>NC_139698.1:42120043-42327543 GCF_964188405.1 Protomyctophum parallelum
ATCTTCATCATCTCTATACACTCTGACACTAAGCAAATGTACACGTTGAAATGGTGTGATTCCACTGTATAGTAACATACAGGGAAATACTGTGCTGTGTAAACTGGGAATAAATTTGTTTTGGTACCTATGATTGGGAAAGAAGGAAATTATGTTCAATTCTATTCTATTCTGTTCTGTTCTGTTGTTTCTTTGCCACTTCTGGTCCAAATGTCCCTTGTGGCTATAGATTCAATATTCTCAGATGAAGTGTTATTTCTGCACAGAAAGACTCTACAATCCTATAAGCTTAAAACAAGGTCTACTATTACTATGAAATAATGTTACAGTATTGTAGAGCTACCCTTACAGGTCGATTTGGTTGTTACAAATCCCCCCACATGTCTGTACTGTATGGCTTGCAGAAATGAAAGCAGGTCGATACATGCGATTTGATTTCATCCTATGGAAAGTTTAGCATTGATCTCGGTCCACTTACAGTAAATGGGATAGGTGAAATGAATAGGCTATTAATTTAGTGCTGAGTGGGTGGCTGGGGAGGGCATGTACCGTGTGGTCGCTGTGGAGTCTACAGGTCCTCCAGAGATGGTGTCAGGTTACTAACAGCCTCTTATCAAACTGACTATGGATCCAAACACACACTTCCCCGGACGACTTCGGAGATATGATACACACAGCTCCAATTGTGTATATGCGCGCGCGAGTGTGTGTGTGTGACAGAGAGAGAGAGAGAGTTGTTGTGTGTATGAATGTCTGTGTGTGCACATAATAGACTATATGACAGACAGCATAATAGAGAATTAGAGACTGATGGTCTACTCTACGTTGTTATGTAGTATGTTAGGATGTGGGTGATAACTTACTGAATAACAGTATTCAGTAACATGCATACATACTGTATGTAATGCATGTTACTGAATACTGACGTTATTATCACCCATATCCTTTGGTGATGCTAAGGCGACTAAAGATACTCTCTTCCTTGTGCATGCATATGTTCAAAGTTCAAACACACACACAAATACACACTTCATGTGTAATGGCTTATTTATACTTTGTCGTATTGTATATATTGTGTCGCTCCGAGAAACTGGAAATAATGTATTTTCTGCAAGCGACACTTTGGCGTATGTAAACAAGGCATAACATAGCGTCGCACACTTACAATATGTCAAGTCAATCACCTTTACTTAGTACACTTAACCCTCTAAGACCCAGCGTTGCTTTTTAGCAACAAATTTATTTTATTTATTATTTGGGGGTTTTTCTGTTCTTTTTCACCTAAACGTCATCAGTGATGTTCATTGCAATGCCATTTCAATGCCATTGGTCATGATATTTGCATATAAATACCCCCCACAGAGGCTGAAATTCACACAAATAAAAAATGTCTGGACTCTGTGCAATTTTGATCATTTTTTTAACCTAAGACTTTTGACCTTTACCCTAATAAAAGTAGGTAAAATAATTGTAATATATGTTTTTTTGTGATCATTAGAATGTCTAGAACATGTTTTATTCATTATTGTGAAAGATATCCCCAAAATGTAAATTATTAATTTATTATATTATTATATAATTATTATACATTTTTCATCAAACTTTATTTTTTTTAACATTTTTTAGTCTTAGTCCTAGTAGTACAAAGTAGTAGAAAGGTTGAAATCTATTTTTTGCAAGTAGAAATTAATGCGGGTGTTAGAGGGTTAAAAGCAATAACAGGTTTGGTCCAAAGTGCTTTCCTATCAAGAGAAAACACATTACACAAACACATAAGGACACATTATAGAGTTCAGGAAGAGCCAACAATACGTAAATCAGAGAACACATTAATGAAAGCAAACAGACAGATTGGAACAGAAAAAGCACATACAGTGATTATGATTAAGAAGCCTAGTCAGTCGCCCTCAGACTGAGCTAAAAGTGAGGGAGAAAAGTGGGTCTTTAGGTTATTTGTTTGTCACTTGAAATTGTATTCCTTTAAAGGTATATTCAGTGATTTCACTCAAAAAACCATAGGTCTCGTTTTTGGCTGTGGGACCCAGCCTTTCGTCCAATCAGGATAGAGAGTCAAAAACGAAACCTAAGGTTTTTTGACCCCCAGGGGTTAACTTGGGACAGGGAGGAACTCCTTATATGGCCAGCACACTCTATAGTAGGGAGGATTATCACAACAAAACAAAAAAAAAGTGATATTTGAATTAAGTGAAATCGCTGAATATACCTTTAAAGACAAATCACAACATGAAAAAAAGTTACCAACAAAAGGAAAACAAAATAAAAAATAAAAATCACACCCGTGTGAAGTAAGTGGTGCAACTCCGTGTGGGGGTCCAGACCCGCAGGAACACGCCCAGGGTGCCGGCGAGCCGCCTCATGTCCGTGTGGGGGTCCCCAGGGGGTCCCTGTACTGTACTGTACTGTACTGTACTGTACTGTACTGTACTGTACTGTACTGTACTGTACTGTACTGTACTGTACTGTACTGTACTGTACTGTACTGTACTGATACACATGAAATCATCATATATACAATTATACACTTAATTGTATGTGTGTGTGTTAGGCTGCACAACAGTGACACTTGGTTTTGAAAACCAACCAAATGCAATTTCCGTGCTCAGACACAGGTAGCCAGCCAGCCAGCCAGGCACACACAAAGCTACTTAAGGAAGTGGTTGCACCACTTAAAAAGACCTGCAAAAACACACACTCTCACTCGCAACATAAAATGATAAAATAATCCGAATGAATTATTTCCCATACTATGCCACATCCTAGTTTTAGGCTGTTCTCCCCACACTCTTTATTGTTGACCTAGAATATTGTCAGTTTTCTTATTTTTTTGGATGAACTGCTAAATGATTCTCTCTGTCTCTCTCAGGTTGTCAGCTGGACGGGAGGTCTTACAACAGCTCAGTGTCCTGGACCAGCCCGGCCAAGCCCTGCATTAACAGGCGCTGTCAGGTCAGTGTGTGTGTGTGTACTGCGTTTTGTGTGTGTCTGTTTGGCTGCTAATGTTTAATGTATACATAGACAGGCTAGTGGGTTTGTTGACATGGCCAGTTGGCTGATGTTCCAGTGCTCTTCTGCATGGCTTGCTAACATAATCTATGCTTTTGTCACTTGACATGCCTGTGACCTTTTTTGCTCATTCATCCATTTGTGTGCACATATGTATTATGTGGATATGTTCAGAATGGTATGTTCCGAAATATCACTGGTTAATCTCCTGCTTCATTCATTCTCGTGTCATCCACCTCAGCAAAAAATACATAACGCTCAACCAGTCAAAGGGTAGCTTTTCTAACACCACTATGGGAGGTATGTGCACACATACACTGATAACTTCACCCTGCGTCATTGATGCCCCCGGTATGGCTGGATGAACGGAGAGAATAGAAGCTCTGGCCTCAGAGAGTTTTCGGTTTGAATCCTGTGTGGATAGGCGAGCAGCTGGATGTGTTATCGAAGCTCATTGTCATTCAATTTGAAGTCAGGCGCACTGCCATTTCAGTTTGGACGTCACTTTGAAAAGTCCCAGCTTCAGACAAAGACGCCAAAGAAAAGATGAGGGCATCCTTGAAATTCTTAAAGAAACAAGCTTGTGCGGATTGTGTGGTTTGTGCACGTATGTGTAAGCACCACCAGCCACCACACGTTTGTGTGCACATATGTATTATACGTGGATATGTTCAGAATGGCATGTTCCGAAATTATATCTACTGATTAATCTTGTGCTTAATTTTCCAAGACATCAGAGCTAAATATGGACATGAGTTTATTGATTGAGCTCACTCTTTGTGATCTCAAATCAGTAAACTGAAAAAGAGGAACTTTACGTTTGCTACATGCATGCCTGTCACTTTTGGAGCAACAGAAAGCTCCTGTTGTATGAAGTAAAGGGAGTTTGTAACTTCATTGTAACTTTTTAAGGTTTTTATTCATGGGTTTTCGATTATTGTTTGGACCCAATCTTTTATACAATTGTGTCAATAAAGTAACCAACTGGGGGTGGGTTGGGGGGGTTTGTTTTTACTGTTTTTTTGTCTTTTCTTTTTTTAAGTTTGTCTTGTCTTGTTTAAAAAATAAAAAATAAATCATGATTCTGTAATTCATTGTTGTAAATATCTGCATTATCAATAAATAAATCTTAAAAAAAAAAAAAAGTAACCAACTAACTGGAAGGTCATTTGTGAAGGAATTTAGAGATTTTAGACCAGTTATTATGGTTACCTATATATCTGTTGTAGAGATATGGACTGCCATATCATTGAAAGATTGCAAAATAAGACTATTCTTTTGTGGTTGTGACAGGAAGGTGTCATCACAGAGGCAGAAGTGCAGTGTGTTGTCCACTGCAAGAACCCCAAGATCCACCCTAAGAAGTGCTGTCCCACCTGCCCTAGTGAGTACACCAGGACCACACACCAACTGAACGCTGTTCAAAGCCCTCACACTGCCATCGTCAGTGTTATTTATTCATTTGTACACTCGCAGAGTTAAATGAGGATGTTACTGTGCAACGTCATGTCTGTTCTGGGAAATATGTTTTGCAGCTGTAGCAATAAAACTACCACACATTCCCAACCCTAACCCTGAACAAAATATGAAGAAAAAAGAAAAAAACAACAACATAAAAGTCATAATAAAATTGACAATGTAAATTGATGCATCCACAGTCCCAGCCAAGTCTACTTATTCCACAGTGGGGGTGTATTGCACACACACAGATCCCAGATCCCAGATCCTTGTCATAATGTGTGCGGTCATCTTTTAGGTTGCATCTTTGAGGGTCGTCTGTACAAAGAGAGGGAGGAGTTCAGTCCAGAGGGGAAGGCCTGCATCAAATGCACCTGCACTGTGAGTGTCAATCATTCTTAAGCAACAGATACATCACCTGTATGCCTTTCCTATGCCTATACACACACTCAGAAAAGTCCTATATTTGTGGTACAAAGATTTAAGCCATTTGGTTACATTTGTACACTGTCAGAGGTAAATGAACACAGCTACTTTTACTGAGGAATGGATATTACTGTATCACAGTTAAAAAAATGGGACTATATTCATGTATGTATTTTTTCATTTCCTTCATCCATCCTATCCCTTCCTTCAGTAAACAAAGCAGAGAGGTGTCAGAGGACACTCGCTGTAAAATCCTCAGTGTTGTGTATCCATTTGTATCACAGAGAGTGTGCACCTGTACCCTTAGGGGTCCGTTTTGGTCACATTCTGTACACTCTCGGAGCACTGAGGCTAAAGACTTGTTAACACATTCACACCTAGCGGTGGGAAGAAGTGGCGAGAACCAAACACTTTATATAGTACATTATGCAATGTGCACGCACGCATAATATCACTTAATTAGCCACAGGTGAGACAACCTCCTCGCCTGCTGCACCAGGCTGGCGCCACCCCCTGTCCCAGTCACACCCCACAGTCATTAATTTCTAATTGTACAACAAACCTTTATGTAGAATCCTTTATGCACAGCAACAGCAGAACTAGATGAAGCTATGCCGATGGTTGGGTAATAAACCAGAGGCGACATTTCAGAAAATAAATAGGGGATGGCACAAAAAGTTACCACTTGTACCACTTCTTGCAGACAAGAAAATACGTGTCTATAACATGTGTCACATGCAGATGCACTCAGGTTCATCTACAGAGGATGTCAACATCCCCTGGGACTCTAAATGATGCCCCTGTATTAAAGTATGTGTGTTATTCCAGGGAGGGCGGACCCTATGCGTGCGTGAGGTGTGCCCTGTCCTATCCTGCCCTGCCCACCTCAGCCACACCCCACCTGGGCAATGCTGCCCCCGATGCCTTGGTAAGTGTCCGAGTTTACAGCCCTCTTTGAAGGACGCTAAAGCCTGATTTAATAACTCACGCCGTGCAATGCACAGCGAAACATGGCCAAACATGGCGATACGTCAAGCTTCTGCATGTGCCATTTATGGTGCACGGCGCCAGCACACATTAAAGTATACTAGAGCGGTGCCCGGGGGGCCAGTGCACGTGGGAGCCTGGGAGTCTGGCCCGGGCAGAGGCCTTGTGATGTCAGCTGTGGCCCCGGGCAGAGGCCTTTTGTGGCGGTTCTGGACAACTGTGGGTCCGACCGACACCAGGCACTGCACTCCCTGTGGGGGTGTGGAACATGTGTGTCGAATTTGAAGTAGGTGGGGCGAGCGGTACTCCAGTTAAGTGGATTACCGTACAGACCTACAGAAGTACACACACACAGAGACTTGGTGCATTTATAGTTAGATTTTGACAAACACTAACACTTCAAATAGTAGTAATTGTAATAGTAGTTTTATTTTCGTCATTAAAAGAGAAAACACATTCATACAATGCCTGCATTTGTTATATTTGAAAACATAGACCAATAAGCAATCCAAAAATGTGACATACTATAACACTTTCTCTCTCTCTCACTGTCTTTATGTCTCTCTCTCTCTCTCTCTCTCTCTCTCTCTCTCTCTCTCTCTCTTCGTGTCCCATTCCTTCTCTTTCCCCTCCCAGGCCAGAGGAAGGTGTTTGATCTGTCGTTAGGTAGTTGTCTGTTCCACAGTGAGGTTTATGAGAACGGAACCGCCTTCAAACACGACAACTGCACCACCTGCACCTGCAAGGTACAGAGACAGAGATTCACTTTGCTGTTTGCTGTATTCTCGCATAGCCGAACAATCGGATATCCTCGACTATCTGTTTGGTGTATTCTCGCATAGCCGAACAATCGGACATCTTCGCCTATCTCCACCTGCTAATCGCCGGGATGCATTTAACGCAAGACCTGAGGCCGATTCTACAATTGCCTTCTAATCAGTAGTTCTCACACTTTCAAGATTTTTCTAATTTGAATGGCTCCACCTAGATTAGGAAGGACTGTCCTCTGTCCTTCACATTGGTTCGGCAAAGCATTATTTTTTCTCAGAATCTTTACTAGTAACATCTAGCTCACGTAGAACATCACCAGACTTATCAGTAGGCAGAGATCTCTGAAAGTTTGGCTACGCAAGACTATATATGTTAGTTGTAGCTTGGGTCAGTTTTCTCCTGTCACACAGAAGGGTTTTAAAGGGTAGTGGACAATACTGCCTCAGTTACAGGCCCGGGGGGGACGACGACGACGACAACGACAATATAAGGCAATCACAGGAAAGTTAACCCGTCAACATCATGACTCACACCATCTGCAACTCCGCCCGGAATAACATTCTAGCCCTCTGCCTTTCTCCCTGGTCATCTGCCTTCCCAGGATTCCACTGTGGCATGCAAGAGGCGCTGCTCCCGGCCAGGAAGTTGCCATGGTGACCAGTGCTGCGAGGAGTGTTTGTCCTATGTGAAGGTGGAGGAGGTGAAGTACTGCCGTGTCAGGAACAAGATCTACAGGGTGAGAGGAACAGAAATGATCATGTCTGCTGCTTTAACCACTTTGCCTAAGTCTTTTTTCCCTCTACACCAAATCTCTTCGCCGAATATAGCCGATCTACAAGTTCACAACGTGTTACATTGTGAGCTTGTACCTTTGCATTTTTTGCTGAACGTTTATTTGCAGAATGTTCATTTATTATGACATGGCCACTATGGGGACGCTCGGGTTCATGTGGTTAAAGTTGGACAGATGATGACACGTGACTGGGTGGGTGGTGCAAAAGATTAGGAATAGATACATCAGTGGTTCTGAATTTGGCTTTTTTATTGAGGTATTAAAAATGTCTTAAAAGTCCTTAAATTGTCACTTCACTGTCATTTGGGGACCCCCCACTCAAAAAAAAGGAAAAAAAAAAGAAATATCATGTGGGGACCCCACTGGGACTCCCGACCCACAGGTTGAGAACCACTGGTCTACATTATTGTGTGTTGTTTAGCGTGCAGTCAAACGTAATGTGGAATGGCTTAGGGTCGACGACAGAGTACAGCATCTTGCAATGGGTCTGGTCCACAAGATTCGATACACCACCAAGATACCCATGTACCTGTCTAGATACTTCCTTAATGTTAACATTAAGTTAAATCCACACCCACAACACCAGAGTCCACACCCACAACACCAGAGGGAGTGCAACGAACCATGTACAACCCAGATTCGGCACAAACAAGGGACTAAATTATTTTCGCTCCTATGCCACCAAAATGTGGAACGCCCTACCAACAGTCATTAAGACATGCAAATCCCTTGACTCCTTCAAAACCGCTCTCAAAGGGCACCTACGGACGGCTGCAATTCGAAACTAGCCCCCATAAAATCTGAATCCCCCCCCCCCCCCTTTTTCCCCTCACTGTATAAGTTTCTTTTCCCTTTTTACCTCCTTTATGATGAAATCCTGTTCTGTTCTTTGACTATATAGAAGTGTCTATTTGTACGTCTCTAAATGTTTTGATGAATTGAACATGGTGGACCCTCTTGTAAACAAGAGTAATGCTTAATTGGGTCGTCCACTCACAGTTAACAGTCTTTGTATTGAGTTTGTGCTTGAAATGTACTGTAATTCTGCAAACTGTTAATACATATTTCAATCAATCAATCAATCAATCAATCTCTCTTTCAGGAAGGGGACATGTGGTCATCGGTCAACTGCACCCTGTGTGCTTGTGTCAAAGGCAACATTGAGTGCCAGCCCAAGCAGTGTGTACCCATCACCAGCTGTCCCTCGGTGAGTGACGAGTCCACCACCCACGTTGTTCACGTCACTTCCTCAATGTTTTAGACGGAAATGTTTGAATGAAAACTTGAGAAACTCTAAATAAATGGTCCAAAAAGACCAAATTCACTGGATTGTCTTTAACTTCACACATAAGACATGAAAGACATTGAAAATCCTGATTAACAGGCAAAGCGATCATAAAGAAATCCTTTTACCCAAAACTTCACAGCACCAGATGAGGCGTGAAACAGAACTCTTTCTTTAAAGTACAAACAAAACAATAAAACAAAAAGTTTTTTGATGAACTGGTTTGAATCTTTTCCTTTGGGCAGAACAGAATCTGTGGATGTGTGTTTTAATGCAGTGACGTGTTTGACTTGAATGAAGCGCAGTGTACGCAGCCAGAACTGGACTAGGATCTGCGTTTTAGTGCAGTGCGGGTTAAATGTACTTGAATGAAGCGTGGTGTGCGTACGCTGTCAAACACTTTGAGTAATGTCAGAAGGAGGCGGGTTTACATGCACCTCACCTGTTGTTGAGGTGAAACAGAGGTTGTCTGTCGCTCCGTGATGGAGTGGATTCTTGAGTGCCTGGCTGTCACTAAGTGTCAACGTGATCCCAGTTCACACGCTTCCAGAGCTTCCTCACCTGTTGCTTCTGGTCATCAGAGGCCTGCCGTAGGGGGTTTTCTTTCCCCCTTTGTTTGCTTTCTTTCTTTCTTTTTTAAAGTATCAAATCGTCAATGTCAGGTGGAAGCCTCGTATGTCCAAAACCATTACTTTTCAGGGGTAAAAGATTACCTACATTCCAATGGATCCAATGTACAGTAGTTATTATTATTTAGTCACAAGCTCTTGTTAAAGGACGACTTCATATAAGACTATCTTCTTATAATTGGTCCTCGCTAATATTCATGATAAAATAGCAAGTTTCTTCTACGTAGTCTATCATAGGAGGGCTGTGGGCAGTTAATTGTGCCTACTAGTGACATCATCATTATGCAGATTTTTTTGTTGTAAACTAAACTTTTTAGCTTGGATTCCCCATTGATGATGTCACTGGTAGGCGGGTTTCTGAACTGCCCACAGCCCTCCTATGAGACACAGACCGAGTAGATATGAACGTTAGTGAGGACCAATTATATGAAGATAGGTTGAAGATGGGTGAAGTCCTCCTTTAATACTTGTCATTGTTTCAATATTTATAAAAACCCACGGACACACTTAACAACTTTAAAAAATAGTGAAAATAGCAGCATTACAAGCTTGTGGATCGGTTATTTTTTTGCGTATTTACATAAATAATAAAATAATATGGAGATAGCAGGTTTCTACCCGACAGTGACGAATCTGGTCATTAATCTGGTCCCACACTATACTCACACCTGTCATGATTCATAGCCATTGTACGGTCACAAATTAACATGAGCTTAATCCGGCAGGTGGTTACACACACACACACACACACACACACACACACACACAACACACACACACACACACACACACACACACACACACACACACACACACACACACACACACACACACACACACACACACACACACACACACACACAACACACACACACACACACACACACACACACACACACACACACACACACACACACACACACACACACACACACACACACACACACACACACACACACACACACACACACACACACACACACACACACACACACACACACACACACACACACACACACACACACAATCTCTCCCATGTTATCATAACAGACCAGTGTCTACCGTTTCTCACAGAGTTCATGCTAGATGAACGGACCCTATATCGCCCCTCCACAAGCACACACACATGCAGGCACGCACGCGCACACACACACACACACACACACACACACACACACACACACACACACACACACACGCAGGCTGCGGTCAGGGAACGGTCATCTGAGTGCGGGTCCCTGAGACAGCATGTCTCCACAGGGCCCTTTGTCTGTGTGATGTTTGAATGACAACGGAGAAGAGCTTCCCTATATTTAGGCCCTTGAAAGACAATCTCTCTCTCTCTCTGCGTTGCCAATCTCTCTCAAAAGGCCCTCTTCAAAGAGGGAACAGCGATTGTGTGGAGGTAGGGACACCGTGTGTGTGTGTGTGTGTGTGTGTGTGTGTGTGTGTGTGTGTGCATGTGCATGCGTGTTTGTGTGTGTGTATGCTTGCGTGTGTGATTGTGTGTGCACGTGGGCTGCCCTGAAGCAAAACAGAGGGTGTGTGAAAAAGCTCTCTGATCTGTTCTTCTGATGGAAGTTGAAACATATGCTCCGCCCTGCGTGCACACACACACACACACACACACACACACACACACACACACACACACACACACAGTGTCCTATTACACAGACAGCGCTCAACAATCAGCTGTATGTAAGGGCCTGTATCAGAGTCTTTGTGGCTGTGTCCCTGTATGACCGGGGCGACCCCGCTGTGTCACACTGATCAGTCTGTGTCTGAATCTATCGCTACGCCTTCTGTTCCCTCCTAGTCCGCTCCGATCAACCTGTTCCCTCCTCTCCCGCTCCGATGAACCTGTCACACTGGTCTGCACACACAATGATGCTATCTGAACTCTCATCTTCTCTCAGCCCGGGGCCGTTATCAAATGGACTCTCTCCATGTCACTCCTCTCTCTATACAGTAATCTGTACGGATCCGCTTGGCATTTGCACACGCTCAGTGTTCAAATAACTTCAATAGCCATTATCACTATCGGGCGGAAACCTTCTCCTATCTCCATATTTCAACTGTTTTATGTACATTTCATGTACATTTTCAACAGTAGTGAACATTATAGCCACAAGCGAAAGTCAGAGTTACAAATGAATAAATGGGCTCAACTGCAGTCCCCAGTTTTCAGAAGGTGGCACACCTGGTTTCTGTCCTAGTTCATTTTCCTTTGATTGAGGCTCAGCAGCAGGTTTGAACTGGAAGCACACACTTGAGACCTTCACACGTGTTTCCAGTTCATAATAATAATGATAATATGGTCCCCAAGCCATGGGGCGTTTTTTTGTCACTGTATATTTGCACTGATACAGTATGTGAAATTTGTCCTCTGTATTTTATCCAGCCTATGAGCAGCCGTTAGTTGTAGCGCTCGGGGAGCGAGCAGTTAGGGGTTTGGGCTCTATTTTCGTCAGTGCCTTACCCCTTATCCCTAAACTTCTTTATCTTTTTAACATTTTAAAATTGTTCAACTAGCCGATCTACATCAACACGTTGTGAGCTTGTATATCGGCTATTTGAGCTATTAAAAAAAATCAAAATAGTAAAGGAAAAAAAGCGTTTCTAAATGTATTTTTATTCATGTTTGTGTTATCTCCCCCAGAACAAGATCCTGAACCGGACTGGATGCTGCCCAGTTTGCACTGAAAGTGAGTAAGTTTTTCCCCTGGCCTTCACTTCCACTGTCCCCAAATCCTTAAGTACAGCAAATTACAAATTGATGTCTAATGATATATCTGGGATTTCCCTTCCAATTTATTTTAGAATCCAAAATGGAGATGGTTTGGCCATATGTGTTTGGAACATGCCAAAGTAGTTCCTTGGACTCTTTCTAATTTGGAGTGCACATTCAGTCTGTTGCTAATGTTCAGCGTACCATAGAAAGACATTACACCATCCTACAATATTATAATGATAGTATGATGTAAATATCCAAGTATGATAATGATAGAGGTTAAATTACACTCTATTACCCTTCAACAAACCCATTCTTTATCATGTCACTTTTTCTTCTCTTCTCTTCTCTTCTCTTCTCTTCTCTTCTCTTCTCTTCTCTTCTCTTCTCTTCTCTTCTCTTCTCTTCTCTTCTCTTCTCTTCTCTTCTCTTCTCTTCTCTTCTCTTCTCTTCTCTTCTCTTCTCTTCTCTTCTCTTCTCTCCATCCAGAGCCAGGTGTGTGTACAGTCTTTGGCGACCCCCACTACAACACCTTTGATGGCCGTACGTTTAACTTCCAGGGTACTTGTCAGTATGTTCTGACCAGAGACTGCGGTGGTGTCTCTGGTGGCCCGGGCAACAGCAACCTCAACAACCCCGACTCCAGCTTCACGGTAAGGGTGGGACATAGTGTTGATTTGGACAGCTAATGTTTTATTAGTTTTACTTATAATTCCCTTTTAGTCATAAATTAGTCATCTGAAATGTTTTAGTTTTAGTCTAGTTTTAGATGGGCTATATTCAGAGCATGACACCTGCAGACAACCAAGCATGAAATGACTTGTTTTAGACTTAGACCCTGACATTTTAGTCTAGTTTTTATTTAGTTTTTTATTACAACCATAACTGTATCCACTTCAGCGCTATATACATTTTGGCCATCTGAAAATAGCTCAATCTAAAAGCTTGCGACATTTTGCATAATGAGTACTTTTACTTTTGAAGCCAATACTTTTGTACTTCCACTCAAGTAAGTGTTGAATTCCAGACTTTTACTTGTAACAGGGTATTTCTATATTGCAGTATTGATGCTTTTACTTAAGTAAAACATGTGAGTACGTTTTCCACCACTGGTGACCTTCACCATCCCCCTCCATCACCCACAGGTGTTGGTGAGGAACGATGCGAGGCGGACGCGCTCCTTCTCCTGGACCCAGTCTGTGGAGCTGCGCCTGGGCTCTCTGAGTCTGAGCCTGCACCAGCACCTGACGGTCCGGAGGAACGGCACCCGCATCGCCCTGCCGTACCACGGCCCCGGGGTCCACATCGACCTGGATGGATACCTGCTCAAACTCACCACCATAGCCGGTAGGTTACGCAAACACACTGGAGCACTTTGCTAGCCTCACGTAGCGATACTAACGTTAACGATACTGTGTGGATAATGGATATTAGTCTCATCCCTCTCAGTATTAGATTTCTTCTTGCAATGTCCTGCCCCATATTTGCATACTGGGCCCTGGTTGGTTAATATAGGCTGGTTCCAGACGAATCTGGTTGGCTCGTCACCACTTCGGCCGTGAAGTCCTCCCACAATTGAGAGGAGCCAGACTTAATCTGCCGACTTCTCAACAGGCCCGAAAATGAAGGCCCTGAGTTGTTGTTGTGCAGAGAGATAAACATTGTACCTGAGTTGTTGTTGTGCAGAGAGATAAACATTGTACCTGAGTTGTTGTTGTGCAGAGAGATAAACATTGTACCTGAGTTGTTGTTGTGCAGAGAGATAAACATTGTACCTGAGTTGTTGTTGTGCAGAGAGATAAACATGTCTTCTCCCCTAAGGCCTGGAGATCACATGGGACGGGGACAGCTTCGTGGAAGTGGTGGCTGCGCCTCATTTGCGCGGCCGCCTGTGTGGCCTCTGTGGAAACTACAACGGCCACAAACGCGACGACACCATGGGAGGTGACGGACACTTCAAGTTCGACGTGGACGAATTTGCCGAGTCGTGGCGTGTGGAGGGCAACGAGGTGTGCTCCCAGCAGCCACCCCGGAGGCCCGCGTCCTTCCTGTGCTCCGGCAGCGTCAAGGTCAAGTTCCGCGCCCACCGAGAGTGCCAGAAAATCAAGTCGTGGGAGTTTCAGAAGTGTCACCGCGTGGTCGACTTTGCTCCCTTCTACAGGTTAGAATCAAAGTTTATTATGGTGATTACTATCTATCTTATGGGAATAACAATTATTACAGTCTATAGATTCCATTCCATCACAGAGCAACATATTTAATGGCCTAAATGTAGTGCAAATAAAAACAAACAAAGACTGAACTAAACATGTTTGATGTTGTTTTCTAGGTCCTGTGTCACAGATATGTGCGAGTGTCCAGTACATAAGAACTGTTATTGTGAGTCTTTGATAGCCTACAGTCGAGCCTGTGAGAGAGAAGGAACGCCTGTCCTCTGGAGAGCTGACACAGCTTGTATGGGTGAGTGACAATGCACAGGGATTAGTTAGTAATCAGGGTTTACGCATTTCTTCATGTTTCCCCCCTCGTAAATTAATGCCCTACTTCATTGTATGACAGTGTCACGCAAAAGTAGGGAAAATAGTCGATCTACAAGCTCACAACATGTCGTATTGTGATGCATTGAGCTTGTAGATCGGCTGTTTTTTTTATATATTTTGAAAGTGAAAGGGGGTTAAGTACCTGTATTGTCCTGAATATAAGACGACTCAGATTATAAAACGACCCCCATTTTTCAAGACTCATTTGTGGAAATTGACATTGCATGTCAAATAGTCTAGTCCCCGATTATAATATGACCCCGTTTTTTAGGATATTTCCATTGTAAAAGAACGTAGTCTTATATTCTGGCCAATAGGGTCTTAGTTTTGGACCATTACGGTTTCCACCTGACAGAGACACTACATAGAGAAATAGGGCCAATCGCTCAATAGTTGAGCAGGATGTGTGCTGTGTAACAGCTTTGCTGTCGAGTGTCGACCCCACTGAATAGCATGTAAATATACATGAATCGAGGTAGCGAGCACACACCCTGCTACTTCAGGCAAACCTTTTTGTTGATGTTTGTTATTGTCGGCAGTGCCTTAGTCGCATGCGGAAATTGCCAATCTACAAGCTCACAACATGTTAACTTGCGACGTGATGTGAGCTTATACAGTAGATGGGCTATATTCAGCACGAGACACTAGTGCACAACTAAGTATAAAGCAGGCTTTAGTGTCACTTAAGCGGAAACATCTTGTAGATACAGAGCATTGAGTGACTGAATATTAAAACCTCTTATTTGCTTACTTCCCTGTTTCCAGCCACACAGTGTAAGCACGGTGCCGTTTACGATACCTGCGGACCAGGCTGCATGAAGACCTGTGACAACTGGAATGAGATTGGGCCGTGCCACAAGCCCTGTGTGGCAGGCTGCCACTGTCCTGCCAACCTGGTGCTGTTTCAAGGCCGATGCATCAAGCCCACATCCTGCCCTGGTCGGTGACCCTAGTAGCCCAACGGGGGAGGGGAGATGAATTGGGTGGCACACCCAGAGTCAAAATTCAAGAGGCCAAAACTTGCTGAAGGGTCGATTACATTTAGGGGGTATATGGGGCCATAAAACACTCATTCTGGTAAGAAACTCAGGGTCCATATTATTCCAATGGAGTGCATTATGCAGTGTGGTGGTGATTTAGAGTGAGAGATACGGACTGAGGTGTTGGCCTGAAACTCAATGGAGATGCCGTATCCATCCTGACTGAGGTACATGGGACTATTCTGCTGCTTTTTGACTCATCTTGTAATATCACCTAGTACCACAAGAGGGTACCAAATCTCAGATACCCCACAATACCATTCACCACCACAGGGGGGGCAGAGGTAGGTTGTTTCTTTTGTAGAAATAAGAATCATTTCAGTGGGAAAACTCAGGGGCCTTATTGAACATTTGGAGGCCAAATCATTTCGAATCCCCATCCAAGGAATGTGCAAGCACACTGCCAAGGACCCTCAGGAAAATAACTTGGCTAACAGACTTGTTTTTGAGCCAATATGTCCCCTTGATCTCTCATAAACTGTAATAAAACAATAACTCATAAAATGTGCATCTTGAAAGGGCATGTTCAAAGTGCCAACAGAAGGGATAAGCGCCACAAAGCATCATATTGAACCACCCCCATGATCTCTCTTGCATCATCTTGGGTCATTTTATACTGTAAACTCATGAGATTTATATGAAAGACAGCTTTTGTATTATTGTTATAATTATTTGATGTTGATATTGTTAATTTATATATATATATATATATATAGCTATCAAATGACATGTCGTAGCACGAGCCAGAATCATAAATATAATTATGTTATAAATGATTTAAAGGGAAAAAAAAGCTATTTATGTATTTGTTGTGTACATTTGTGTTATTATTTGAAGAGAGAAACACCAAAATGTGACTCAGCTATTGCACCATCGCAGGGAAAAAATGTACTGTATTCTGCTGTGTCCAGGTTGTTGTGGTTGTTCTCAAGCTGAAAGTGTTCCTCCAAATCTATCTCTCTTGACTCAAAGACATTATTCAAGAAAGACCAGCAATATAACCTTTCATCTAATTCCTCCTTGACTTCTGTTCCAATCTGTTCCAATCTACTATAATTGGGTGTGAAGATCCAATTTCCAGACAGCCAGAAACGAAACCCACAAGGGGAAAGTAAATGAATACTGCTTTCCCACTCACTAACCGCCGTGAGGTCCTTGGCTGTGGTTGTTCTGGCCGTCTCCCAGGAGTATGTTGTGATAGTCCGGGTTCTATCTTTGTAAAAAGAACAGTGGGGGACAGTTTCACACCCACTTAAGCCCTATACTTCTTCGTATGACAACAAATAGCGAGAATAGCCAGACAATGGAGATAGCAAATCGATTAAACATAAGATCAGACAGTCTACATTTCCATAAAGGAAATGCATATATTTAGTTCAGTCTGCCCAGATGCAGGGATAGAACATACCCCCACAGGAGATAATACAGGTAAAAACTAGAATAATTGCCAGCTACAGCAAGCTCTCGTTTATGAACACCCATAATCAGTTTGTGTGCCGTAGAGTAGGCAGCCAATATGGCTTCACGTTGCTAGTAGAGGTTGGTGAACATGTTGTCCAGACGCTTTTCAAGCAGCTGGCAAAAAGAATGACCAGAGCAGGAGCATAGCTTTCTCCTAGAACCCTGGTTGTTACTGTATGAACCAGAGCAGGAGCATAGCTTTCTCCTAGCACCCTGGTTGTTACTGTATGAACCAGAGCAGGAGCATAGCTTTATCCTAGCACCCTGGTTGTTACTGTATGAACCAGAGCAGGAGAATAGCTTTCTCCTAGCACCCTGGTTGTTACTGTATGAACCAGAGCAGGAGCATAGCTTTATCCTAGCACCCTGGTTGTTACTGTATGAACCAGAGCAGGAGCATAGCTTTCTCCTAGCACCCTGGTTGTTACTGTATGAAGGAGACAGAGGACTGACACAAAGTAAAACTACGATGGCATATGTGCAAAATACAACATTTCACAACACCTAATAGCAAATTATGAATAAACAAATCAACAGGCAAAACAGAAAATACTGAACTTTCTGGAAAGTTATACACCAGGCATACACCACAACTCTATTTCACAAAACAAATGAGCAACTCAGAAAAACCAAATTAGTAAAACATAAAACATAATTTTACAAAGCAAATAATCCACTAAACATTTCATAAGACAGAAAGGATGGGTATGTACATTGCGGATCTGATGTCCCTTGCATATGCTAGTGGAGATCATAACTGGTGAATCATTTGTGAATATTTGTGTATTTAATAATTCTATTTTGATGTAAAGAACATAGAAATAACTGTTCAGGGTAAAACTGGAATAACTACAGAGTGGAAAATATTCTTAAAGATATACCATAAAGCATTGTATTGTATTGTGCTGTATTATTGTGTGCATCAATTTCTGGTGTCTATGAAATGGTACATTATTATAATAATGTACATTTTCATCAACTAACCAAGAGGAAACCACAAACAAAAACAACTTCACAATGTCTTCTGTATGAATGCTTTAAATTAAAACAACCAGCATACTATAATACCATATTTAGTATGCCAAATTACTTTTTGGTATGTCCGAAACGTAGTATAGCTACTAAATAGTATGTGAGATGCATTCTAAATTCACCACAACACTGGTGTCCTCCTTATGTCATGTTATAGTGTTGTAACAACCGGTGTTTCTAATGAGTAGTCATGAAAACGACTTAGTTAAGTAAAAATATCAATACTGCAATAGGCCTATAAAAATATTCTGTTACAAGTAAGTAAAAGTACTTATGCAGAATGTCCCATTTCAGTGTTTTCAAATGTATAGACATATTTTGAAAATAGCTCACAATGCATCGCATCAGGACACATTGTGAGTTTGTACATGATCTATTTTCAAATGGCTGAAATGTAATCAGTATCATGGTCACTATCATGTCAGTATCATGGTCACTATCATGTCAGTATCATGGTCACTATCATGTCAGTATCATGGTCACTATCATGTCAGTATCATGGTCACTATCATGTCAGTATCATGGTCACTATCATGTCAGTATCATGGTCACTATCATGTCAGTATCATGGTCACTATCATGTCAGTATCATGGTCACTATCATGTCAGTATCATGGTCACTATCATGTCAGTATCATGGTCACTATCATGTCAGTATCATGGTCACTATCATGTCAGTATCATGGTCACTATCATGTCAGTATCACGCCACATGATACAAAATAAAAAAAAAACCCTTAACAAACGAAGGTCATTCATAAACATTTCACTTTCCGACACTATGTCACTAAGGATTGTAACAACACCACACTCAATTCCATTTTCCATTTCTTGTCTTTTTCAACTTTATTACAGAACACAGCCATTATATTTGAAATGTGTATTTAAAATACTGAAAACACACGCACGCACACGCGCACGCAAACACAAACACACACACACACACACACACACACACACACATGCACGTGCAAACGCACAAGCATAGAATACACAATATAACAAACGATGAACTGGAATGTATTTACACACTTTTAATGCACTTTAGATTTGTCGAATCTATTCACAACATAGCACTAAAAAAAACCTAAGAATTAAAGCACCAAATACAAGAGATTTTGTCTGAAAACAGAAATGGGTCACAACCGCAGAAATACAGAATGCACTGTGTTTGGAATCAGGAAGTATACATAATTTACAGGTACTATATGAGTATATGGTATAATTCGGACTAATGAAATCTTCATTCGACTGTCAGTGGATGGAGAGAACTTGATCTAAAGATACTACTGGAAAATTGGCAATTATCTTTATTTAATACTTAAAACAAAGCAAATTAGGTCAATATTTCAATATTGCAGGACCAGTTACAGGATACTCATCAATTGACAATTTGATGCAAGTAGCTTATTATCAATAATCTAAGGCTTTCATTCCAAAACTAAGTGCATTTTGGGAGATTTCCAATGTTCTTTCTTCTAAATAAAGGCAGATGATTACAGTCTGTTAACTCACAATTTCTTAAACAGAACATTTGTTTTGACAAATGTTGTGGTGGTCTGTAAATAGCCAATATACATTTTGTAGATTGGCTATTTTTGGTGCGTGACACACAAAGTATAACTCAGGCTTCAGGGAATGACATCAGCATCAACTCAAATGTATAACACAATCTCAGACAAAACCAAATGGAATTAAATTACCCTCACATCACGTAAATTGTAATGAGATTACATTTCTGTTCTGTTTAGCCAGGGTTCTTTTGAGTCTTTGGCATTTATTGAGAAAAGATATGCAGCTTGATACACTGACTAAAATGTGATAAAACCTTGCATGGCCAGCCCAAATCTCGCCCGCTCAGTTTTAGCTATGAAGTGGGCTGGCTTTGCCTAATAATAATAATAATATACACAGTCTATACACACCTTTTACTTACACCTCAGCTCCAAGACTGGAGTGTGACTATCAGTTTTATATAAATTCAACATGGCAACTTGAAGTAGCCTCTCTAGTAATGGTGTAAAGGGAGGAACATAGTATTAAGTAGACCTAGCAAAGTTTGACATAAAAACCACATGGGTCATAAAAACATTAAAAGAAAATAGAAGTCTGCACACTGTAACTTTGTAAAGCTCCCAGTCAAGGCTTTATTATAGATTAACGTTTCGACACAGAGTCTTCATCAGAATGTGTCTCTGTCGAAACGTTAATCAAGCCTCGACTGGGAGCTTTACAAAGTTACAGTGTGTGGACTTCTATTTTTATACTGCCTTGTCCACTTTTCCCATTCAGAAATGTTATAGTTCACACTTTAGGTTACGTTATATATTGCGTGATAAAAAATAAATTAAAACAATAGAGTAAATGGGATTTCAACCATTTTTTTATGAACCAGAAGGCATGACTTTGGTTCTCTATTGGTTAAAGTTGAATTGCTGAGTTTTTGGCCACTAGTAAGTAGCGCTACTAAGCAATATAGAACACGTGATGTTGTTCTCAAGCATGCACATGACAACGTACATGCACATGCACACAACGTGCATGGAGGGTTCAGGACTTCAGGTTTAGGCATAGTCTAGAGAAGACAACGTCAAAGTTTAGTTGTCGTACATCGACACATGCACTCCTATATCATCTATTTGAAGAGCAGACAACTCTTAATTGAGCTTGTGCTATACCCCAGGATCTTACTGGATATATAAACCTTGATATATTCTGCTGCATTGCTGCATTTCAGGTTGCCATAACCAAGTTAGCAGAAAATAAATAGTGACGCAAAAAAGGAACAAAATCTAAAGGAATTTGCCTGTTAATGTTGGGTTTTAAAAAGTTACAATAAAGATTGGAGAAAAGATGTCGATGCGTTGTTAACATTCTTCATTCTGGACTGTTACTACAGGTATATTATATTAGCTTGCCAACTTAGGAATGTTGGCCGTCAATCAAATGAATTGGAGCATGCTTCCTCACCAAGCGTTAGCCTTGAATCTGGTGGTCAACTTTGTAGCCTTAAACATGCCAACAGGTAAGGCAGCCGTATACATTTTAAGTTAGTTAGTGTGGTTGAACAAAACACTGCTTCTGCACATGTGAAATTATGAGTGTAAACAAATCAATTTGTTTCTGTGTAAAATGCCACAGTTCAACTTTAAATTTCAGCATGTTAAATACATTTGGACATACGCAAATTGATATTGTCATTGAAATGTTTTTATATAGTTTGGTGTGAAACAAAGCTAGACAGAATAGCACATAGCTGAGTAAGAACAAAGTGCTAATATTTTGTACGTCCTCAGTGCCCCCCTACCTGATCAAATGTACTCTTTTAATGCCAATGACACATGCACAGGATAAAGGTGATGACAGCTTAAGTGCGTTACCAAATCCATCAGAAAACCAAAACACAAGTTACAATTAAAATGTAATGTCCTGTTCCTCCTCAATATTTCCCTTCTTTTATAAGAGATTTTGAACAAATCAGCCATTTATTTAGTTATTTCTTCTTTGTTAGGTAGAGAACTCTATCCATAAAATCCTCTCACCAACATCTCAAGTAAAATAATGAATGTCATTGGACTGTATTTTCTTCGCTATTGAGCCCACATTCAACAAAATGTCAGTAAATATTGAGACATTTCTTGGTGAAAGGGACTTACAGAAACATAACCTAAAGGTTGACATCAGTTTAATACTGTTTTAACCACACATGCTTTTTAAAAGACTCCCTGATATGAGCATGGTGTTATGATCTCAATTCAATTTATTTAAAAGTAAATTCATAAATGAGTCATAAGTTATCTGCACCTCGGTTTTGAAAGGAAAAACTCCCATAGAGCGAAATATTTCACTCACTTAGGTCTGAGGTCCACAGAACCATGGTTACTGAAGTAACCTTCATGTTTACCACTCCTACCAGTTGGTGTTTCTGTCTGCAGGATTATGCCAGACAGAGTGGATGTAATAATCACAACGCCTGTTGACTAGCAGTGATACAATAAACAGCATTCTACGTTTTCATGTGCCCCTTTTGGGGCTACCTATGAATTGCTACCAATGATTTCTATGATCACAATGAAGTGATTAAAACCTTCACAATTAAATGTGATTTAACCACATTAACCCTGGCATATTTGTGATGTGACATATTGTGATGTAAACTTGTAGATCAGCTATTTGCACTAATAGTCATACAGAGCTTAAGTGGTTAAATAGTATACCAGGAGCAATAGATTTTAAATTCCTTACCCTCTCGCGGAGACGAACAGCAAACTAACATCAGAAGATACAAGTTAATTAAACTGCAGTACAGAAAATATGTATGCACACTCTCATATACATTTCCCTAATTTACAAATGTAAAATGTTTTTTTCTTTCTTTCACAAGTAAAACAAAAATATACAGCTAATAAAAATACACTCTTAAATCTTCGGATTGGCCAACTTTTAGGAAATACAAAGAAAAATGAATAAAGTCAAACCAAGATGTACAGCTGGTGTGGGTTACCATGTCAACGGAAAGGGTGAACTGCACAGAAGTAAGACAGCGGAGATATGGTGAAGATGAGAAGTAGGGAGAGGGGTTCAATCATCATCACTGTCGCTGCCCGACTCGCTCAGCTGCAGATCGTTTCCTGCAACAGACGGACAAACTTTCTAATTGCAGCTCATGGCAGAAACAGCTTTATATTTTTATTGTTTTATATTTAAAAAGAAAAACATATCGTCGGAAGAACCAAATTTGCACATTAATACTTCAACACAACTTTACCCTTACAAACCTTTCCATCAGCATCAACAATTTCAATTTCCTTCCTCATTGCTGTACTTACAAATTAAAAATGCTTTTCTTATATTGATGTTACGTGCCACGTAGGTAGGTTTCTCTGTAGGTTATCTGTATTTCTCCCCTGTCTCTCCTTCCCTCTCCCCTCTTTCATTCTCTACAGGGTCCATAACCACCAGTGTGGCAGACTCCAGCAGCCCTCATTGGCCAGCCTCTGATTCCCTGGCTCTGCCTTCAATCAATCATACCCTATAAAAGGGCTGTGTTGGGTTCAGTGCATGATCTCTCTTCACCAACACCAGTTTGTTTATTAACCTAGAGACCAAGAAACCTTGCTGTTGTTGTTCTCCATTATCTAGTGTGTATGCCCTGCCTTGGGACAGGTGAGACGGGGGCCCCTATACATAGACAACACGTAGGCTGAATCTATGTTAAACCACACTAGGTAAGGGATGGTTGCCACTTTTGTATTTATCCTCATTGGACAGTGTAGCTAGGCAGTCAGGCTTTTGTTTTCATGTCAGTCAGTCAGTTAGACAGTATTGTGTTCACCTTAGCTGCTTAGTTTGTTATTTTGGCAACATCCGTGTCGCCTGGCAGTAGCATACTTTTGCTTTGAAACTTCTGACCATTTTGTAAACACTGTAAATATTATCCTGCTTTAAACCACTAAAAGCGCATAAGGTACTTTTTGCCTCTAAACCTGTGTTGTCTCAATTTATTTGCACCTTTTAATGCTTGGTATCCCATTTTCATTTATGTTTGATGTTTGAACTGTGGCATACTATTGCTTTGTTTTATCTCTTCCTGAAGATCATTCCACAAAGTAATCTCGCTGACCGAAATGCACATACAGTAGTGCGGGCAAAAGCCTGTAAATAATTCCAGACCTGTATGACATATGATGACCTGTTTTCTATATGGCAGAAATGTGATGCTGATTTATTGGTGTGGCTTCGTTGAGGTGTGCTAGCCCCTCCTATGCCCAGCGTCTGTGTGTACCCCATAGCGATGATTTAATCGGCTGAGGGCTTAAAAAGTGAGGACAGAAAAAGTGATTGGCCAGAATGTGACAATCTCTGATAAGAGCGCCCCTCACTTCACACGCTATTTGGGGTCTGAGTTTATGAGCACCATAGTAATAGGCCAATGCCTACAGTTCTACAACATCGTAACAGCATCTCTTGGTTCTCTTATGTCTCATCCACAGACATAGAGCTCAGCCAAACTAACTCGAGTTGGGTTTCTGAAGCTAGAAGGGGGCTGATGTTACAGAAGAATAAGAAGAGAGATGTCATTTGAACGATTGTTTGATTCAGCTATCATTTATTTCATACCTGCATATTTTGACCAATAATTATGTGGTTATATGGGAGTGTACGTGAAGGTCTCTTGTACTTACGGAGTGTGTTCATGAGCTGAGTGCTGCCCGGCTGCCTGTCAGCCCCTCCGTTGGCCATCGGGGGGCGGGTGGGGGAGGTCTGACTATGAGGTGGAGGGGCATTGTGCTCCGCATCACTGCTAGAGCTGTCATCACCGCTCCCAGACCCACTGGCTGAGTCTGAGCTGCTGCTGCCACTGCTGCTCATCTGCTCGATCACCTCCACCTCAGCACGCAGCTCTGCAGACCAGACAGTAGGGGGCAGCACAGAACCAGAGGCAGTGATGGGGTAGTTGAAATGTCATGAGGGTAAGAACAGCTTCCCAAATTAAAATATTTACAATTCTCAGTACTCTCACCAGAAGGAAGTGTACAGGGTTTGATGAGGGCCCAGGTAGGGCCGGGCCTTAATTATCGGGCCTGTTGAGAACTCTAGTTCTCGCCAGCTGCTGGACTGCGCTAATGACTTTGGGGCGGGCCTGTCTAGAGTTTGACTGGACAGGTATCAGTAAAAATGGAGACATCGAAGAGGAAGGACGGGTGGGGAGGGTCAACACAAGGAATGGTCAGCTCCATATATGGAGATCTAAGGGTATGAGGTCAGATGTAGAGTAGCTGGCCGGCTCCATATATGCAGATCCAGGTGATGTCTTCTCCATGTCACAAGGCGTGATGGACTGGCGACCATACATGGTGGCTTGACGGAGTCACTTGCAGGTTTTCACTTTTCATAGTAATCTGAGACCTAGTGGCGCGCTATGAGCTTGTAGGTCTGCTATT
Source organism: Protomyctophum parallelum (assembly GCF_964188405.1). Classification (NCBI taxonomy): domain Eukaryota; kingdom Metazoa; phylum Chordata; class Actinopteri; order Myctophiformes; family Myctophidae; genus Protomyctophum; species Protomyctophum parallelum. Next base: position 42,145,168 of record NC_139698.1, read on the forward strand.
TTTGAAAAACCGTGAAAATATTTATTTCAGAAAACTGGAGGATTTAGAAGATTTCTTTTTAATTTCGACGTCAGGCCTAAATGGGTTAAAAAGATAATGTATGATGACATTCATCATACATCATGTTCATGATAAAAGGCACCGCTCACTTCACACAAGTGTGTCTATTGGAAGACAGGTTATTTTTCCATTTCCTGGAAAGTAACGGTTTTGGACTAAATTTGGTTTCCGCACGACAGGGACGATATGAAGCAATGACGGGTCAAATGCAGGCAAAGCCAATCATATAGCAAGCCACTGATCCCTCCTCACCTCTTTTGATGTCATCCAACTGTGGCTCTGGGGAGGGATTGTCCTTGGAGGGAGAGGGAGAGGTCTTGGTTCCGGCACCAGGCTTGGTCGGTGCTCGAAATTGAGAGCTAGGCTGGTTATTGTTGGATCGCACCGACTGCTGTTCGATCCTGGCCTGGATCTTACTGCTGCCCTCAGCCCTGTGACACAGAAATATGCCTAATGAACCTCTGGTGCCGTGTTTCTCAGCTGCTATCACACTGGCACACTAAAGCCCCTTTTATACATAGCCCATTCAAGGGATGTTGTGCCATCATTCCTTTGTTGGGTTTATTTGTTCTGTGTATAAGAGAACAGGATGGGGAATCTGTGTAAAGTGCTCAGTTGGCAGAGGGGTCTAAGGTCTGCACAGCTATTTCTGATGACAGAAATATTTGTTGCTTGCACAAATATTCAACTGTAACATTACGCATCAATAAGTCACACTATCTCACACATGCATACTAACGCAGGTGCATAAGAGGGAGTGGGACCATCTTTTTTGGGTGAGAATGTTGGTGAGACACGACTTACTCCTGCCCTTACAGTGGTAACCACAGATTTAAGTTAACCACATGAATCATAGAATCCCTATTCTCTGGCTAATTGTTGTACAATGTGATACATTTTAGGTATCTGCTGGAAGCACTTATCCTGAGTGACATACAAGTAGGGCAAAGTAATTTAGAATAAGCTTACATTTTGTTTTCCATGTGACCTCTTTACTCCTTCTACATTGTAGCTGTGTGCAGGGTGATTTTTATCTAACCTCACAAGAGTTTAAAGCAGTTAGAGCACATTCACAACCAACAAGTTTAGTTATCTGCATCAAATCTCAGAAATCCATCGATGAGCAAATAATACACAGTGACAAATACCCCAACAACAACAACAACTTTGTCAGACAATCTTCTTCTTCTTCCTTACATTATGTCCTAATAATATGAATGCAACCTTTGGCCTGGTTTTCCTTTGATTTCTCACCTGGTCTTCTTGACTTGGATGCTGCTGCTCAGCTTCTCCAGCACAAACTCTCCAGTGTCATGGTTAATAATAAGCACACAGTCCTTCTGATATGGCCGTTTGTTCCCTTTGAATACCGTCATGGGTGGTGTGGAACCCTGGAACAAGGACAGTAAAGTATAAATGGACAAGTCATACACTAGACATTACAATGTTAGTTAGGGCTAGGCCAGGTTACATTTCCCAGGTGTAAAGACATGTGTTGTATTGTTTAACTCCAAAGACATCATCCAAAGTAGTCAGTGGACTGCAGATTAGAAAAACAAAAGTAGACATTCTTACTGGAATGTGAGGTAATGTTATGGTGACTTCATCCCCCTTTCCAACTTGCAACTCTCCCTCACAGCTTGTGTCAATAGATGCTGGTTTGAAGTCATCTGCAAAGGAAAGCCACGACATGATGACAAGTCATAGATGAAAAATATTATATCCCAAAACCATATTAAGCATTTACGGGAAAAGCACTTTTTAAATAGATACACATCACACATATACATATTCACATTAGCCCTAGACTGGCTGTGATATCACAATACATATCACAGCCATTCTAGGGCTTTCACACATACTTATATACAGTGCAGAATGCAGATAGATACATAAGTATAATAGATACATAAGTATAATAAGCATTAGCCCTAAATAAGCATAATAATATTGGATGTATCTGACGACTAGACTTCAGACTCGTCCACTGCACAAGTGCACATGCATGATTTTCCCATCAGGACACGCCTCCCCCCCCCCTCATCTAGACTGAGTGGCAAAACATTGAGAAGCATGGAGTGTTGGAGTGTGGAAGCGCTCGTTGGAAATCACTCAACCGTCCTGCGTACCACCTGTTTCTAAATGTCACATAATGCAAGAGGCATCAAAGGGTTGTGTTATTGAAAACAAGCACTTCCAAACTCTGACACTTAAAAATAATCAAATGCAGGGCATTTCTTGACAGAAAGTAGCTCATAACGTTTCTATGGTGGATTTTTATGAAACAAAAACTTGCAGATAGAAAGCTTTTCGTACAGCTGCAATGTTGGTGAGTTTAACATTGTTTAATGCAACCAAACAGGACTTTTCTGTTTGGATGATTGTGCTGTCAAGGCCAGAAAGTAGTTTTTGCCACTCAGTGGGCGTTCCCGCATAATTTACAGGTACGATGATGTCACACGCATACCCTCTATAACAGAGAGTCTCAGAAACAGGGATTAACAAGTCAGCAGACCATGTGGTGGGTGGGTAAGTGTCTCAACCCACAGCTAAGTGAATTAACAAGAGATAACTGGCTGTGTTGTGTAACACCATGTCAGGGCAAGTATGTCAATAAACTTAAATGCAACGGATCTTTATTGGCATGAATAAAGGAAATTTTTTTTGGAGAAGGTATATTATATACAACGAATAGCAGCAATCTTTTGCAGTCACTTTGGGACAAATATAGAAGCTCAAAACCTTTTAAATGGTATACAAAAAAAAGCCTCGGATGTAAAATGCGTTTAATGGTAGCAGTAGTCCTTACGGTGGTTGTATTACATTGGCTAACCTTCTTTTATCCCAACAGTTCACAAATACTGCTGCTTTTGTTTTTTTTGCACTCACATCTGATTGTGTGAAATGAGGATTTTGGCCTCTTCTCAAAGCTCTCTCCGAGTTTCAAAACATGTTCTTCTTTGTCCAAGAGCGGATTCGTACTTCCATTCATTGCGTCGATAATATGTACAGTATAACATTCACATGTATCGGATTTAATTCGGAATAAACGAACTATGCCGAGATAAAGTAGTGACAATTGAATAAAATGACAACTGCAGTTAAAAGTTAGCCTTCTGGCTAACCTTTAGCAAAACAATGCACTCTTCTTCACACATGGCCACTCCTCTTCCTGTTTTGTTCCAGTCATGAAATACCACCGGTGGATATACAAGGAACCAACATCGACTTCCTTGTACGTTTGGTCTATTTATTTCATATAAACTTTACACAAAATATATCGTCACATATTCATGATTTATTTACAGAGCCACGGCTCTACAGACAATATTTGAGCCAATGACTCGTTACAGGAAAGTACAGTAGTAGCCGGTGTCGGCGATGTAAAACAAGCGCTGCCTAAAAAAATGGTCACCGGTCCTACGGAACCACTAGTATTAGCGTCTCGTACGGAAGGAATAATATAAGTGACGGACAAGATGTCTTCACGTTTAGCTGGAAAAGTGTTTAAAAAATAAACGATAACCCTTTTAATGTAATTTAATTAAGTTAAGTATGTGAGTCATTTTCCCTCCAGTAACTTGAAGCCTGACAGCAAGGTTTCAGCATGGCACTTCAGATGAATAGCGAACTGGACTCCAGCATCGCAGTTCCTGAAGAACTGAATGACCAACAGAGCCGCTCGGGACAAACCAACAGCATCCAAAAAGAGTCGGAGAAAGTCTCAACAAGTGACAGAAGTCTCGTTTGTGACTTCAAACAGCTAAAGTTGGAGAAAGAGGCACAGAAAAACTGGGATTTGTTCTATAAGAGAAACACGACGAATTTCTTCAAGGACAGGCACTGGACCACAAGGGAGTTTGAAGAGCTCAAGGCCTGTCGACAGGTGACCACTGACTAGAGTACTAGACAGACTAATATTGACAGACGTCTTGATCCAAGGCCAATATTGTAGTATTGTAGTATAGACTCAAGAGAGGATAGACGTACACAGAGCAGAAGAGAGAGAGAACGTGCAAATTGGTTGAAAACTGGTTAAATAAACAAAGATATACCTATATTATACATATATCTATATCCATGTTGTATGTCTCTTACTCTTATGTTATCGTATGTTTATGTGCTATGGACTTCTGTCTTAAATAAAGAATATGTATATATACAATCTCCATGGTGCATACGAAAGACTCGTATGCACTATGCTCTTTTATTTTTATTTTTTACAAACTGAATAGAATAAGGCTATTTATTATTTAATTTGTTCTCTCGCCTCTCTTGGTTTCCAGTTTGAGTCCCAGCGGCTGGTGTTGCTGGAAGCAGGCTGTGGGGTAGGAAACTGTATCTTCCCCCTCCTGGAAGAGGATCTAAATTTATTTGTTTACGCCTGTGACTTCTCACCACGAGCTGTGGACTTTGTCAAGGTAAGGCATCACACGGGGGTTAACTTGACACAAAGCCCTCAGGCACTTGACTGTTGGGCAAGTACAGGTCATGTTCCACTTGCCCAAAAAGTAAATGGGTACTATTTGAATTAGTAATTTTCCGTTCATTTTAACACATTCTGGTGCTGTGCCATATGGATATACAATAGCTATAGAATATGACTTACGGGGGCACAGTTGGTAGTGCTATCGCCTCACAGCTAGAAGGTCCTGGGTTCGATTCCCGCTGTGGACGCTGTGGGCACTGGCGGCGTGTTCCCTCCTCCGTGTCATCAGTGCCCATACCCGAGGCGGGGGTTGGCGATAGGGCCTTTCTGTGTAGAGTTTGCATGTTCTCCCCGTGTCCCCTAGGTACCCTCACAAAAACATGCCGTAATCCTGGTCTCTAAAACTACCTCCCCCTGGCCAGCCGGGGCGCCTGATGGAGGGGAAAGGAACTGGTCGGAATAACGTGTCCCTTCCACGCGCTATGTCGGGCCGGGGAAATTTCCCTCTGTCAGGTGAAAAGAAGCAGCTTGGACTCCTCATGCATAGAAGGAGGCATGAGGTCAGTCCGCTGCCCCCCCAGGTTGGCAGAGGAAGTGTAGCGCCCAGGATTACATTAGATAATTGGCACTGGGTGAAAAGTAAACTGGGTTACAAAATCGTGGGATAAAAAAATAAATTATAAAAATAATATGACTTATTTTAAATTCCACAGACATCTTGTGTTTAGAGCGAAGCGAACCAAAGACGGTGGCTTCCCCACTCCCCCGTCGGACAACCTGAAAGCAAACTTCACCTGCCCGAACCTTTTATTTACTTGCTATGGGCAGTCAGGCAACCGTTAGTGTCAACTCCTGGATCATCATCACAGCAATCTGTCGAGTCGTATCCAGTCCCCTTTCTTGAAAATTCACATTGAGGTGCCCTTTATCAAGGCAAGGCAACCAACCCATTATTGCTCTAGTTCAGTGTTCCTCAAATATTTGTCCCAAGGACCCCCAAATTGACATGTAGAGTTTTTGACCACGGACCCTGACCCTCATTTGAAAGGTTGTGTGCGAAGGACCACCAGAAGACAAATTCAAAATTATTAAAACGTTTCCAAACATTTTAAATGTTTTTCAAATAGCAGATGTACAAGCTTGCAGCCCAGTGAGCTTGCCTTGTATATCTATTTTTGATTAGCCAACATATAATTGATAAAGTGGTTGAAATGATTATGATGCTGTTAACTCCTTTTGCTGTGGACCCTAGAACCCCGATCCTACCCTTACCACTGAACCATTGCTCAGTGATAATCAGTCAAAGAATGAATGAATTCAATGTTAATGTCAACTAATTACCAATTACAGTAAGGATGGGGCAGAGAAAGTGTCGCCAGAAAGTCCTTTCCCATGGGAAATAAAAACACTAACTCCTGTTGACAGCAAAATCCATTGTGCTGCCCTGAGCGGTGTTGTGCCTTCCAGTGTGACCTGACCCACAATGATTTGAGGGACAATGTGCCAGAGGCCAGCGTGGATGTGGTTACACTTATCTTTGTCCTGTCGGCTGTCCACCCTGACAAGATGAGGCAGGCTCTGGAGAACATCTGCAAGGTAAACACAGCAGGGTGGAAAATGAACACATGCTAGTGTTACTAGTAGAAGGCTTTATATATATATATACAAATTTGCCTGGAATTTGTTGCGGACCAAGAAAGTGACGTTCACATTCTTTCTTTACATACTACGAAGTTAAGAACCTGTGGAAACATATAAAAGTACACCACAATTAATTATCTTTGCCTGTTTGTACATCCGTCAGTCCTTTCCTTCCTGATTACATTACATTTTGACCTATCATTCTTAAATCATAGGTTGTACAATGAATATTTTTGTCCACTGGATTCCTTGAATCATGAAGCAACTTATGCTACAAGTTTGTGCCAGATTACATTTTCTGCCGTAGTGCGTTTTCTTCAAAACATACCTTTTGCTACTACTACAGATCTTGTCCAAAACCTGCACAAATCGGTACACATTATCTCTGGTTTTTCCGATCCTTTGAAAGTTTACCGGCCCAGGGTAGGCAATGTATTGCCTACCCTGGGCCGGTAAACTTTCAAAACCCTGCTTGGCTGGCGGAGACCTGTGCTCCAAGGAGCACACTTTTCTAGTTCGTTTATCGGTTTCCTATTGTACAAAGTTTTAAGAGAAGTTGATTACACAATATTATTGTGTACTTTAAAATGTGTTCCCAAAATATTTTCCCTACATCCATTTCATAAAGTAACCCCGTTTGTGTCCCTTCCAGGTGTTAAAGCCAGGAGGTATTGTCCTGTTCAGAGACTATGGCCTTAATGATCACGCCATGCTTCGCTTTAAAGCTGGCAGCAAGCTGGGTGACAACTTCTATGTCCGACAGGACGGTACTAGATCCTACTTCTTCTCTAAAGGTTAGTATTGTGTTTGTGTTTACATAACATTTTCTGTTCAGAAAATATGTGAAGGAACAAAACATACTTGATGCTTAAGTTAATACTCATTCATTCAAGTTTGATGTTTGATATATCTTGATGAGTTGCCTTTGAATACATTTTACTTTATTTTTTCATAGACCAGGTACCATACGGCAATGTATAAAATATGGCTTAAGTGATTGTTCAGACTTCTCAATTTAGCCGATTATATATAAAAGAAAATGCTTCTTGATTGGTCCTAGTAGTTAGAGTTAAAATTAGCTAAATGTGTGGCAAATCTGCAAAAGAAATGCTTACCACTAGGTTTCTTCACAAATGTGTTCATAATCATAAAGGTGTCTACTATAACATATAAATTAGTTCCAACCCAACTACCCCATGGGAACACATCTGTGAAGAAAGCTAGTGGTATTATGTGCAGATTTCCCACACATTTAGCTAATTTTCCCTTATAGTTGGATGTTAGCTGTTATGATTAAGATGTCAGATTGTTTGTTTTGCTGCAGACAATGCACCTTACAGGCGTATACAAAGGCTCAATTTATGTAACTTAGTTAGCATTTTATGTCGACGTAGCACAACTATGCGTATAGTATATTTCTTTATATAGATATTCCACTATTCTATTTTTATGTACCGGTATATGATGTTTTTGTTCTTGCATACTGTACGTCGCTCTGGATTAAGAGCGTCTGCTAAAGACCTAAATTGTAATGCATTGTGAGGCGTGAGCTTGTATATTTTGTTCAACACCGCTGTACCGTACAGTAACATTTAAAATATGGTTTAAGTGATTATTCAGACTTCTCAATTTAGCCGGTTATATACAAAATGCTTCTTGATTGGCCCTAGTTGGATGTTAGCTGTTATGATTAAGATGGGAGATCGTTTTGTTTCCTGCTGCTCAGATTTTTGATTTGTAAAACTTCTTCTTTTTCCAGAGCTCCTGGCTGAGTTGTTTGAGGCGGCAGGTTTCAGCTGTGTGGTCAATGACTATGTCCTCAGAGAAACAATCAACAAAAAGGAGGGCTTATGCGTCCCCAGAGTATTCCTCCAGAGCAAATTCACCAAGCCCGGGCAATCACAGAGCTCCTGATGTTCCTATACATAAACATATATACTTTAGAACTCCGCCCTGAAAATGACATGCATTAATGGGAGGGCCAGCAGCATCACTCACGATGTGCATACGAAATATTTGCCTCCCATTCTATGCAAGTAAATGGGCATGCTTCTTATGGTGAAGCAAATCTTCTGCTTCGTGTGGAGTTCAAACCTTGCTGAACTTTGAACAAGACATAGCAAAGAAGTATGTGTGATTGACCTCACTTGGTGGTGACCCATGTGTGACCAGCACTTTCATTCAAACAGACTAGAAACCAGCAAAAATATTGTGCAGTTCTTTCATTCAGCATGACAAGTTGTGGATTTCACCTCGGCAGGCGATGCAGACAGACTGACACATGGATGGACGGACAGGGTGCTAAACCTAGTCTGCCACGCCTTTTGGCTTGGCAGAGACAATGGACAATATTCCAGTAGAAGTTAAAAGAAAGAAATGCAAACGCATGATTTTTTAATAATGCTTTAGTATTGGTGCTGCACAGAAAAATAAAGTTTGATAAAAGCCAGTATACTGGTTAGATGCAGGTTCCAGAGTCCTACAGTATGGCCAGCTACATGGCATGGCCCATACATGTGACAACAGAACAAGATCTCTGCTGCTGCAACACTTTGGTTTCCTGTCTTAAAATGCACAAACAAGTGGCGGTTAAGAGGAAATGACATTACCCAAGGTGACATCCTTTCTTGTAAGAACAGTGAAGTTTCCATTTTGGCATCATTAAGCAATTGAAGTCAGCATATGGCCTTTTCTACAGTTACAAAAGCATATAAATTCCAATAAAGCAGTGCTTGGAATTTGGAACATATTATGACACATTAATAATTATAACATTTTATTTGTATAGCAAAAAACATTAAATTGCTAAACTTGCCATGTAAATCAAACAAACATCCTGCTACTGTGAGCACAACATATGTGGTTTCCTGTCATGAAACAGGGGTTACATGGCCCACTGCAACAAGAAACACATGGAGTGGAACATGCACAACCTAAATATCACCTGCAAAAGTCTGTAAAAAATGTTGCAACAATGACAATTTTGATCCAAAATAATATGTAATGTTATCTCTTATAACCACTTACTCATAGGAGCTGCTTGGTATTGAATAGTTTGTAATAAATAAATAAGAAACAAGTAAATATTTGATTTTACAGGGATTATCAGTATCTTTCCAAGTTTATCACTATTTGACAGCAAGACCTTGGGATAACTAAATGGACTGATGAGTTGTACAGTATTTTGTCCAGTGATTCATAGTAGCAGATGTTCTCTTCATGATGACAAGAAGTTCCTGTATTCAATTATTTTAAGCCACTGATGGCAAAATCCCAGGCCTAGCTCAAACTAATCTATAAAAGAAGAGAAGCTCTTGCATCAAAGCTGTCAGACAGGAACTCCAGCTGTCGGATGGTTTTGACCTTGACAGGCAAGAGAAGAGAATATACTTGTGCTGATAAATGTAGCTAGTCAATTAACCAAAGAACATGTAGAAAATGATACAAGTATTAGTAACTGATCAGTAAATCTAATTAAATGAATTTGTCAAATTACTAAGAATTTGTGCAACCACAATGGACCTGAAATTGATGGAATAAAAAAGATACCGGTATGAATGTGACAACCAAGAAAGAGACACTAAACAGGATCACAGGATGTCAATGTAACAAAAACAACTTTACAACTTTAACACGAAATTATAATAAAACCTGAACCACAGATAAGTACCTTATTCCACATCGATCCTGACAATTTGCCCCTTTGCTGTTTCGCCATTCTCACATTCAGCATTGCACTGAAATTTCCCTTTATCTTTCAGGGTCAGCCGTACAAACTCTGTCATCACCTGTCGTAGTCTGATGTCACCCTGTCTCACTGTCTCATTAACAGTAATGTACCTGCTGACATTGGTCAACTTGGTACTGGGAAGTTGATACCATGCCACCTCAATGAGGCTGCATAGCTTGAAGTTGTACCATGCCTGACAGGTAAGTGTAGCCGATGTGCCCGTATCCTGAGTGATTTGCCGCCTTGGGTATGTGAGATTTAAATTACCTATAGAGAACAGGCAAAAAACTAAAGTTGTACATTGTGTGCATTTCAAATTTAAAAGATGATTGATTGATTAAAGTATTTGCAGTATGGGTAGTATGCAGAATGGGTACATTTCAAACGTACAACTCAATGCAGAAACTGTTACTGTGGACGACACCATGATAAAGCATTATACTTGTTTACAACAGAGTCCACCATCAGTTCATCAGAACATTTAGAGACGTACAAGTATACACTACAAAAAACAAAACGACATCTCACCTGGAATCATCTAAATAAAAATAAAAGCACAAACAAAAGATAATTTCTCGCAGTACTGAAAAACGTTTCACAAAGTGAAAAAGGGCACACACATCCTGTCCTGTTAGGCTGGCTTCTGGATCAAAATTATAACATGAAATACAATCTGTAAATCAGTAAGGTCTGAGGAAGAGTCTGCTCGAAACGTCACCAATAAAAAATACCCACGAGGGAATGGCAGTATTCTGTTGTGCAGATTGTATTGTTACTATATGATGTACTCTGCCTAACCTGTCATGCCCTCTGTAGTATGAGGAACACAAAAAACGATGAGGCTGTATGATTTAAAATAATCACTCAGTCAATTATATCAATAAATTGTCAATTAAATTGGGATTAGAGAATAACAATGTAATTTGAATGTCATACTATAATACTTGACTTTGAAATGACCACATTCTGTATTCAACTATGGAATAGTACTGAATGCAGAACATTTCAGTGCTTACATTTCATGGTAAACGTTCTGTGTGTACAGTATTAATTTGTATTTACAATATGTTACTATAGCTTAATTAACAGATTAATACACTATAGTGATACTTTACCATTGTGAAGTGTTACCAAAAAAGTATTTGCATACAACATACACAATTAAAAAAGCACAGTGTTAAAGTGGTGCCGAAATATGAGTTAGATGAACATAGAAAAATACACCCCTACTGCATTAACTATTTGTGTACAGAGAAAGAATACTCCAAACTGTGTTAAAACAAGCATTGTGTGATATATCTGTACCATGGTGAATAGAACCTACTGTTACTGTACCTGGGTCATCGAATGCTGATGCAAATTGTAAGAGTGTCACCACCAACAGTACTTTGGATCCAGCAAGCCAAATCATCCTCAATCACTCACACACAAGTTAATGAAAGGGCTGTTGTGTAGACACTAGAACAGAATGTGGCAGAGTCAAGCTAAGGTACAATCACACCTGGCAATCGCATGCTTATTTTTCTGCTACAAAATAGAAACGGAATGTGCTCAGACGACGAAGCAGGCAAGTGAGGGGGAGAAGAGGACTCATTCTGTACATGTGGTTGTGTGTGTTGTTGGTGGATGTTGACCTGTGAAGTAATGTTCCATTGTATGATTATGTTCAGATTATGGGTCTATGCATTTTAAATTACTTTGGTACACACTTGCAGTGTTAAAGGGACACTTTGCCCTTTTTGCAAAAGAAACTTGGTGAGGGGTGCGTTAAGACAAGATTAAGGTTGGTGAGGGTGCAAACATGTGGTCCAGGAAGTAAGTGCTAAAATCTAAAATATCTAATATATATATCTTATTACACCCCCAGGAAAGTGTTCTAAATGGGTGAAGTGTCCCTTTAAGCTGTACTGACATTGTATTGCATAGAAATGAGAGAGAGAGAGAGAAAGAGAGAGGGGGGGAGACAGAACATTAAGTTGTTGAGAAAGGGGTATTTTACTTGTAACCCAACAAGAACCACGCACGTGGGAAGTATATGATTTGTAATACTTCTTCCTTCTTTGTGGGTGATTTCCAAACGCAGACATCTGGTGAAATGAATGACCAGTGCCATTGGCAGTTAAAACTTGAACCAAGTGTGCTGTTTCACATTTGGATCCACTGTGCTGTCATGGGGGACATAGAGATGGCAGATTATGTCAATTCTCAGGATTTAGAAGATGAGAGAAAGGGAAAGGGAGTGAAAAAGAGATATGATACAGGTAAAACTGCTCATTAATGGACACAATGTTTACTATGGTACAGGTCTATAAAATTACACATTTGTGATATTGACTAATTCAACGCAGAATGTATGCAGACTGCAGAGATTTCCTTCCAATACTTTTAACGATTTGTAATTTGTGAGACAGCAATTCTTTTAGACCCATATTAGACAAATTCTTACATGCTACAAAAAACTGCTTCTTCTTCGTCGTTGTGTGTGTGTGTGTGTGTGTGTAGAGTCAAAAGTCTACAGAGTGGTTGCCATCAGCTTTGGCTTACTGTGCATCCTTCAAGCCACTCTCAACATTTCTTTACGGGTGTTTTACTGTGAGTATTAATGAATTAAACAATTAATAATAGCACATGATGATGATAATGCACTTCTGATACCCCCAATCATCTCCAGGACATGCTGGGAATGCCATGTCCGTTTGAACAATTTAATAACAATAGTTAGCACAAATATTTTATTATAGGCATGTTCTTTTGCAAAAGGTTTTGTGTGATAGTTGGCCTATAAATAATGACATTGGCACATACATTAGAGCTATCGCACACAATGAGGCTTTAACTTCTCATTCTCAGTGGTTTGAGCTCACTTTTCATTTAAATGCAGGAGAAAAACAAGGCAGAGTAATAGAGTAATGCAAGGTCAAGATTAAGTTTAACTACACTTAACACTGAATATAAATGAGGAACCTTCGTATCTCAATTGCCTGCAGATTCTTGTGGAGAGTATGACCACCAGTTATCACACAACATTGTGATGCCAACTGATGACACCAGTCATACCACAGACCTGGCTCAAGAAGAGAGAAACCAACTGAACTATCTAAGGAAGCAGAAGAAGCGTTTACAGGCTGGTTATGACAGGTTGCAGACCAGGTATGATGACTGTAGCAGGAACTTGACTGCAGGTGCAGATCAGAGGAACCAGTTTCAGGCTAGTTATGAACGGATAGAGACCCGCTATGATGAATGTAGCCGGACCCTCACAGCAGCTGCAGATAAGAACCAGTTGGTCGAGCGCTTCAATGCTTTGACCAGAGAGAGAGATCGGTTGCGGAACGATGTCAGTAAATCGATGAATCGTATAAAGACACTTGAGAATGAGAGACTGACACATTCCACCCGGCCCCAGGCTCTACGGGGTGAGTGATGGAGATGATACCTTGCAAAAAATAAAAAATGTTAATTCAGTTGAACGCCTTAACAATAGTTTGATACATTTATTGAGTAATTTGCAACTGGAAGGTTCATTTGTGAATATGAGATGACCAATAGTAGAAGGCATACACTTTCAACAAGCAATTCTCTATAATGGCTTAATTCATAGGATGGTGTTGCTGGCAAGGACAGAATTTTGCACTTATTGAAAATCTGTATAGATTAGGCTTTATAATTCTTAGATATTACAATAGCATCATCCCAACGTGTTATCCATCCTTCCATCCTGTGTCATTGTGTTTAGGACCAGAGCAACAACATCACGTGTGTCCAGCAGGGTGGAGCTTACGCCTGTCCAGCTGTTACCTGGTCTCCTCTGAGCTCAACAGCTGGGAGGTGGCCAGGCTGGACTGCTTGAAGAGAGGCGCTCACCTAGTCGTGATAAACAACAGAGAGGAACAGGTGTGTGTGTGTGTGTGTGTGTGTGTGTGTGTGTGTGTGTGTGTGTGTGTGTGTGAGAATGTCCAAAGAATGTCTACTAGCAGTGCGTCACACTCGTCTCTGTAAAATCTATTTAGCAACTAAAGTTTAGGTTTATAACACTTAAAATGTTTGGAGGGTAATTAAATAAGGATATTTCATTCTGCACTACAAGTACATACATCCTTTGAAAGATTTAAGTTGAATACTATGGTCAATATCTATAACAAACCGTGTGATGAATTAGAAATGTATTTAGTTCGCATGAATATCAATATCCTGTAATCCTGTTATACTTCATGGCCAACAGGTAGTGCTCCACGATAGCTCAGATATCCCTGTTGACGTGTGGATGGGTCTGTCTATCAGGGACAGGATGGGAAGCTGGACATGGGTGGATGAAACCCCACTGAACACAGGGTGAGAATTAACTGAGAACAATGAGTATTTTGCTGTGTGGATATTAACCACATCCATCAAATACCTAAAATGTACAATTTATTTTAGAATGATCATATATGTCATATACCATATACTCTGTCAGTTGGAAACCTCATATCTCCAAAACATTTCATGACTAACAGAAAAAGTAGCAGATCTACAAGTGGCTTCGTGCCGCATTTCGAGCTTCTGCTACTTTAGATGCTTTTGTGTGATGCTGTAGTATGAAGTAGGCCAGGTTAATTTACCAAAAACACAAAATATTGAGATAAGAGAATGCCAGCAACAATGTTTTGTATTCTAGGTTTTGGGCAGACCAACAGCCAGCCAGTGGGGGCTCCAGCTATCAGGACTGTGTGTACTCTAATCAAATCCAGCCTATGATGGCCAGCTGGCATAATGCTCCTTGTGGAACTTCACTTCACTGGCTATGTGAGAAAGAGCTCATGTGATCCATTGGGTTCAGCTTATAGTTGTATCATACGCTGCTGTGTATGGAAACACAGGCATGTACACACATTTATGCAAGTTCTGTATGCTTACTATGCTCCTTTTGACATCTCATTGACACTTGCGCTAACACACACACACACACACACACACACACACACACACACACACACACACACACACACACACACACACACACACACACACACACACACACACACACACACCTCTGCATGCCAGCTAACTCAACCCACCTGCTCAGTGACAAAAAAAGAAGGTATTCCAAGAAACTTTGTGGGGAGTCACAAATTGTTGAATTGTTTTTGGAAGACCTTGTTGTTTTGCATGTATTAATGTGTATTTGCTATGATTCCTAATTTACAATGTACATATGATATGGTGTTTATTCATTCCATTTTCAAGGCAATGTGGTTCGTACTAGTGTTTAATATGGAAGAGATCCACGCAATCTTAACTTTAAACTACACATAAATTAGACTAGAGAATCAAAATGTTCTGTAATTGTAACCTGTGCACACCCTTCCTAAACACTAGAGGGCAGTGTTATGGTGATATTTCTTCAGTATTGCATGATACAGCTTACCAAATATAACTGTTATAGCCTACTGGTTTGTAAAGTAAGTAAATAAATCAAGACAAGCTTATTTCTGCCATAATCTGCCTCTTTAATGCTGCCAGCAAATCCATACACTCTTTCCGTGACTGGATCCTTCTGTTCATAACTTCATATGACCTCACACAGGCTCACTCCAGGGGGAGCCTCCACAGGCACAACTGTGTGCAAGTATTATATACAACTTAAGTAGGCCTACTGTTAATTCTTCATCAATCTGTGAACCCAGCAGCAAAAAAGAGGATTTTCTTCCCTTTTGAATCAGCTGCGTAGCTCTGAATCTGTCTTGAGATATTAATTCTTCATTAATAAATGGAACATGAATGTACAATAAACATAGCCTAATTGTAAGCTACTGTATCTGTGCTGTGGTCACATTGTGTGAAAGAGGACATGCGTGGCTACAAAATGACCAAAGAACATGCGTTTAAAAAAGTGAATATTTTGGCCCAGGACGACAATTTGTTAATTTCCAAGGAAAGAATTTCAGTTTCCACCCTCTAGTCTACAAGGCCCCGCACTCTAAGCGGGCACTAATTAGGCCAAACGGCTTGCGATTGAACTGCAATTTCGGAAAAAACATGTAACGTATTAAAATACGGTTTGAACCACGAAAAAGTCCAAAGTTGTGTGAGCTTGCTAAAGTTTAAATTGTTGTTTCTAAAGTATGCCAGAGTAAAGACGGCTGCAAAAGTGAGGTTGATTTAGAAATAAAATCCCATACATGTCTATGGGAGGAAACAATTATAAATAAAGTTAAATATTTTAAAAGGTATAAACTTTTTCAAAACAACTTTTTCACCAATGCAAATTCAAAGATAGATGAACATTTGAAAGTTTGAATGGAGTTTCAAAGTGAAAGTATGACGGAGTAATAAGAGCACAAAGAAGTGAACTGTGAAAAATGGTACCTTTCTTCCATCAACTCTCATTATAAAGAATTTAAAAAAAGTTAAAAAGTTAAAAAAAATTAAAATATAAGCATAAATAACTGCAAAGAGCTGAACATGTTGAACTTTGAACTACATTTCTAGCATAAAGTATGTACCAGATCTCGCCGTCTCTCCTTATGGCAGTATTTTTCCTGACCTATCTGGAGTGACCCCACTTGATCTGCTTGTTTTCTAAGGAAAACAAAACAGAAAACATTCTTTAGCCTACTTCTTGAGTGAAGTCGTGATAATGTTCCAACCCCCAGTCGATCTCCCACACATTACTATGTCATGTGCTTTGTAAAGACAGCTGTCCTTGACTAGAAATCACTACCGGTATATATCACACATTGACAGTAAACAAGTGTACACACGTACACACACACACACACACACACACACACACACACACACACACACACACACACACACACACACACACACACACACACACACACACACACACACACACACACAGAGGTCAGTAAGCCAGGGTTGTGTCCGGGGTTCAAGGTAGCACACAGTCCCAGTTCTTCCTTTTAGGAGGGGTTTTGACATATCCTGTTATTCAGACAAATCACCTCCACCAACACTGACTGGATAAGTCAGAACATGCTGACTGGACCCTGGATATCCTTCAGTTGTTACATCATGGTCTCTAAGTTGGCTAGAATAGAAAGTACTTCAAAATATACGGTATAGATGATGGACAGTAATACATTTTAATATTCCACCCTCATGACCATCATTATCTGGAAACAGAGGAAATGTTGAGGTGAACTATACAGCTTATGTCCTCCCTGAGGGGCTGCAGCCGACAGAGAGAGCATGGGGAAGTCATTCAGGTTTTCCTGAACGGTTATCCCTTCCTCCACTTGTCGTATCTTGTTAGTGCTGAGTGTCAACATGTTCTGTCTGGCCCAGTCTGCCACCCTGTGTCCTTGAGGTAATCACACAAAATGTCTGGGTTATGCTGTCTGCCAGATGGTCACCCACCCAGTGCCTCTATCTAGCATCTCCATATACTTTCTCCTCTGGTGAGCCCTGGGAGTGTGTGCACGCACTCACACACACACACACACACACACACACACACACACGCACGCACACACACACGAATACTGGACTACTCGCCCCGGTGCTTGCCCGTTTTTCCTCCCGGAATTTTCCCCAGTGAAGGGGATAACTTTGTAATATGCTATTGGCTGTTTGTATTCTTTTTGGAAAAATATAAAAAGATACTCCTGTGGAAAGGCTATAGTATTTGACTTATATTGAACCTATAAACAATTTAGTATTATTTAGTATATGTAAGGTTTTTCCCCCTCAAATGGTACCTCGTCAGATAATCCCCACATATCCTACTGTACAACAACTTCTGTGAACAGACTTCACTGTAGTAGCTTTTCATAAATTATATTTGTACTTTTTTTTAACTTGGCTGTTCTGCTGTCATGAAAGTTTATAGTTAGAGAAATTTAAAGTCCAGCCGTCTGCTGTCCAGCCTCTCCCACCCCTCACTGGGAAGAATTCTGGGAGGAAAACAGAAACGGGGCGAGTAGTCTTGTTACCCACACACCCACACGCACGCGCGCGCGCACACACACACACACACACACACGCACACGCACACGCACACGCACACGCACGCACACACACACACACACACACACACACACACACAAGAAATAACATTTTGCTATGGCCATCCAGCACGGAACCCTGCTGTAAACTAGGCCTATACTGTAAACAATGTCTGGTAGTGGTGGTGACAGTTTAATTTAATTTATTAGAAGAAGAAAGAAAACTGACATCCATAAACCCCAAAACAAATGTGTTTTGATCCCAACTTTGACTGAGGTCATGTACTAATCACATCTCTCTCTGCTAGGTCGTCCTGGGACAAGCCCTCCATCCTACATGTTGAGTAGGCTAGCTCTGATTCCTAGCTCTAATGCCGTGGCAACTGCATTAGAGCTATGGATCAGAGCTACATGTTGAGGTTTAATGCTTGCCTGCTTGGTTATCTGACCTAAGATGTGTGAATTTTACAGCAGCCTTGACTTGTCTGGCTTTGTCTTAATTGCTTTTAGATTATCCAGCCTCAGACAGACCACTAACCTGGTGTCCCTATTTTGGGCATGTTGGTATATCTCGAAATAATAGATCATCTGCAAGTGGCTCACAATATGTGCCTTTGTGAAGTGCTATTTTTGGCTCAGTAAATGCCTCATTCATTGATTTTTCCAAGTCGGTGGTGGTAGCCTACCATCGTCATGCATCGGCCGCCTGGTGACGCGAGGTTAATTGGCTCCTGACATAGGAGGGGGCGTTCCACAGCGCGCAGCCACATTCATCATCATCAGTCTCACTTGCTCTGGAGGACACAGCGGAAGGAAGGACGCTGCTGGCTCAGTCTGTGGATATATTCCTCAAGATGCTTCTCTTTATCTCTTATATGCCCAATATAAGCATTAAAATAAAACAAGCTACATTATAGTGTAGACGACAACAGCAACAGCATATCAATCAACTAAGGCGCCTCCAGAATTTGAGGAATAATCGAAGTTATCGAACGTTTTCAGACCGTTAAATACGCTCTGTCAGTTGGTCTCGCCGTATAAACGTCAGATTGTCTTTGTTCACTCGCTGCGAAATGGATAATTTAAAGGAAAACAGATCGGATGAAGAACCTGAATACGAAGAAGAAGAGGTGGACCCTAGAATTCAGGTATGCAAAAAAAAAAGATGTTATGGTTTATTTATTGACATGCTGTGCTGTGCTGTCTCAGCCTGTCTGATGAATTTCTCTCAATCGAGTGCAAAAGCATTAAGTAAAACTGCTGTGCATTATTGGGGTACATCTGTTGAGCAGTTCTCTTAATTTCTCATAGATCTCTAAATAATGGCAATCATTGATAATCATTGTTAATCTATCAGGTATCTTTTTGCATGGCATTTAGATTGATGACTGCTGTGGCTGGATGGACCACCAGGCTTGTAATCTTTAATAGCGTCATGTGAACCATATGGCTACTTGGCTGGTAATCTTTCAGTTTAGTGGCATTGATGAATCCATATCCATCATGTTAGTATTCTCCATTGGTTTGACCTGGTTTTGTTGGAATATGGAGCTGGTGACAACCAATGCCAAAGAAACAAATTAGATTATTTTAACTGCGTTAAACCTGGGGTGCCTATTTTAATGTCATTATGAAAATTACGTTTTAAAACCTTTTCAATATGTTCAATATAACTATTGCATGTTTTAAATGACTACACCATGGTTGAAATGGACTAATTTGAAATCGTTGTTCTCCGACCTATGGGGTATACATAGGCTATAGTATTTCAACATTATATAAGCTAATTCATTCCAGCTTTTGGCCATTTCCCCACTAGTATATCAATATACATTTTTGGCTTGCTCCTTAGTCTTACTGTTAATCTTTTCCATGTTTCTCCTTGTTACAGGGAGAGCTGGAGAAACTCAACCAGTCTACAGATGACATCAACAGATGTGAGACAGAACTGGAGGTGAGTTTATGGGACCACACACACAAGGGCATAACGTTTGTACCTTGCACATGGACTGTCCTTATGACCAGATAAAACAGACTGACAAAGTCCTACTTATCCAAAAGTTATACTTTATGCAAGAAGAAATGTGTTCGGATGTAATTAACTGCTTGTCTTGCCAGATATGGTCTGGTACGTTGCAGAGTACAATTTGGATGTTCTGTCTAACAATAACAATGGACACCACCACAGTATTAAGGCAGAGTAACTGCATTATTAGGGGCAGTGGTATTGGTTAACAATTGTGATACATATACAGTACTTGAATTTAGAAGTTTAATTGGACGCTCGCATCCAAAGCGTCTTTCAAATTGCAAGGTTTGCGTATGTGCTATTAACGTACAAGCAATACAACACAGACTTTGACCCTGGGAATCCAGTGTGTCTTATTGGTGTCAGCAAACTCAGTCAGATTATATAACTCTGATCTTTGGAAGCTGTTGGCCTATAAAGGCTGGTGGCTTACATTTCTGTGGGTCAGTCACCTCACCTTGTAAGACCCACCTTAGGGTGAAAGTCTTGCAGTGTCTTTGCAGGCCATATACTGTACATCTATATGCTGTACATTTTGTAAGTCATATGCTACTGCCAATGTTTGGTGTGTGTGTAGGGGGGCATGACAAAAGACCACTTTCACAGACTGCATGTCATATATTTTAATTTTAGAGATACTGAAAGATGATACATTACTATATATACACAGTACAAGGCAAGCACATTTTATAGCACAATTCAAAGCATTAGCAAGGGCATTCAGTTTGAGACCACATAGGGGAAATGCCAGTGTTCCCCTTTCTGCTACATGGAGACATGGTGCATACTTAGTTTAGACTAGTCATTGGTTAGACATGAGTTAAGGTTAGGTTTAGGTGTGCTGCCCTGTGGGAGGTTAGGTTTAGGGTGAGGGTTTGAGATAGGTTGTAGTTGTAGGACTAATGACTGGTCTAACCAATGAGGCAATGACTAGTCTAAACCAGTATGTATCACAGCTATTTTATATTTTCACATAATGTCATTTTAAATCTCTTCTCCGAAAATAGCCGATCTGCAGCCCGTGAGCTTGTAGATGAGCTATTTTCGGAGAACAGATAAATTATGGTGATTACCAATTTGGAAAGACAAGAAAGAAATGGATGATCTACATTATTGTTACTATAATAGTGTAGTGTATAATAGATTAGTATTGTAACGTTTAGCACCCTGAGCTGGAGTCGAACCCCGGCCCCCAACTCAGTAGACAAGGCAAGCAACAAGCCACGCCAAGAGAGCTAGCTCCCTTGGAGGACTGAAATATTTAGTTGCTGGTTTCTGCCGGACAGCGACAATATATGTAGAAACAATCTAGGTTGCCTTTTATGTCTGTGTATTGTGTGTGTGTGTATATATTAAATTGATCATCACCTGTAGATAAGCTGTATATCTGAATATCTAAAAAGTTCTCAAGCCTATAGAAATAATACCTAACAATTGGGCACACAGAAGAAATTCCCCATTGGACTGACCGTTTATTTTATTAAATTGTTTATTTGTTATACTTATAGTCAAGAGAAATCGATTTGCCCGATTAACTGTTGCAGCCCTACAGTAGTTGATTAGAAGAATTGCATCACTGTTTGACCCCAGGTGTGAGGACAGAGTGTCCGCACTGCAGCCTCTGCATCTCCGCTAAGTAAATGCAACAACATTTGGCACCAACATTAAGTAACTCATGGTGTCTTTAGGCTTATTCTGACTGCATACATTTGATTAAAGAAGAGCTACACATGTGTCAGTCTAAAAGGAACAGTACTCTTCTGAAAGTATAGTATAGGTCATTTAAAAATAAATATTCAAGCCTCCTCTTGACAGACACATGCCCAAGAGTCGACGGAGGCGCCTACATGCCTTTATGTCTATGAGCGTCATGTCCAGGGGGTGTACTTGTACACCATGTCCAGGGGGTGTACTTGTACACCATGTCCAGGGGGTGTACTTGTACACCATGTCCAGGGGGTGTACTTGTACACCATGTCCAGGGGATGTACTTGTACACCATGTCCAGGGGGTGTACTTGTACACCATGTCCAGGGGGTGTACTTGTACACCATGTCCAGGGGGTGTACTTGTATATCATGTCCAGGGGGTGTACTTGTACATCATGTCCAGGGGGTGTACTTGTACACCATGTCCAGGGGGTGTACTTGTACACCATGTCCAGGGGGTGTACTTGTACACCATGTCCAGGGGGTGTACTTGTACACCATGTCCAGGGGGTGTACTTGTACACCATGTCCAGGGGGTGTACTTGTACACCATGTCCAGGGGGTGTACTTGTACACCATGTCCAGGGGGTGTACTTGTACATCATGTCCAGGGGGTGTACTTGTATATCATGTCCAGGGCAGGGCTTGTACATCAAGCTGCCTCACGCTAAGGAAACAGGAGATGGGCTCCTGCCCTATGGGCCTCATGGTTCGGCAAGGTTTACTTAAATCCCATACAAATCTGAGATCTTGTCCTTGTCGTCTTCAATTCACCAGCCTCCGTGTATTTGCTAATACTGATTCTTGAATCTATTCAGAGAGACTGAAAATAGAATTATTTAAGTCAAGAATTTATTAGCAAATTCTTAATTATCAAGTTTCCTTTGCTTAATGTGCTGTATTCAATCTTTAATAAATCAAACTCTTGGCGTCCTCCCCAGCTCACATGGTCTCACACACTCACACACACACACACACACACACACACACACACACACACACACACACACACACACACACACACACACACACACACACACACACACACACACACACCAAGGTGTGTAGTGTAGCTCTCCTTTAAACGTGTTTCGTAAGAGATACATTGTTTGGAAAGTTGTTTGGAAACATCCAGGTTACAAAATTGTCCTGTTTTTGTTTATTCATACATGATTTGCTGATCAGTGATCATCTTTTTCTTCAGCATAATTTTATACTTTAGCTATTAAAAAATAGCAGATCTAGGCGCTCATAGCGCGGCACCGAGTGCTGCGCTACTAGCTTGTAGATCTGATATTTTTGAACAATTGTGAAAATGTGTTGAAAATCTTTGAATATATATTCTTTCACAGCAAACGTTTTTTTTTTTTTTTTTTATATATGTTCTGTTTATTCATTTTTTCTTTTTTTTTACAAAATAGAAGAAAGTTCAGAAATAAAAACAAATACAAATACAAATACAAAAAGAAACTAAAACACACAATAACAAAACACAAACTCCAAATCAAGACAGCAAACGTTTTTTAACTCAAATCTTTGCTTCTGGGGGTCCCTGGAACAATATTTTGATATAGGGGTCTGCGGCCAAATACATATCATTCTGGAGGTCCTTGACATGGAAACTTTGAGGACCACTGATACAGAAACTGTTTGTATTTTGAAGACATTTGTAGAATCTGGTTTAGGGTATCTCATCATCGTAGAAGAATCAAAGGATGGCATACGTTGCCTTGCTCAGATTGTGTACCTAGGATTGATATAGGAATTGTTGACATTGACAATTGTTGACAAAAAAAATGACATTTTTAAATATTGGCCCAAAATGATCATACATAAAACCCTTTAAATATAAGGACTTACTGTAAGTTACCATTTGATGTTTATAAATGTAGCCTATATGCTTTCATTTATCCGGACTAAGTAATTTAACCAAATGTCTTGGTTTCCCTCTTGTCCTCTCCCTCTGTCATCAGGATGCAAGGCAGAAGTTTCGCTCTGTGCTGGTGGAGGCCACTGTAAAGCTGGATGAGCTGGTGAAGAAGATTGGCAAGGCTGTAGAGGAGTCCAAGCCTTACTGGGAAGCCCGCAGGATAGCCAGACAGGTCAGACACCAGGGAGGGAGGGATGGATGGGAAACGGGAGGGATGAGTGAAGGGAGGGAAGGCTGTATACTTTCAGTGGCTGATATGGAGGTGTGATTGATAAATTAGCAATGAGATGGACATCATGGAGATAAAATGTCAGACCGTTAAATTGATTATTTGTAAATTGCAATTGGTTTTCTGTCGCGTCATTGCATGCTAAACCATACTGAGAAGAATCATTGCATCTTCAGTAGAGGTTTCTGTTGACAGCATCCACACATCAGTGGAGGATGTACAACCGTTCTACTTGAGATTGAGTATATGCAGAGGACGTGATTAATGATTTGAGACTGCGTTGTTTGCTGTGTGTGTGTGTGTGTGTGTGTGTGTGTGTGGTGCGGATGTCTGATCGAGTAGTAGAATTAGCAGCCACCTGTGCTTCTAGATAAGCCCACACAGCTGTAAATGTTCACAGAGGAAGCCCAGGGATCGACTGACGTTAAACCGTTTGAAAGGTTTCTTTGTGCCATTTGTTGCATCTTTCCTCCTGTAAGTACAATATGCCATTGCATGGTATTGGCAACCTGTATATCTTTTCTACGTCCGAGCATTGACATGGCAACGCCCCGCCTGCCTCTGATTGGCCTACCGACACTGCCGGCCTTACCAGAGTTTCCTCCGAGGTGGAGGATACATGCTGGATAGTCTGCCGCGAGGTTACTCCGTGGTGGGAAATAAATAAATAATACAAGTACGATATAATACTAGAGAATGACAGCTTGGCACACACGATAGTAACTTTTAGGTCTCTTTTCCTTTTCCTTTGATCTTTGTCTTTTTTAGTATAACAGTATTAGTTTACTATAATTAGATTAATACCTTGATCTTTATCTTTTTTTGTATAATAGTATTAGTTTACTATAATTAGCTTATACACGATAATCAACACTTTATTCAATCAAAGCAAACGGCACAAACAATATTATTTTACTGTTGCGTGTTGCCATTCTCTTGTAGGCCTACTATTTCCCACCACGGAGTACCCTTGCATCTCGGAGGACAGGCAAGAGCAGTGTCTGTAAGCCAATCGGAGGCAGACGGGGCGTTACCATGTCTATGCTCGGACGTACGCATTGGCAACATAATGAATCTGATAATAATTTGAAGTGGTCTGTTTTTTTCAAATTTAGTAAACTAGCCCTTACCCGTTGTGGGATATTTGCCCCCCCTTGTGGCCGTGGGGGGTACTGTGCCCGGTGCATTTTTAATTCACTAATAAATTCATTAATAATCATTAATGTGTCAAAAAGGGCTTCGTTACGCCCTCCATATTCATATGGTCAATGCCTGTGTGAAAAGTGGGAGCGATTGGTGCAGGCAATGAGGAGCTACGGCGGTGTTTCTGACACACAGACACACAGACAGAAAGACATTGACTGAATTATAGTATGATGATATGATGATGAGGTACTTGTTATTGCGTAATGCAAACTGGCTGTTGAGGAATGCAGGACTGACTGACTTTTCAGTTTGATTATCCTTTTTCACCCTTCCAAAATGCCTCTGCTGGTAATCATAAGCTAGCAGCTTTGAACATTTAAATTTACTCAGTTGATAATAAATAAATACATGGGCTAATCCAGCTCTAAGAGCTGTGCTGGTTTTGTGAAGTACAGCATATGGCTATGAATGAATACAGTATTTTTCATGAAAGTTGTTTCTTATTGCAATGCATCGCATTGTAAGCTTACAGATTGGCAATTTCTTTACTTTCTCTTTTCTTTTTTTATTAATGTTTTGAAACCTTTCACCTATATTTAATGACCTGCCCAGAATTAGAATACATGAATCAATAATGTTTTTGAATCTATTAAATTGATATGTTTGCTGTTGCGCCTATACATCGGATGACCTACAGCAGTAATTCCCAAACCTTTTAGCCCATGACCCAAAAGAGAAATTAGACCTTTGCCCGGGACCCAAACTAGTGAAAATAGCAGACCTACAAGCTCACAATGCGTCGCTTCGCGCCCAACCAAAAATAAAGAGACCCATAAAGATGTGTCCGCGACCCACAAATGGGTCCCGACTCCCGACCCACTGTTTGGGAAACCTACAGTAAGTGATCATAAACATAATATGGGTATGTTGTAAATGCAGTTCATGTTGTTAACCCTGTTGCCATAACTTTTACTCGAATGACCCTTTGGTTTTGGTGCATTGAACATCCCTGACATCAAACCCACAAAGCTTCCCCATGGGAACTGAGAAGGGGATGTATAGTTTTGTTTTGGTTCCTCCTTACCTTTCAGCTCACCTGCTGACAGATACTGTATATTTCTCAAGAGGAAATGCAAATCGAATCATAGTATGCAGTTTGTGTGTGACTGTGAGTTATGGGAGTGTTGCCTATTAGGTGTTAGGAGTTTAGAGTTTGGGCTGTACTCCAAGCATGCTTGAATTAAAGTGTGATTCAGGGTAAATCTGCAGATGTTTCTGGTGAAGCAGAGTACTAATTATGTATAAGATTATCTGGTGGTCAGGATTTAAATCTTCCCAGAAGGTCCAATATTTCACCCTTCGTGTCCCCAAGAATCCAGCCTATGAAAGTGCCCTTGTTTGAACACTTTGAATGAGAAACCTTTCAACAACAAGCCAGCTTTATCTTCAATCTGTATTTCTACACTGGTCTAACTAAGCTTTATTGGGTTTCTCAAAAGCTTCTTAGAAAAGACCTCTGTTTCATAGATAATGTAAGGGCCAAGATGTTTCTTGGAAAGTGACCTTGTAGATTTTTATCAATCCTTTCTCAGTTTGTCTCTCTGTGCTTGGTCCGCTCACTGCTAGCTAGACTGCAGTGGTGTTTTTATCAGATCTATGTCTCGCTGCACTGCAGTAGCAGCCAAGCTCCTAATGAGAATCTTACACTGGATGCTCTCACTTCAAGGAATTTGATGATGACCACAGCTAAGGACAAGGTTGTTCTGGATAAGACTATTGTGTTGGATAGTTTTCAATGAAAGTCCTATAGAAGATTAATTGTATTAATACTAAAAACTTCCATCCAACCCACCTTCTATCATAGCAATACATGGTTTATGCATCTTGAACTTGTGGCAGATAACCGCTAAATGTCATGGTGAATTCAGCCGATAACGAGCCTGGCATTACCTATCTACAGTAACAGTATTATGCCATAACTGTGCTTGATGCACACATAAAAAGAGAGCTTTGACTGATTCAGCCTATTATTAACTCGAATGAGCACAAATTACTTCAACATCAATGAACACTGTGAAAGTGTGCAGCATCTCTACAGTGTACAGGACCATACTGTATGTACCATAACATACTTAGAGGCCAAGACAAGACTGTTTTACAAGTAGACCTTGTGTACTGCTATGAACATGCAGCACACCCCTGAGATTGATCTCGACAGAGTAAGAACATTCTGTACTGTGGGAGCGCTAAAATAAATGTTTTATTAGATGATGGTGAGGGTTCATTGGCATCACGTTCTTGGCAAAAGTTCTGAAATGGATCAGCAATGTTTCCGGTTGAATTTAGGATGCATGTGAGAGAGAGGCATGTAATGTTCTCTTGTCCTGTTATTAATTGAGCCTAATGAAAACTAAAAAACAAAACCGTTGTTTTGGATGAAGAGTCATACAGTTACTAGAGATTTGAATTTCCATTTTCCTACATCTGTTTTTAACCCACAAGGCGTTCGTATCTGTCTTTTCTGTTTCTCCATTTCCCACTGGTGGACCCCAAAAAACATTTGTGTTCTTCCTCAGCTTATTTGCCATGTTTTGGATACGGTGAGATTTCCCTGCACAGAAGGGAAATGGGTACTGTTCCCACGTAAATGAATGAATGCAGAATATTAGTTATATTATAGCGGAACATGAACACACTGACACACACATGCGTGCGCACCATTAGTTGGTCAAATGTGAGTAGTAGCCTGCCCTGGACACATAAACACGTCTGATTGTATGATTTACACTCATCTGCATGAGCACATACTAATGCACTTGATGCCATGGCCATCAACTGCTATATCAGATAGACTTGACGCCTGTGCCCAATGATATGAGATGCATCTGTTGTTTGCCTACTCATTCTGTGCCTTACACACTGTTTTGATTTCAAAATATGGCTGCCATTATTGCACAGTGTGTGCTTTCAATCCACCCTCCAAATTACCCTTCCTTCCTTCCTTTTCTTCCTCCTCCAACCCTGCATAGCTCTGCCGTTCTCAGTCATCACTCGTCTGTAGTACTCTGTACTATACACCAACACTACGACTTGTTAGTTTTTAGTATTGGTGAATTGGAAAGTCTTTGCACGCTCTCACCCATGCTGTAGTACTGATAAGTGCACATTATTTACTGGTGGAGATAAGCAAGGAGTGTTGAAGGGGCGGAGGGAAACCGCTTACTTTAACCGTGAAATGCAAAAATGTTGTTTGTAAAACAAACCTGGCAGATATCTTCCTGTTACAGGACAATGTTGTCTCTAACTCCCAGGAACATGTTGTCCTGTTGTTATAGAACAGTCTCTTTATCCCCCAGGAACATGCTATAAACACTTACGTAATCTAAAACCTGAATTTAAAATTAACGGATAGGAGGAAAATTAATGATACTCAAATCTATTGCTCAGTATTGTTCAACATGACCACTGTTATCGGCTATTGTGGGAATGAAACCTGCGATCTTTCACTCATGGAATGATCTCTTTAGCCAATGTATGTCCCCACATGCTCCTTAATAGTGCTACTGCATATTTCAATCACAAACCACTTTGAATGCACATCTTTCTCTGTGTGCCGCTGAGTCTGCTCTTCTGGTATCTGAACCTATGAACAGTTTTAAACATTCAGGAGTGTTCTTTGTAACATCATGAAATATAGATTACCTTCATTTTACTTTCCTCTTGATTATTTATTTAGTTACTTTTGGTGAAAGTCACTCAAGAGTTTTCAACCCCTCATGATCCAAACTCTCCAGCGGTCCCCTGGTGTGGTAGACAGAAGGTGGTATAAGTGAGTATAACAGAGGTGTTATGTTGTGTTGGTTTGAAAAAGAAAGAGTTTAGACAGTGGAGGCCCCAATGGTATTGAATGAATGAAGAGCTAACTGCTTTATTTTCTTTTTCTTGATTTGTCCAGTGTTGAGTTGTTGACAAAGTCAACACTCCTCCTTCCCCTACAAATTACTTGTCGAAATGTGCGGACACGTGGGGACACAGTAATTCTCTGGCAAATACATAAAATAGTTAAATACAAAGCACATGTGCTCAGTATTGATACAATCGATTATTTGCATTTCAAAACGATACAAAGTCAAACAATGAAATAGAATTAGATTTTTAGATATCGTTACACCCCTATCCATTACTGCTCTCATCTCTTGCAGCGACTGAGGTCCATTTAACAAGAAAAAATTTAAATAAATCATGTGCTAAGGGCTCCTCTGCATTTTCTATACAGTATGCACACACACACAGACTGTGTCTATCAACTGGGATTTTGCAAGTCACCCGAGTGTTGCGCCGAATGTGGTGACCTATCGATTTCTGTTCCACCCGCTGGCTGCAGGCGTCTTCCAGTGGACGAGGTTTGCAGCAGATGAGGTGAGGTCACGTGCTGTTAACCCATTTTGGGCTGGAACCCCTTTTGTTATGCTTTAGCTATTGAAAAATAGCAGATCTACAAGCTCATAGCGCGCCACCGAGTGGCGTGCTACAAGCTTGTAGGTCTGCTATTTTTGAAAAATCGAAGAACGACTGACATAGAAACATAGCTTTTTCAGAAAACTGTCAGGATGTAGAAGACATTTATAGAATCTCAGGTCAAAATGGGTCATGCAAACGTCACTTTTCTTTCCCTTTAGCTTTTCCCGTCTGTTTATCAGCCTTTGGCCATTTAAACCTGCCTACGCAGCAATACCATGAACAGAGATGGATAGGAGGACACTGTTGTAGGACGACCTTATTGCATTTGTGAAAAGGGAAAGGAAGAGAGATTGAACATTCTATAAGTTGGACAGTGGTATCCAACTACAGTGGTTTTGAAAATCAGACGGGAAGGAAAGAGGGAAGAGAGACATGGATAACATAATGCATACCCCAAAAAAATAAAAATACATGTTCTGCCTGTTGTTGTTTAAGTTTTGTCCTCCATGACTACAGCTTTACATAGATTAGACAGATGCAGGGCTTTGTCGATTCACATACGTGGGGGTTAACGGAGGGAGAAGGAGAGGGAGAAGCAATGAGGCTATATCTCAGTCCTTTAGACGATGATCCTCTGGAATGGTGACAGTGGGGATTATTATAATATCTTTGGCACGGCTAGAATTGAGTGCAGTGAGGGGGAGAGTGTACTATGATGGCTAAAGGGAACAAGTAGAGATGTGGGGGGGGGTGACTTCAGTTGATGTATGAGATTGTTCTGGCTCTGAGTAAAGGAGTACTCTGAGTAAACCTGTCTCATTAAAGATGGATGGAAAATGGCAATGTGCTGCATTTTGGGTAGAGATAGACCTGCAGTCCATTGTGCCAGGAGGAGGAGATAGACCTGCAGTCCATTGTGCCAGGAGGAGGAGATAGACCTGCAGTCCATTGTGCCAGGAGGAGGTAGAGATAGACCTGCAGTCCATTGTGCCAGGAGGAGGTAGAGATAGACCTGCAGTCCATTGTGCCAGGAGGAGGTAGAGATAGACCTGCAGTCCATTGTGCCAGGAGGAGGTAGAGATAGACCTGCAGTCCATTGTGCCAGGAGGAGGTAGAGATAGACCTGCAGTCCATTGTGCCAGGAGGAGGTAGAGATAGACCTGCAGTCCATTGTGCCAGGAGGTAGAGATAGACCTGCAGTCCATTGTGCCAGGAGGAGGTAGAGATAGACCTGCAGTCCATTGTGCCAGGAGGAGGAGGAGATAGACCTGCAGTCCATTGTGCCAGGAGGTAGAGATAGACCTGCAGTCCATTGTGCCAGGAGGAGGAAGCAGTTTGTGGTTTTAGACTATGGCACTATGTGTGAATTGTGATTATTTTTTTACTGTGTTCCAGACGTGGGATTTGAACGGGATCTGTTGCCATATGGCCATGAATCTAGTCTAGTCGGAACCCTGTGGTAATGTTATCTGGTGCCATGTCATCCCTCAAGCCTGCATCTTTACCTTTCTCACTTTCTCTGTTGGCCTTTGCCTAGCTTTCTGTTGCTTTCGTTTTTGTCATTCATTTATTTTTGTTTCTCTGCTCATTTCCACTCCATATCTCTTTTCTTTTTGGGGATTGGCTGGACTGGTGAGATGGGTGGATTTAAGGGGGGGGGGGGGGGGGAACGGCGAGAAGGTCAAAGCCATCTGGTCTTGCACTGGCCGTGTGTGTGTGTGTGTGTGTGTGTGTGTGTGTGTGTGTGTGTGTGTACACTGCAGTGCCAGTCAGTGTCGATCCTTCAGTAATCGCATCAACACGCCACGTCATAGTACGTGGCAGCCTTGACACAACGTTGTGTGTGGGTGTGGGTTTCCTATTGTTCCTCTCTGTGTGTGTGTGTGTGTGTGTGTGTGTGTGTGTGTGTGTGTGTGTGTGTGTGTGTGTGTGTGCTAGCAACCATAAATATATGCAACCTGGTAAATGTGTTTCATGCGTCTGTGTGCTGTGTATAGTACAGTATATGTCAGTATATAATATGTACTACTACTGTGTGGATACTTGGAGGGTGTGCGTGCATATAATTATAACTTTTTTATTGTGTTTTTGTGTGTATAAAGAACTAGATCAAATGTTTTCAACCTTTCATGTCATCATGACACTGCAGTCAGTCTGCTGCACACTAGACTGACAAATTAAACTCCTTTCTTAATGCCCCAGAAAATCCATGTTATCCATGCAATGGACAGCCTTTACTGGCTCCATTGTCTTAACATCAGGACAGGGTCTGGCTCTGAGCCGAGATGCAGCTGTCAATGGAACTGTAAGTGCTGTCAGGGGAAAATATGCATTTCCAACTTGGTTCTGTTTCAAAACCCACGGTGATGTTTGAAAGCTACATGGCTGTCAGCTTAAGCTTTTTTTGGTTCCAGAAAAATGCTCTCATCTGACAACTGCGAGGGAATCAGACTGTAGTTTTAAACCACAGCAGAGTATGCTAATTTAGGAAGGACAGGCAAAAACAGTACAAAGGAACAGAAATGCACAATGCACAGTATTTATTGGACTAATATCATCTCATCTGCATGATTTTGACTTTTGCCTTGTTTGTGATGTTTGTCTGGGCGACCAAAATTTCTCTGCGGGATCAATAAAGCGATCTCTCTGTCTCTTTGTCTGTGATTCTCTAGTCACATCCTGACGAAGGCGAAAGGCTGAAACTTTGACAAATGACAATATGATGAAGATTTCTAATGATCAAGCATGCTCAATGGCTGAAGTGTGTTACTTTGAAATGGTTTACATGTTGCCTGTGTACTGAAAGTAGGAGGGTGAGGTCACTCAGGAGCAGTACTGTATATATCATCAAACTGTGTAATATCATCAGTAAAAAGTGTAAATGTTTGTTTTCTTAGCTCTTTTTGTGACCAGACAGGTATTTTAGGGCTATACTGTACTTCTTTCTACAAGTATCATGCTAGTCCCTTTTGAAAAGGGTTTGAGGAGATTGTGAGATGGTGATCTCTCAACGTAAAGGTTGTTTAAGCTGTCTGGCCCTTCACTTAACTATCCAGACCTCTCCCAGCATTCATGGGTGAAGAGTTGATCACATCTCATACGGTCAATAAGGGCAGGAGTCATACCGCTAAAAGACGTGACATATCTGTGTTAATTTGTCCATAAAAGAGCGTAACTTGAAGATCAGTAGTTTGATAACCTCCCTACACTTGAGGCACGTGTGGTCCATTCCGTCTTTGAACTCTGCAGCTCCTCTGCAGATATGTAGGACAGTCACAACTTGTTTGCGTCTCTCTCCAAACAGTGACTGTCCCAGTGAGGGTCATGGTTAGTTGAATGGGATCGGGCAGAAAGAAGGGCATTTCAACATCCCTGAAGCAGCTGGCCTCTGTAAGGAAAGGACACTTCGCTGACTAATCTTACTTCCTTGTCACAGACCTTAATTGCCTGGCTTACTTGAGCAGGATAAACACGACTCTTCCTCCTGTGTTAATTATATGCCAGAGAAGTCTGTTTTGGTTGGCACGTTGTTAATGCCTTTCACGTTGAACCAGTCTCCCTGTGATGGGCTGACTTCACAGACAACAGAGGAGTCTGGACAGCCAGGAGCTTATCTTCACATGCCAGCTCACTATTGACGTCTCCGTTAAGGGCTCACGGGTTGCTGTGATTAATTAGAACAGATTATTATTAGTTTTATTATTAGTTTTCTTAATGCTCAATTGAGTGTAGTGGCTTAATACTTAGTTTCCTTATACTTGCTGCATGCTGCTGTTTTGTGGCTTAACGTTGAGGCAAAACATGTGCAGAGCGACTAAACGGCGACAAAGGGCCATAGATTAACTTGTCTTTGCATCCAGGCTCCTGGCAGCTTTATTGGAGAGCTGATCAATAACTATTAAATATTAGTCTTCTTCAGGGAAACATTTTCAGTATATTAGTCATGCTCATTTCTTTGTTACATGTATGTGGCGTGTATTAAAGTATGTACTGCTGCTAAGTTGGAGCAGAGTTTTGCATTGGCTTCTTTTTTACAAAGTTTTCAAGCCCTGTACAGCCAAGCACAAAAGATGCACTTGAAGGCATGTCTACCTTATTTGCAGTGGTGTAATGGTACCACGGCACGGTGTGCACGTGCATCACGTGCCTACATGTGCGCATGCACACACAGAAAAACTGATCGCCTATTATGCCTAGTCGTGTTTATATGAGAGCTTTAGACACACAAAACACACTGGCAAACGGAAAGACAAGATGCATCAAGAACCAATATTAATAATAATAATAATGCAGAGCACACAAGTGTAACCAAATAAGGTGTCTATATACAGTCATAAAGTGTATCACTGCGTCTTGTCATAAGAAAGGCAAGAAAAATAAAGGCAACAGTGCAAAGCCAAACAAAGTGTCCAATGGTCAGTGCAAGGAAGCGTGAGACAGAAACGGAAAAACAAACAGCAAATGAGCTTCTGAAAGAGTATTCAACATTATGTTGTTGAAGATTAACAGGAAACGAGCAAAATTGGGTCAGGGGAAATTATGGAATGTTAAATTGAAATGTGTAACCATGGTAACCATGGTTATTGTAGGCCTACATGCAGAGAAGATGTTCTTCACTTAATAAATTATAAAAAACACACAATATGCAAAATTGACCTTTTTTTCTTTTTACGTTTCTTGACTAAAATAGACCAAACGGGCTGGTAGTGTTTACTAGTCTAGAGAGTGTTTGATAGAGAGAGGCAGGGGCACAGGAAGAGAACACGTGTACTGTACTGTAGTTTGGAAGTCTTGTGGCCAACGTGACAGACTGACACACTTTTTACAGGATGATGTTATGGGTGAAAAAAGTTACAGTCCCTGTCTTTCTCTTTCTGAACATGAACAAATGTGAAGATTTGTGACTTTCAATAAGACCCAAATTATCGGTCTGATTCCCCACCCTATACACAGGTGTGTCGTGTCAGAAAAGGGGAACCAGAATTAGGAAGTACATACTGACATGAATGGTATAGTAAGTGGATTGTATTTATATTGTCTTTCCAACACTTCAAAGCTCTTTACGATGTATTTCACATTCACCCACACATTCCCACTGGCAGTGGAGGAACCACACAAGGCATCAACCTTGTCATTTGAGAGTGTTAAGGGGTTAAGTGTCTTCCTCAAGGACACTTATACACGCAGCCAGGAGGACGGAATTTAACTGGGAACGTTCCAACTTCTAGACAACCTTCTGAGCCTGGTACAGGACTAACAGGATAGGGCATATAATGCAATAGTCTGGTAGGAAGGAGGGGGTCCCATGCACCCGAAAGATTATATTTTTCTTTTTATAATCCTTAAGGTGTCTAGTTAATTAATTTTGATGTTCCCCGAGCTTATTATTGTCCCATATAGAGCGTCGCAGTCCCTCCCCCTTTCAGAACGGCGAGTGGCCCAGGAAAAGAAAAGCAATGCATTTTCCCATAGCCGTTTCTGAAAGTATTTATTTAAAGACGGTTACGCCGCGGACAAAGCCAACTCGGAT
Organism: Protomyctophum parallelum; assembly: GCF_964188405.1. NCBI lineage: Eukaryota > Metazoa > Chordata > Actinopteri > Myctophiformes > Myctophidae > Protomyctophum > Protomyctophum parallelum. The sequence goes on from NC_139698.1 coordinate 42,180,014, forward strand.
TGTGACAAATCATGACAATGAACACAATATTTTGGGCCGATCAAATAATTTATAAGAAGAAAAACAAAACAATAGACAATAGTCTTGTCTCCTGCCTTTATTTTCTTCTTTCTAATGATTTGATCGGCCCAAAATATTGTGTTCATTGTCATGATTTGTCACGATCCGAGTTGGCTTTGTCCGCGGCGTAACCGTCTTTAAATAAATACTTTCAGAAACGGCTATGGGAAAAATGCATTGCTTTTCATTTCCTGGGCCACTCGCCGTTCTGAAAGGGGGAGGGACTGCGACGCTCTATATGTTGTGTCCGTCCTGGATTTTCGGCTGTGAAACATATGAACTATGCATCAGACGGAGACCATTCAACCCATTTTATGTTTGTCTTTGCATGATGAATTGATTGATATGAAGATTGGCCATGGTTCCATCATGTGTAGTGCATAAAAATCCAAATAAACACAAACTAAATAAAAAATCGCCTAAACTGAAGACGGTTGAGCAGATGCATGTTATATAGACAATACGGTACACATGACAATTCTATATGCAACATTGAATCATTGTGCATTCAAGGAGCATGGATGGTATACAGAAGAAGGCCATATGATGGGAACAAGGCAGAGGTTGTTTTGGCTTTTGCTGCACTGGCACATTGATGGCCACGGCTAATATAATTACATTGAGCACGGGGTGATGTCAGAAGGTCTGGAAATATGCTAGCTTGCAGGTCCTCTCTGTGGCCTTTCCAAGAAAAATGTGTCACGTGTCGACTGACAGTTTATCCGGAGAGGAATCTCCTAATTTGTAGCCTGATGTTTTTGCTGACATTGTTGTCCTCAATATGGGATTTCATTCTGTATATGGTCTGTTTGTGATGGTGACCTAGATTTTAACTGATAATAGGAAAGATGGACGGAGAGAGTAAAGTTACTTAGTGGTGTAATGTAAGTACACGGTCCTCAAGTCCGTCTCGAAATGCTTTGCTCAACTAGGAACTGAAGACAATTTCACAGCCTTTGGACTGGGTGGAAACAATTAGAGAGTTAGATTTTTTTTTATTAAAAGTCCATGACACTTCATATTGGGACAGTGATTGGTTTCCAAAGCAGAAGGCGTATGTTTGTTAGTGCCATTCTAGCAACTACCCAATGTATTTGTAGTTGTATTTATAGAAGTCCCGAGGTGATCAGTAGGTGGAGATCTCAGATTTTCAGGTATCATGAGAGTGAGACTAGCATCCCCTTGACAAATGAAAATATACTTAAAATGTGTTGTGGCCCAGGAAAGGTCATTCTCAAGTAGAGCAGTGCTTCAAAACATAGAAACCGTCACAGAAAACAAGAAATTTTTATTTGAAATGGAAAGAAAAACACATGCATGCTTGCACACTTATCTGTCTTTATTCTGACACACTCACACATACACGCATGCGCACACACACACACACACACACACACACACACACACACACACACACACACACACACACACACACACACACACACACACACACACACACACACACACACACACACACACACACAGCTTTGTTTGGTTTAAAGCCATGACTCAGCTCTTTTCACCCACAGATATATAAAGAGCTTAACACAATACAGTCTGCTAGGAAGACATACTGCCAGTTGCTACAATGAAGAGATTAGAAGTGGAAAGTAGGAAACTGGAAAAGATTAACTTTGTGCATCTTGATGTTGCATTACTGTAACAGAGAGGGGCACAAACTGTGAGAAAACGCTAATGTTACTTCCACCAAATTAATTACATTTCCCCCAGAAACTGATAAATGAGTGACTAGGTAACAGAGCCACCTCCACGACAATTGCGCCCGGAAAATTGGTTTGGACTAATTCTAATTCTAAGATTCTAATATGTATGTTGAAGAATGTTGTTCTGCAAAGAGAAATGACTTCCGTGACCCAGGGGATGAACGAGTGACACCAGGACCTTACGTATAATAGGCCAGTGGTTCTCAAAGTCTGGTCAGGGTAGTCATGGAGGGCGTTCCAAAGGGGTCTCCAGCAAAATGAGGTTGGTTGTATATACTCTGTTACCTCGCCACTTACGGTGACTTACCATTATACAGTAGACATTAGACAACTAGAAGTTTGTTTGAACTACTAAATATCTAACAAAAATCTTCTTATGGGGATCCTTGTTACAAGACATTAAAATGGGGGTCCATGGCCTAACAATTTAGAGTCTGTGACACAAACATATTTGAGAACCGCCGTTTTACGCTACATCTCAAAGTATTTTTGTCTGAGCCCAGGAGAGCACACATACTGTACAGTGACTAAGGAGGTGTTCAGACTGAGCTGACGGTAGCTCATGCCGCAGGATGAAGCAGAGATGTTATTTAAACCTGACATTAATCATATTAAAATAGACGTGACACCAAAGACAAGAAAATGGAAGCTCCTTGAATGCAAAGAAACATTTAATTGCGCTGTAAGGCAGTGCAAAGTACAAGTACTTGTAGTTGTCTCCACCAGGCCGAAGGCATGTGGGGAGAGTATGTTTTGCACTCCGTCCGTCCGTCCGTGTGTCCGTCCGTGTGTGTGTGTGTGTGTGTGTGTGTCCGTCCGTCCGTGAGGAGCTAATCTCTCCGGCCCAAATCTTCCTCAACAGCCTGTTATAGCGCCACCATGAGGCCACAACCTGACCTGCCCTGGTGGAGACCTGTGCCGATTGGCACTTTGTCTAGTGTGTGTGTGTGTGTGTGTGTGTGTGTGTGTGTGTGTGTGTGTGTGTGTGTGTGTGTGTGTGTGTGTGTGTGTGTGTGTGTGTGTGTGTGTGTGTGTGTGTGTGTGTGTGTGTGTGTGTGTGTGTGTGTGTGTGTGTGTGTGAGAGAGAGAGATTGGTAATGCTTGGCTTCGGTCCACTCTGGGACACAAAGACTATTGATGTTGTTGGGTTTGCTATTTCTTTCACAGTGACACTGACAAATCTAATTTTGTGCTATTTTTAGCCAAGTCAGCTGTGTATGTGGTTGGTAATAACAGTCCTAGTATAAAATAGATCAACAACGATGTGGAAAATGTATATACCCTCATTAGAGAAGTGCCTTCTTTTTGTTATTGTTGTTTTCAAGCCTGAGATACTGAAAAAGACAAGGAATGGCAGGAGAGAGAAATGGGGAAGGACACACTGAAAAAGACAAGGAATGGCAGGAGAGAGAAATGGGGAAGGACACGCAGCAAAGGGCTTCGGGTCGGCTGCACGGATGGTGCATGTGCTCTACCAGGTGATCCACTGGGGTGCCCCATCTAAACAGTTTTTATGGTTTAATCACTGTGATGGGAAGTGATCATTACTTTAGAAGAAAGGGAGTCTACTGCCGCGCCAAACAAAGTATTTTTTATTGATTATATATTTTACAGTATATGTTCAACGGCTAACAGGCTCTCTCTTCCTACCTTTCTGTTAGGCCCAGCTAGAAGCCCAGAAGGCCACCCAGGATTTCCAGAGGGCCACGGAGGTTCTGCGGGCAGCAAAGGAAACAATCTCCTTGGCAGAGCAGAGGCTCCTAGAGGAGGACAACCGTCAATTTGACTCTGCCTGGCAGGAGATGCTCAACCATGCCACTCAGAGGGTGAGGACAGTGAAGGGAAGAGCAGGGGGGCATCAGAAACACTTCATTCATTTTTGTTTCTTTAGGGCAGTGGTTTTCAACCAGTGGTCCGGGGACCACCAGTGGTCCTTGAGGTGGTTCCAGGTGGTCCGCAGCTAAATGATGCAGAGTTTGTGACCAAATGGACCCTTATTAGATCTTTAACTTTTGAGATTGTAAAATGAAGGGTCCATTTGGTTTCATTTTACGCTCTCAAGAGTTAAATCATTGTTAAACATCTGCATTACTTAATTTACAAGAAGTCTCCACAATTAGAGAATGTAAAATGATTGTTATTCAACGTTTGCCCGTTATCTCTCCTAATGGTATCAACATAAATATTACAGCATGGAATTGTGGACAAAATCTTATCCAACGATAACGGATACATTTTTGTTTTGGGTCTGAAAGGCTGAATATCATCAAATGGTGGTCCGTGGCTCAAAATGCTGAACAAATAATGGGCCTTAATATGAGAGGTTGAAAACCACTGCTTTAGGGGCCGTTCTATTTTCATCAGCACTAAACTCTTTCCCATGAATAGTTAATTCATAATATAATAAAACTGTGTTTTAAACGGACTTATCGTGACTTCTTATTGGTTTCTGCAGGTGATGGAGGCGGAGCAGACAAAGACGAGAAGCGAGCTGGTTCACAAGGAGACGGCCGCTAAATACACATCAGCTATAGGTCGCATGAAACAGCTGGAGAAGAAACTCAAACGCACTATCAACAAGTCCAAGTGAGTCCCCTGCACTGTGTTCTGACTGCGAAGCACTCCGGGCAGCACACCCCTGCGCCTCCGCCTCCCAGTTCTTCTGCCCCTTTTTCCATACGGTTGTCACGTTTTTTCCTTTTACTTTAAACCTGATGTAAACAAGTATTAGTGCTTTTTCTGGTTTTATCCTCGTAGCAGTTTTTGTATTGACCCATTTACAAATGTCAATCAAGCTTGTTTGTTAAATGTAGGCTATGTAATTGTACAATCCTATGTGGATGCAGGCTTTCTCCAATTGCTGTCTTTTTCATAATTCAGTGTTCTAGCTGTCTTTTTCATAATTCAGTGTTCTAGCTGTCTTTTTCATAATTCAGTGTTCTAGCCAAAGTGATGCAGGCCTAATTATTATATTATTTTCATTCCATACCAAAACTGTGTCATGTGCGTGCTTGCGTGTGCACCTCATCTTTTATATGGTGTGTGTAACATTAAAAATGTTCTGTACATTATGTAACGTTTTCCCAGTGATACTGTGGACTGTTAAATACGGTACTTGATCTCTCAAAATTAATTTGGAGACCACAACAACGGAACAGTTAATGAGTCCAGCTTAATGCATTCCCTTTGTAAGGATCTAAATAAAAGAAAAAAGAAAAGCCATTCCCTTCATGTAAACAAGGACCCCTGAACAAAAGGCAGTTAATTCTTAACCTAAAGTAAGAACACTTTTCAGCAAAATGGTTAATCCTCAACCAGAACTTATGTAAGACATTCCGTGAGTGCTGTGTCCATACATCAGTTATTATACATTTGTTTGTGGAAGGCAGTGTCAGGCACACTCCTATAGTCATTCCAGCTGTCAGTGAGCTCATTGGCCAACAGGGTTGAGAGTTGCCTGCTGTTGGAAACCATACGTATTTAGATACATTGTTAATATAGTGTATAGGGCAGGGGTCTGCAACCCAAGATGTTGAAAGAGCCATTTTCGACCAAAAATAAATTCAAAATCTATCTGGAGCCGCAAAGAAAATTACGCATTATAATGCAGCTTGCCAAGCTTTATTATCTCCCGGGTTGCAACGAAACTAGCAGAATTTCGCATGCTTTCCCTGGAAATGTCTTTCAATGTTACTTATTTTGTTGTTTGATAGCTTCTCACTGCAGATTAAACATACAGGCAGTCAATCTGCATTGGCTGTGAAGGCAAAAGCCTCTGTTCACGAACTGTTAAATCCTCTGTTTTTCGTCGGCTATCTTTATTTCTCTCCCTGTAGAAGCCATAGCGTAGCAGGCAGCAGCCTCACACACCCACCGGTTTGTTTATAAATAGACACCTGGCTGGCACGGCACTGAGTGTGTCGCATGCTATGACGCAAATTTTAGTTTAGTTAAGTTTTCCAATTTTGTAAAAAATTGTAGAATAAATATTAAGAATGCTTGTCACGTTTGGCCTCCTACAGAAACCATAAATGAAAAATAATTTATTGCTACTTTTAATGCTACAGTGAGCCACTAGGGGTGTGCTCTAGAGCCGCCTGTTGCAGACCCCTGGTATAGGGCCTTTTTTATATCAATTGTATTCTGCGAGGGAACTTCAGTTTTCAGCTTCACTCGGCTCAGAGTGCTTTAGGATCGCGGTCAGTTTATTAAGTTAACAGATGTGCTGTTAATTGTGTGTGTGATTTGTCTCTGAATGGAGAGGGCTTATGTTTCAGGCTTGCTGTGTGTAGCGATCAGCTATGGGTTAAGCCATTCTGCACAGTTAGCACACCCACCCCCTGCAGTTTGTCCTGGCAATGCTTTTCTGGGTTATTTGTTTTTCTTTTCCTATTGGTTCCAACAGCCTCTATCCCCTTTTTTCCACAGGCCTTACTTTGAGCTGAAGGCAAAGTTTTATCTGCAGCTGGAGGTATGTGCTGGCTACTAGCTTGTAGCATACTTCCATCTATAGCCTCTTAAGTTTTAATGACTGTGTTGTTGTTGTGGCCATAGCAGGGGTTTCTAGGCTATTTTGGTTTAATCAGTGGTAAACAACCTTGACCTTGAACTGTGAACATCATTTTACAAGTAATCTCAGTTATAGCACCTTTGTGGGGCTACAGGTACAACCCATTTCCACTATACCCGTACGTTTGTAGCATTGCATTAGATGGCTTCTCTGTCTACAGTAGCTTATCTATTTGTGCAGGTATCCAGGTTCCTACTATTAAATGCTAACACTCAGGCCGGCCAAAACAGAGGTCTCCGTCCTATTAAATAATTACACCCAACACCCAGGATGGAGATTAATCAAAAGACCAGTCTACAGCTTGGGAGCGTCTACTGAGCAACATACAGTACATGTCATTTCCGGTTGGGACGTCATCCAAAGTGTTCCCCCTCCATTGTAATGGATGGGATCATAAATCTTAAAACGTGAATAACTCTTAACAGAAAAATAACCCTAACCCAACCCTAAACCAAGTTATATGTCTGACATCCGTTAATGGGTTTTGAAAATATATTTTCATTGTCACCATCATACTTGCATACTTAATCTAAAGCCTGATTTATACTTGATTTACACTGCTTGTGTTCTAGCAATTGAAGAGGAATGTGGATGAGCTCCAGGCCAAGCTGTGCCAGGCCAAAGGCGAGTACAAGACTGCCCTCAAGAACCTGGAGATGATCTCTGACGAGATCCATGAGCGCCGCCGCAATTCCACCATCGGCCCACGGGGGCGGGGTGTCGGCGCCGAGGTAGACGGCGTTACTGCGGACGATATCTCCAGCTTCAAGATGGAGTCGGATGGTATTTCCAGTAAGTACAAGAGTCCCAATTGCGTTGCAACAGAACCGAAACATTTCTCCTGTATAATTTAATCAATTTTATTGATTGAATACTTTCAGAATAGTAAACGGCATGTGGTACAGTTAAGACATTCAAGCTAAAAAGATAACACCAAAACGTTCTGGGTACTATACTGTACGTTGTTATACCTTTCAAGCCAGTGTCAATTCTGTGTCAATTTAGGTGTTGCTGTGGGAAGTTAGGTCAGGATTTAGAAGGTGTTTTTAGAATGGGTCTCAGGTCTAAATTAAATGGGTTAATGCATTTATCAAGGTACATATATCACGTGTACTCTGGCTGCTATAGAGCCTACGCAGATAGAAAGGAGCACTGCTGTGGCAAAAGCTTAACGTTAATTCATCAAAGACTGAAAAAGAAAAAATATATATATTATTATTTTTTGCCCAGCTTTGTCTGTTTCTGTGTACCCCATAGCGATGATTTGATTGGCTGAGCACCCCATAGCGATGATTTGATTGGCTGAGCAAAGTATGTATTGAGGATAAAAAGTGAAGACAGAAACTTGCAGGACGCCACCGAGTGGCACGCTTTTGATTGATTGATTGATTGATTGATTGAAATATTTATATATATATTTATTAACAGTTTGCAGAATGACTCAATCCAAAGACTGTTAACTGTGAGTGGACGACCCAATTAACAGTTTGACTGTTTTTTACGATTAACCCGCATTTTAATCAACCCCCCTTCACTGCCGAGATTGTTGTATTACCTTTAGAGCATACGCTGAATTATTTGGGCTTTTAATCCGCGAAAATCCATCAAAAAAAGCTCCCGTGGTTTGTTATGATCTGTGTGTAGCATCCACCATCTTGGTGCACGCGGAAGACGCACACAAGATTGGTTTCAATGAGGCGTTGCACCCAATGCATTTCCATTGGCCTCAATTTCCCAGAAGCCCTAGCAGCCCACAGCATGTGACGATTTCCTGTTTCGTCATCACAGCGAAGGCATCCAGTCCCATACTCCGCGACGAAGACGGATTTTCTTTTGATTCATTACATTACGGCGGATTAAACACATAAAACAAAAGGCGGGTATGTCCGATACGGCAGCGACATTAACCTGGAGTAATCCATTCAAGGCACGGAAACTGTTAAGCATTACACTTGTTTACAAGAGGGTCCACCATGTTCAATTCATCAAAAATCTACGAGCTTGTAGGTCTGCTATTTTTGAAAACAATTGTGAAAATGTGGCGCAAATCCTGACAGAAAACTGTCAGGATTTAGAAGACATTTTATAGATTTCGACGTCAGGCCTAAATGGGTTAACCCGTATTAAAATGGAATGTGCTGTATTGGCTGTAATTTTAATTGGACAGTTTAAAGTGCATGGCTGTGAGCGTGATTTTGGACATGCAGTAAAAGTAAGCAATGACAATTAATTTAATCTTTATCTCTTTGCTTAGGGTTTAGGTTTCTCCAGTTTTGTTATGTTTGTGTAAAATACACATGCCCCTGCACATGCAGGCACGCATACATACATTTGATGAGGAATTGTATCTGTATCCTCCTCCCTGTCACTATGATTAAACACTTTCTCTCAGTTTCATATCTTCCATTTGTCGCTTCTTTCATCTCCTCTTCTTTTCACCCAAGTGTTGTTTAGTCCGATTATTGTCTCAATGCTGTGATGCAGATACTGCAAATGTCTCTTACATTCATTTCACCCCATCCCTCTCTTTTTTTCTCTTTCCCTCTTGTCTTTATCTGCCTCCTCTGCCTCTTTGTCCTCCCATCCTTTTCCTCCGCTTTCCACCCATGCTCCCTCTGCCCCTCTGTCCAGCTGTCCCTCTGTCCATCTGAAATCCCTAACACTGCCCCTCTGCTGTCATGCTTTCATCTCTCTCATCCTCTGCTCCATCCCTCCTTCTAAATCTCTCTGCCTTTCTTTCCATTCATTATTTTTTCATCTTCCCCCAATATTCTCTCTGTCTAACATCACCCTTTCTCCCTCTCTCTCTCTCTCTCTCTCTCTCTCTCTCTCTGCAGTGACGTCGGTGTGTTTTGAGGATGAGGCGTGCAGCAGCAGTGTCATGTCTGAGGAGGACGACGCTGAGACTCGCTCCACCTACAGTCTCAGCTCCTCACCCAACAGCCCGCAGGACCTCCTCACAGCCTGCCCCTTCACCAGCTCTTGCTCCTCTCCTTCCTCGTCGCCCTCACCCAGCCCCTCCCCTTCGTCCTCCTCTTCCTCGCCAGCTCCCCTGTCGTCAAGGCCCTGCAGTCTGGACCTCCCCAGTACGGTGTCGCTGTCCGACTTTGGCCTCATCTCACCCGTCCTGGGCCCGCGCAGTGAGTGCAGCGGGGCGTCCTCACCTGACTGTGACCTGGAGAGAGGTGGGGGACGTGTGTGTGTGTGTGTGTGTGTGTGTGTGTGTGTGTGTGTGTGTGTGTGTGTGTGTGTGTGTGTGTGTGTGTGTGTGTGTGTGTGTGTGTGTGTGTGTGTGTGTGTGTGTGTGTGTGTGTGTGTGTGTGTGTGTGTGTGTGTGTGTGTGTGTGTGTGTGTGTGTGTGTGTGTGTGTGTGTGTGTGTGTGTGTGTGTGTGTGTGTGTGTGTGTGTGTGTGTGTGTGTGTGTAAAACAAACAGGAGTGAGATGAATGGTGTGTGAGAATCTATTCCCAGTAAGATATATATCGTGGTGCCTGTCTGACTCAACACCTGCGCCACAAGAAAAGCCTATTAGTCAAAGTGACAGCCAGCCAGGTGCAGGTGGCCTGCATGCACTTGCTGCTTTTACCTCTGGGTCCATAGAGCAATTTGCTCCAGCTCATTTGGATGGAGGAAAGCTCTGGGCTGCTGTGCTTCATATGTCAGTCATGATAGGGCAAAATCTTTGTGGCTGGGATTTGGGTGGCCTGTGAATGTAGGGTTTCTAGGGTGCATACCTTTCACAAAACATTATGGCATGAAGCAGCAGCACTGGCAGGTGTATTATTACGGTATTTTCAGTCAATGAATCCCAGTGCTTTAACTGAACAATTTTCCATTATTGTTATTATTGTTGATTGTATAAAACAATATAATTTCTTCTGTTGTTCAGGTGACCGAGCAGAAGGGGCAGAAGGGGATTTGGACAACACTCCCAACAACAATAATAACTCCACCACTAACAGCAGGAAGCTCATTACCCTGGAGGGTCGCTTCAGCTTTCTCAATCTGCGACGTCCGCGTACGGATAACACCAGGAAATTGGACAGTGACCGGCCAACCTCTCCCCAGAATCCGATCCAGACCATCATCTATTAACCAAAATGGAGTTTGAGGTTTGGGTTTGAGGGGGGAAAAGGGCCACTCTAACTCAAACTGTCTGATTAAAGATAAGATCGTCATGCTAACTGTCACAGCTATGTGCCATTTGTGAACTCTATGAACAATGAGTGAGTGACTAAATGTTATGGTCTGTGTATATACAGTACGGTTCCTATGGATCACAGTAATGATGTTATGTTAAGGACTCTGCGTTCTAGGATTTGGGTGGGGATTTGGGTTTTCTTAGCCCCACTTCCTGACCATTAACCTTTGAACGTTTAAAGGTAAAGTATCACAGACAGTTTGAGTATGAATATGTTGATAGTGAATGGTTTTGGAAGAGAAATAGGGATCCAGGACAGTTTTCTTTTTTTTCTGTTGATGGATAACTACACGAAAACAAATACACTGCATATGCTACCTTTTGATTTGAGATTATTCTTACGTTTGTACGTCTGTGACTGCCTTCCTTTATTACCAAAATGAGGGCTGTTGATGAAAACTGAGGACTTTGAGTTTAGCATTCTTTAAAGCATTGAATGGTCATCCACTGCTTAGTATTTCAATAGAAGTCAGGTGTTGAATAGTTTAATGAATAACCTCAATAATAAACCTTCACATATACTGTATACCCCTTTAAATACCTTTACTATGGAATATGTTGTTTTTGCATTCAGAAAGATGTTGGGTGTCCACATCATGGTTTGTACATTTTCGACCCTCAAAGCATTTCTAGTTCTACTTCAGTTTCCATTGAGATTAAGCAATAAAAGTATGTCCACGGATATTTATCAATATGGACCTATTTCTGGCCACATAAAAAATGGATACCTCTATCTATTTTATACACATCCAAGATTGGAGGGCTCTGAGTGCGGAGGGAGTAAGTTGCTGATGAAACTGCTGCTGGAATGTGAGTGAAGTGATTTGTGTAGGTCTACATTGACAGAATGATGGACGAGTGCATCCTCTGCACAGTGTCAACAAATGGATCTGTATTAGCGGTTAGATACACGCTGTCCAAAATGTACCACAGTAGTGTGTAGGATTATACTGTATGTGTGGACTTGGCTATGTTACATTAGTTTAAGATTAACCTTTATACGCCCGATTTTTGTGTTTGTCTTTGTAATGCACTAGTCACATTATGACTCAGAGAAAACATCTGCCATTGTTGGCATGCTTCATTGAAATTAATTGTTACCACTAGTCCTAGTTGAATATTATTAACTTGTGGTTGACGTACCCATTACTTTCAGTGAGGCATGCTCAATTGTTGATTACTGCCAAATATAAAAATCACATTGTGAGCATTGTTGGGGGATGAAAAATAACTGGCTAAAATGAAGAAGAAAAAAAGCTTCCTCTCCTTGCTTCGTTGTAGTAGAAGAAAATGTGCAAGGAACGGCGGCTGTTAAGAAAGCACTGCTTCCTGTAAACTTTATCCTGTATGCGTGTACAATATGTAATGTTATGCGTGTATTACGTGTCACGTTATGGTGTGTGGAATTAAGGATGTACCCATGACCAATGTCCTTTGATAGCTGTATTTTCCCAGTGGGCCATGTTATGGTAGAACTTTACATCTTATTTCCAAAGCTTATGTGCCTGTTTTTCTGATGAGAGTAAAATAAAAAAAAGGTTGTTCACTGCATTGTTGCCCTGATCTCATCCAAGTCTATTGGCTGTTTGAATGGTAGTCATCCAGTATGCTTTTAAATTGGCTAATTATACACAGTTGATATTGCATCCTCTGCACATGTTGCTGAAAACCACACCATACTATTTACACAAAAAACTATTCTATACTGCAGTGGTTCCCAAACTCTTGTGGTGCGCAGGGACTTCTAGGGGATTAGTCCTTAGGCCAGAGGCCTTATCGGATATCGTTGCCCTAAAAAGGGACAAGACGTATCATCTTGTTCGTCTGACATCCAGAAGTGCTAAATTGTGTGATAGCAGTTTCAGAAGGGCAGCTGAATATGATTTTAGGGGTATAATCTGATTATGCAAAACCATATAATTCATTGTTATCTAAACTCAAAACTGAACACTTTTATGCACATTTCTGATGTTTGTACCATGGATGGGCATGGCCAACATCATAATAGAACAACAGACATGCTGAATTATACTTCTTGTAGCCATACCGGGAAAATCCACAATACCTTCCTGTCTGAAACAGGGTACATCTTAAACTTCTGAATGATACGTCTTTTTATGTGTTTATGAGGATGTAGAAACCATTTAGTCATTACTTTGAAGAGTAAGGAACTCTCAAACTCAAGGATGTACCCCAGCACACTCAGGAAAACATGTAATAAAAAGTAAATGAGGACCACACAACTAGACTTAACTTAGAGATAGCGCACGTACACACACACTGTATACACACAAGCTGTATTATGTTACTTCTGGAGATACTGATGAAATTCTCTGTTTAGCATTCCAAAAACACATCCCTTGTCCTATTGCCAAAGTTATAAATTTCTCATATTTGGTTTCGGACGGCATAGCCTACTGCCATTGATCTACTTGCTACCTGCCACAATGCAGTCTGCTGTTCCCTTTGAGTAACAACATTGATACAAAAATAAAATACAAAAAATAAAATAAGTATGTATGTTGTTTTTTCAAATCCTCTAAAATCACAAAAAACGACATGCTAGTATGCCGTCTGAAACCAAATATTTAATAATAATTTATAAATGTATAACTTTGGCATACTACTAGTCCTACATACTTACACCTAGAACCCCCATCTTACGGTGGACATGTTTGCCTGAAAAGGAATCTTTGAAATGTTTCATAGTTTTAGAAATATAGTGCTTTCAAATTTATAATAGCTGATAGTGGCATGTCAAAAAATCACTTTCACCTAGAAACTCCATTCACAATTTGTAAAATTCAGCTTACTGTGGACACACATGCTGGAACTTTTTACTTTGAAATGTTTTGTAGTTTCTGAGTTATTTAACTTAAACGTCCAAATGGTCCAATGCATTCTCAATGGCAATAGCACAAATTTGGCATGCTACTAGTCCTACATACTTAAACCTACAAACCCCATTCTAGCCTATAATTAGGTTAATCTTACTTTCATCATTTTTGACCATGATGGCTTATAGCCCATACCGTACGGCATACTATAGCACGCCGTTTTTCATCATTTTTGAGGATTTGAAAAAAATTCAAAAAACGATGGGTTATGGCTCATCGTTTTTAGATTTTTTGATAAAAGAATTATCCTCGTTTTTAGATTTTTTTGACCATGGGCTATAGCCCATACCGTACGGCATACTATAGCACGCCGTTTTTCATCATTTTTGAGGATTTGAAAAAAATGAAAAAAAGAAGAAAGGATGGGTTATAGCCCATAGTTTTTTGAAATTTTAATCCTCGTTTTTCATCATTTTTGACCATCCCACTGAGCAATAGCCGGATATTAGACGTGCGTCTAAAAATGGGATAAAACACGTCTAAAAATAGACGTCGAAAAACGTCTAAAAATAGACGTCTAAAAAACGTCTATTTTTAGACGTGTTTTAGACGTCTATTTTTAGAAGTTTTTTATCCCATTTTTAGACGCTCGTCTAATAGCCCATATCGTACGGCATACTGTAGCACGCCGTTTTTCATCATTTTTGAGGATTTGAAAATAATGAAAAAAATAAAAAACGATGGGTTGGCCCATCGTTTTTTGATTCAAAAAATTTTTTGAATCCTCGTTTTTCATCATTTTGACCATCCCACTGAGCAATAGCCGGCTATTAGACGTGCGTCTAAAAATGGGATGAAAAACGTCTAAAAATAGACGTCTAAAACACGTCTATTTTTAGACGTTTTTTATCCCATTTTTAGACGCTCGTCTAATAGCCCATATCGTACGGCATACTGTAGCACGCCGTTTTTCATCATTTTTGAGGATTTGAAAAGAATGAAAAAAAAGGTGGGTTATAGCCCATAGTTTTTTGAATTTTTGAAAAAAAAAATTAACCTCGTTTTTCATCATTTTTGACCATGGGCTATAGCCCATACCGTACGACATACTATAGCACGCCGTTTTTCATCATTTTTGAGGATTTGAAAAAAATTAAAAATTAAAAACATGGGTTATAGCCCATCGTCTTTTTTTTTTTTTTTTTTTTTTTATCCTCGTTTTTCATAATTTTTGACCATGGGCTATAGCCCATACCGTACGGCATACTATGGCACGCCGTTTTTCATCATTTTTGAGGATTTGAAAAAAATGAAAAAACAAAACAAAACATGGGTTATAGTCCATCGTTTTTTGAATAAAAAAAAAAAAGATTAACCTCGTTTTTCATAATTTTTTACCATGGGCTATGGCCCATACCGGCGTACGGCATACTATAGCACGCCGTTTTTCATCCTTTTTGAGGATTTGAAAAAAAAAAAAAAAAAAAAAAACATGGGTTATAGCCCATCGTTTTTTGAATTTTTGAAAAAAAATGTAACCTCGTTTTTCATCATTTTTGACCATGGGCTATAGCCCATACCGTACGGCATACTATAGAACGCCGTTTTTCATCATTTTTGAGGATTTGAAAAAAAAAAAAAAAAAAAAGGATTAACCTCGTTTTTCATCATTTTTGAACATGGGCTATAGCCTATACCGTACGGCATACTATAGCACGTCGTTTTTCATCCTTTTTGAGGATTTGAAAAAAATGAAAACAAAGAAAAAAAACATGGGTTATAGCCCATTGTTTTTTGAATTTTTGAAAAAAAAAAGTAACCTTGTTTTTCATCATTTTTGACCATGGGCTATGGCCCATACCGGCGTACGGCATACTATAGCACGCCGTTTTTCATCCTTTTTGAGGATTTGAAAAAAATGAAAACAAAGAAAAAAAACATGGGTTATAGCCCATCGTTTTTAGAATTTTTGAAAAAAAAATGTAACCTCGTTTTTCATCATTTTTGACCATGGGCTATAGCCCATACCGTACGGCATACTATAACACGCCGTTTTTCATCATTTTTGAGGATTTGAAAAAAATGAAAAAATAAATAAAAATGGGTTGTAGCCCATCGTTTTTTGAACTTTTGAAAAAAAAGATTAACCTCGTTTTTCATCATTTTTGACCATGGGCTATGGCCCATACCAGCGTACGGCATACTATAGCACGCCGTTTTTCATCCTTTTTGAGGATTTGAAAAAAATGAAAAAATAAAAAGAAATGGGTTGTAGCCCATCGTTTTTTGAACTTTTGAAAAAAAAGATTAACCTCGTTTTTCATCATTTTTGACCATGGGCTATAGCCCATACCGTACGGCATACTATAGCACGCCGTTTTTCATCATTTTTGAGGATTTGAAAAAAATGAAAAAATGAAAAAAATGATGGGTTATAGCCCATCGTTTTATTTTTATTTTTTTATCCTCGTTTTTCATCATTTTGGACCATATCGTACGGCGTACTATAGCACGCCGTTTTTCATCATTTTTGCCATTGAGCCCCATTGTAAATTTGAAAGCACTATATTTCTAAAACTATGAAACATTTCAAAGATTCCTTTTCACCGTAAGATGAACCTAAGTAGGCTAGAATGGGGTTGCTAGGTGTAAGTATGTAGGACTAGTAGCATGCCAAAGTTTGTGCTATTGCCATAGAGAATGCATTGGGCGTTTAAGTTAAATAACTCATAAACTACAAAACATAAAAATAAAAAAAAGTTCCAGCATGTGTCTCCACAGTAAGCTGAATAATAAAAAGTGTGAATGGAGTTTCTAGGTGAATGTGACTTTTGACGTGCCTATAGAGCTGCCATTGAGCCCCATGTTAAATGTCTCAAATTTGAAAGCACTATATTTCTAAAACTATGAAACATTTCAAAGATTCCTTTTCAGGCAAACAAGTTCACCGTAAGATGAACCTAAGTAGGCTAGAATGGGGTTGCTAGGTGTAAGTATGTAGGACTAGTAGCATGCCAAAGTTTGTGCTATTGCCATAGAGAATGCATTGGGCGTTTAAGTTAAATAACTCATAAACTACAAAACATAAAAATAAAAAAAAGTTCCAGCATGTGTCTCCACAGTAAGCTGAATAATAAAAAGTGTGAATGGAGTTTCTAGGTGAAAGTGACTTTTGACGTGCCTATAGAGCTGCCATTGAGCCCCATGTTAAATGTCTCAAATTTGAAAGCACTATATTTCTAAAACTATGAAAGATTTCAAAGATTCCTTTTCAGGCAAACATGTCCACCGTAAGATGAACCTAAGTAGGCTAGAATGGGGTTGCTAGGTGTAAGTATGTAGGACTAGTAGCATGCCAAAGTTTGTGCTATTGCCATAGAGAATGCATTGGGCGTTTAAGTTAAATAACTCATAAACTACAAAACATAAAAATAAAAAAAAGTTCCAGCATGTGTCTCCACAGTAAGCTGAATAATAAAAAGTGTGAATGGAGTTTCTAGGTGAATGTGACTTTTGACGTGCCTATAGAGCTGCCATTGAGCCCCATGTTAAATGTCTCAAATTTGAAAGCACTATATTTCTAAAACTATGAAACATTTCAAAGATTCCTTTTCAGGCAAACAAGTTCACCGTAAGATGAACCTAAGTAGGCTAGAATGGGGTTGCTAGGTGTAAGTATGTAGGACTAGTAGCATGCCAAAGTTTGTGCTATTGCCATAGAGAATGCATTGGGCGTTTAAGTTAAATAACTCATAAACTACAAAACATAAAAATAAAAAAAAGTTCCAGCATGTGTCTCCACAGTAAGCTGAATAATAAAAAGTGTGAATGGAGTTTCTAGGTGAAAGTGACTTTTGACGTGCCTATAGAGCTGCCATTGAGCCCCATGTTAAATGTCTCAAATTTGAAAGCACTATATTTCTAAAACTATGAAACATTTCAAAGATTCCTTTTCAGGCAAACATGTCCACCGTAAGATGAACCTAAGTAGGCTAGAATGGGGTTGCTAGGTGTAAGTATGTAGGACTAGTAGCATGCCAAAGTTTGTGCTATTGCCATAGAGAATGCATTGGGCGTTTAAGTTAAATAACTCATAAACTACAAAACATAAAAATAAAAAAAAGTTCCAGCATGTGTCTCCACAGTAAGCTGAATAATAAAAAGTGTGAATGGAGTTTCTAGGTGAAAGTGACTTTTGACGTGCCTATAGAGCTGCCATTGAGCCCCATGTTAAATGTCTCAAATTTGAAAACACTATATTTCTAAAACTATGAAACATTTCAAAGATTCCTTTTCAGGCAAACAAGTCCACCGTAAGATGAACCTAAGTAGGCTAGAATGGGGTTGCTAGGTGTAAGTATGTAGGACTAGTAGCATGCCAAAGTTTGTGCTATTGCCATAGAGAATGCATTGGGCGTTTAAGTTAAATAACTCATAAACTACAAAACATAAAAATAAAAAAAAGTTCCAGCATGTGTCTCCACAGTAAGCTGAATAATAAAAAGTGTGAATGGAGTTTCTAGGTGAAAGTGACTTTTGACGTGCCTATAGAGCTGCCATTGAGCCCCATGTTAAATGTCTCAAATTTGAAAGCACTATATTTCTAAAACTATGAAACATTTCAAAGATTCCTTTTCAGGCAAACATGTCCACCGTAAGATGAACCTAAGTAGGCTAGAATGGGGTTGCTAGGTGTAAGTATGTAGGACTAGTAGCATGCCAAAGTTTGTGCTATTGCCATAGAGAATGCATTGGGCGTTTAAGTTAAATAACTCATAAACTACAAAACATAAAAATAAAAAAAAGTTCCAGCATGTGTCTCCACAGTAAGCTGAATAATAAAAAGTGTGAATGGAGTTTCTAGGTGAAAGTGACTTTTGACGTGCCTATAGAGCTGCCATTGAGCCCCATGTTAAATGTCTCAAATTTGAAAGCACTATATTTCTAAAACTATGAAACATTTCAAAGATTCCTTTTCAGGCAAACAAGTCCACCGTAAGATGAACCTAAGTAGGCTAGAATGGGGTTGCTAGGTGTAAGTATGTAGGACTAGTAGCATGCCAAAGTTTGTGCTATTGCCATAGAGAATGCATTGGGCGTTTAAGTTAAATAACTCATAAACTACAAAACATAAAAATAAAATAAAGTTCCAGCATGTGTCTCCACAGTAAGCTGAATAATAAAAAGTGTGAATGGAGTTTCTAGGTGAAAGTGACTTTTGACGTGCCTATAGAGCTGCCATTGAGCCCCATGTTAAATGTCTCAAATTTGAAAGCACTATATTTCTAAAACTATGAAACATTTCAAAGATTCCTTTTCAGGCAAACATGTCCACCGTAAGATGAACCTAAGTAGGCTAGAATGGGGTTGCTAGGTGTAAGTATGTAGGACTAGTAGCATGCCAAAGTTTGTGCTATTGCCATAGAGAATTCATTGGGCGTTTAAGTTAAATAACTCATAAACTACAAAACATAAAAATAAAAAAAGGTTCCAGCATGTGTCTCCACAGTAAGCTGAATAATAAAAAGTGTGAATGGAGTTTCTAGGTGAAAGTGACTTTTGACGTGCCTATAGAGCTGCCATTGAGCCCCATGTTAAATGTCTCAAATTTGAAAGCACTATATTTCTAAAACTATGAAACATTTCAAAGATTCCTTTTCAGGCAAACATGTCCACCGTAAGATGAACCTAAGTAGGCTAGAATGGGGTTGCTAGGTGTAAGTATGTAGGACTAGTAGCATGCCAAAGTTTGTGCTATTGCCATAGAGAATGCATTGGGCGTTTAAGTTAAATAACTCATAAACTACAAAACATAAAAATAAAAAAAAGTTCCAGCATGTGTCTCCACAGTAAGCTGAATAATAAAAAGTGTGAATGGAGTTTCTAGGTGAAAGTGACTTTTGACGTGCCTATAGAGCTGCCATTGAGCCCCATGTTAAATGTCTCAAATTTGAAAGCACTATATTTCTAAAACTATGAAACATTTCAAAGATTCCTTTTCAGGCAAACAAGTCCACCGTAAGATGAACCTAAGTAGGCTAGAATGGGGTTGCTAGGTGTAAGTATGTAGGACTAGTAGCATGCCAAAGTTTGTGCTATTGCCATAGAGAATGCATTGGGCGTTTAAGTTAAATAACTCATAAACTACAAAACATAAAAATAAAAAAAAGTTCCAGCATGTGTCTCCACAGTAAGCTGAATAATAAAAAGTGTGAATGGAGTTTCTAGGTGAAAGTGACTTTTGACGTGCCTATAGAGCTGCCATTGAGCCCCATGTTAAATGTCTCAAATTTGAAAGCACTATATTTCTAAAACTATGAAACATTTCAAAGATTCCTTTTCAGGCAAACATGTCCACCGTAAGATGAACCTAAGTAGGCTAGAATGGGGTTGCTAGGTGTAAGTATGTAGGACTAGTAGCATGCCAAAGTTTGTGCTATTGCCATAGAGAATGCATTGGGCGTTTAAGTTAAATAACTCATAAACTACAAAACATAAAAATAAAAAAAAGTTCCAGCATGTGTCTCCACAGTAAGCTGAATAATAAAAAGTGTGAATGGAGTTTCTAGGTGAAAGTGACTTTTGACGTGCCTATAGAGCTGCCATTGAGCCCCATGTTAAATGTCTCAAATTTGAAAGCACTATATTTCTAAAACTATGAAACATTTCAAAGATTCCTTTTCAGGCAAACAAGTCCACCGTAAGATGAACCTAAGTAGGCTAGAATGGGGTTGCTAGGTGTAAGTATGTAGGACTAGTAGCATGCCAAAGTTTGTGCTATTGCCATAGAGAATGCATTGGGCGTTTAAGTTAAATAACTCATAAACTACAAAACATAAAAATAAAAAAAAGTTCCAGCATGTGTCTCCACAGTAAGCTGAATAATAAAAAGTGTGAATGGAGTTTCTAGGTGAAAGTGACTTTTGACGTGCCTATAGAGCTGCCATTGAGCCCCATGTTAAATGTCTCAAATTTGAAAGCACTATATTTCTAAAACTATGAAACATTTCAAAGATTCCTTTTCAGGCAAACAAGTTCACCGTAAGATGAACCTAAGTAGGCTAGAATGGGGTTGCTAGGTGTAAGTATGTAGGACTAGTAGCATGCCAAAGTTTGTGCTATTGCCATAGAGAATGCATTGGGCGTTTAAGTTAAATAACTCATAAACTTCAAAACATAAAAATAAAAAAAAGTTCCAGCATGTGTCTCCACAGTAAGCTGAATAATAAAAAGTGTGAATGGAGTTTCTAGGTGAAAGTGACTTTTGACGTGCCTATAAAGCTGCCATTGAGCCCCATGTTAAATGTCTCAAATTTGAAAGCACTATATTTCTAAAACTATGAAACATTTCAAAGATTCCTTTTCAGGCAAACAAGTCCACCGTAAGATGAACCTAAGTAGGCTAGAATGGGGTTGCTAGGTGTAAGTATGTAGGACTAGTAGCATGCCAAAGTTTGTGCTATTGCCATAGAGAATGCATTGGGCGTTTAAGTTAAATAACTCATAAACTACAAAACATAAAAATAAAAAAAAGTTCCAGCATGTGTCTCCACAGTAAGCTGAATAATAAAAAGTGTGAATGGAGTTTCTAGGTGAAAGTGACTTTTGACGTGCCTATAGAGCTGCCATTGAGCCCCATGTTAAATGTCTCAAATTTGAAAGCACTATATTTCTAAAACTATGAAACATTTCAAAGATTCCTTTTCAGGCAAACATGTCCACCGTAAGATGAACCTAAGTAGGCTAGAATGGGGTTGCTAGGTGTAAGTATGTAGGACTAGTAGCATGCCAAAGTTTGTGCTATTGCCATAGAGAATTCATTGGGCGTTTAAGTTAAATAACTCATAAACTACAAAACATAAAAATAAAAAAAGGTTCCAGCATGTGTCTCCACAGTAAGCTGAATAATAAAAAGTGTGAATGGAGTTTCTAGGTGAAAGTGACTTTTGACGTGCCTATAGAGCTGCCATTGAGCCCCATGTTAAATGTCTCAAATTTGAAAGCACTATATTTCTAAAACTATGAAACATTTCAAAGATTCCTTTTCAGGCAAACATGTCCACCGTAAGATGAACCTAAGTAGGCTAGAATGGGGTTGCTAGGTGTAAGTATGTAGGACTAGTAGCATGCCAAAGTTTGTGCTATTGCCATACATTGACATAACAACGCGTCATCAGAGCGGAGGGAGGGGCGTCAGCTGCGACTCCGCGGCTCCGCCCACCCCCCGGGGTAAGATTTGTGATTTGTGATTTGCTCTCGTTCACTGCAATGCAATTTGCGGCATTTTCAAAACAATATTGCGCAGAGTAGCGATTATCTAACGTATTTGCAATGCCATACGTTGAAAGATCTGTTGCCCGCGGACAAGGCACGTTACCTCCGCAAGTTAGATATTATCGGCATAGGTGTTTGCCGTATGTGATTAAGGATTGGAAAAAGTTGCATTGGCAGCCATAGAAAATTCTGCCCGGGGTAAAACACCGGATGTGATGTTTTTGGGCGTTCCTGTCTTGTTAAATAACCGGCTGTGACGTTTTTGGGCGTTCCTGTCTTGTTTCGTGTCAGTGTATAGAGAATGCATTGGGCGTTTAAGTTAAATAACTCATAAACTACAAAACATAAAAATAAAAAAAAGTTCCAGCATGTGTCTCCACAGTAAGCTGAATAATAAAAAGTGTGAATGGAGTTTCTAGGTGAAAGTGACTTTTGACGTGCCTATAGAGCTGCCATTGAGCCCCATGTTAAATGTCTCAAATTTGAAAGCACTATATTTCTAAAACTATGAAACATTTCAAAGATTCCTTTTCAGGCAAACAAGTCCACCGTAAGATGAACCTAAGTAGGCTAGAATGGGGTTGCTAGGTGTAAGTATGTAGGACTAGTAGAATGCCAAAGTTTGTGCTATTGCCATAGAGAATGCATTGGGCGTTTAAGTTAAATAACTCATAAACTACAAAACATAAAAATAAAAAAAAGTTCCAGCATGTGTCTCCACAGTAAGCTGAATAATAAAAAGTGTGAATGGAGTTTCTAGGTGAAAGTGACTTTTGACGTGCCTATAGAGCTGCCATTGAGCCCCATGTTAAATGTCTCAAATTTGAAAGCACTATATTTCTAAAACTATGAAACATTTCAAAGATTCCTTTTCAGGCAAACATGTCCACCATAAGATGAACCTAAGTAGGCTAGAATGGGGTTGCTAGGTGTAAGTATGTAGGACTAGTAGCATGCCAAAGTTTGTGCTATTGCCATAGAGAATGCATTGGGCGTTTAAGTTAAATAACTCATAAACTACAAAACATAAAAATAAAAAAAAGTTCCAGCATGTGTCTCCACAGTAAGCTGAATAATAAAAAGTGTGAATGGAGTTTCTAGGTGAAAGTGACTTTTGACGTGCCTATAGAGCTGCCATTGAGCCCCATGTTAAATGTCTCAAATTTGAAAGCACTATATTTCTAAAACTATGAAACATTTCAAAGATTCCTTTTCAGGCAAACAAGTCCACCGTAAGATGAACCTAAGTAGGCTAGAATGGGGTTGCTAGGTGTAAGTATGTAGGACTAGTAGCATGCCAAAGTTTGTGCTATTGCCATAGAGAATGCATTGGGCGTTTAAGTTAAATAACTCATAAACTACAAAACATAAAAATAAAAAAAAGTTCCAGCATGTGTCTCCACAGTAAGCTGAATAATAAAAAGTGTGAATGGAGTTTCTAGGTGAAAGTGACTTTTGACGTGCCTATAGAGCTGCCATTGAGCCCCATGTTAAATGTCTCAAATTTGAAAGCACTATATTTCTAAAACTATGAAACATTTCAAAGATTCCTTTTCAGGCAAACAAGTTCACCGTAAGATGAACCTAAGTAGGCTAGAATGGGGTTGCTAGGTGTAAGTATGTAGGACTAGTAGCATGCCAAAGTTTGTGCTATTAACATAGAGAATGCATTGGGCGTTTAAGTTAAATAACTCATAAACTACAAAACATAAAAATAAAAAAAAGTTCCAGCATGTGTCTCCACAGTAAGCTGAATAATAAAAAGTGTGAATGGAGTTTCTAGGTGAAAGTGACTTTTGACGTGCCTATAAAGCTGCCATTGAGCCCCATGTTAAATGTCTCAAATTTGAAAGCACTATATTTCTAAAACTATGAAACATTTAAAAGATTCCTTTTCAGGCAAACAAGTCCACCGTAAGATGAACCTAAGTAGGCTAGAATGGGGTTGCTAGGTGTAAGTATGTAGGACTAGTAGCATGCCAAAGTTTGTGCTATTGCCATAGAGAATGCATTGGGCGTTTAAGTTAAATAACTCATAAACTACAAAACATAAAAATAAAAAAAAGTTCCAGCATGTGTCTCCACAGTAAGCTGAATAATAAAAAGTGTGAATGGAGTTTCTAGGTGAAAGTGACTTTTGACGTGCCTATAGAGCTGCCATTGAGCCCCATGTTAAATGTCTCAAATTTGAAAGCACTATATTTCTAAAACTATGAAACATTTCAAAGATTCCTTTTCAGGCAAACATGTCCACCGTAAGATGAACCTAAGTAGGCTAGAATGGGGTTGCTAGGTGTAAGTATGTAGGACTAGTAGCATGCCAAAGTTTGTGCTATTGCCATAGAGAATTCATTGGGCGTTTAAGTTAAATAACTCATAAACTACAAAACATAAAAATAAAAAAAGGTTCCAGCATGTGTCTCCACAGTAAGCTGAATAATAAAAAGTGTGAATGGAGTTTCTAGGTGAAAGTGACTTTTGACGTGCCTATAGAGCTGCCATTGAGCCCCATGTTAAATGTCTCAAATTTGAAAGCACTATATTTCTAAAACTATGAAACATTTCAAAGATTCCTTTTCAGGCAAACATGTCCACCGTAAGATGAACCTAAGTAGGCTAGAATGGGGTTGCTAGGTGTAAGTATGTAGGACTAGTAGCATGCCAAAGTTTGTGCTATTGCCATAGAGAATGCATTGGGCGTTTAAGTTAAATAACTCATAAACTACAAAACATAAAAATAAAAAAAAGTTCCAGCATGTGTCTCCACAGTAAGCTGAATAATAAAAAGTGTGAATGGAGTTTCTAGGTGAAAGTGACTTTTGACGTGCCTATAGAGCTGCCATTGAGCCCCATGTTAAATGTCTCAAATTTGAAAGCACTATATTTCTAAAACTATGAAACATTTCAAAGATTCCTTTTCAGGCAAACAAGTCCACCGTAAGATGAACCTAAGTAGGCTAGAATGGGGTTGCTAGGTGTAAGTATGTAGGACTAGTAGCATGCCAAAGTTTGTGCTATTGCCATAGAGAATGCATTGGGCGTTTAAGTTAAATAACTCATAAACTACAAAACATAAAAATAAAAAAAAGTTCCAGCATGTGTCTCCACAGTAAGCTGAATAATAAAAAGTGTGAATGGAGTTTCTAGGTGAAAGTGACTTTTGACGTGCCTATAGAGCTGCCATTGAGCCCCATGTTAAATGTCTCAAATTTGAAAGCACTATATTTCTAAAACTATGAAACATTTCAAAGATTCCTTTTCAGGCAAACATGTCCACCGTAAGATGAACCTAAGTAGGCTAGAATGGGGTTGCTAGGTGTAAGTATGTAGGACTAGTAGCATGCCAAAGTTTGTGCTATTGCCATAGAGAATGCATTGGGCGTTTAAGTTAAATAACTCATAAACTACAAAACATAAAAATAAAAAAAAGTTCCAGCATGTGTCTCCACAGTAAGCTGAATAATAAAAAGTGTGAATGGAGTTTCTAGGTGAAAGTGACTTTTGACGTGCCTATAGAGCTGCCATTGAGCCCCATGTTAAATGTCTCAAATTTGAAAGCACTATATTTCTAAAACTATGAAACATTTCAAAGATTCCTTTTCAGGCAAACAAGTCCACCGTAAGATGAACCTAAGTAGGCTAGAATGGGGTTGCTAGGTGTAAGTATGTAGGACTAGTAGCATGCCAAAGTTTGTGCTATTGCCATAGAGAATGCATTGGGCGTTTAAGTTAAATAACTCATAAACTACAAAACATAAAAATAAAAAAAAGTTCCAGCATGTGTCTCCACAGTAAGCTGAATAATAAAAAGTGTGAATGGAGTTTCTAGGTGAAAGTGACTTTTGACGTGCCTATAGAGCTGCCATTGAGCCCCATGTTAAATGTCTCAAATTTGAAAGCACTATATTTCTAAAACTATGAAACATTTCAAAGATTCCTTTTCAGGCAAACATGTCCACCGTAAGATGAACCTAAGTAGGCTAGAATGGGGTTGCTAGGTGTAAGTATGTAGGACTAGTAGCATGCCAAAGTTTGTGCTATTGCCATAGAGAATGCATTGGGCGTTTAAGTTAAATAACTCATAAACTACAAAACATAAAAATAAAAAAAAGTTCCAGCATGTGTCTCCACAGTAAGCTGAATAATAAAAAGTGTGAATGGAGTTTCTAGGTGAAAGTGACTTTTGACGTGCCTATAGAGCTGCCATTGAGCCCCATGTTAAATGTCTCAAATTTGAAAGCACTATATTTCTAAAACTATGAAACATTTCAAAGATTCCTTTTCAGGCAAACAAGTCCACCGTAAGATGAACCTAAGTAGGCTAGAATGGGGTTGCTAGGTGTAAGTATGTAGGACTAGTAGCATGCCAAAGTTTGTGCTATTGCCATAGAGAATGCATTGGGCGTTTAAGTTAAATAACTCATAAACTACAAAACATAAAAATAAAAAAAAGTTCCAGCATGTGTCTCCACAGTAAGCTGAATAATAAAAAGTGTGAATGGAGTTTCTAGGTGAAAGTGACTTTTGACGTGCCTATAGAGCTGCCATTGAGCCCCATGTTAAATGTCTCAAATTTGAAAGCACTATATTTCTAAAACTATGAAACATTTCAAAGATTCCTTTTCAGGCAAACAAGTCCACCGTAAGATGAACCTAAGTAGGCTAGAATGGGGTGGCTAGGTGTAAGTATGTAGGACTAGTAGCATGCCAAAGTTTGTGCTATTGCCATAGAGAATGCATTGTGTTGCGGAGGATGAGAGGAATGCTCTCATCCTCCGCAACACCCATTCTCATACACCGCTATACACCGCGAGGATATGGGCTATAGCCCATATCGTACGGCATACTATACTGTAGCACGCCGTTTTTCATAATTTTTGAGGATTTGAAAAAAATGAAAAAATGAAAAAAACGATGGGTTATAGCCCATTGTTTTTTTGAAATTTTGAAAAAAATAATTATCCTCGTTTTTCATCATTTTGGACCATGGGCTATAGCCCATATCGTACGGCATACTATAGCACGCCGTTTTTCATCATTTTTGAGGATTTGAAAAAAAGAAAAAAAATGATGGGTTATAGCCCATCGTTTTTTAAATTTTTGATTTTTTTTAATCCTTGTTTTTCATAATTTTGGACCATGGGCTAGCCCATATCGTACGGCATACTATAGCACGCCGTTTTTCATCATTTATGAGGATTTGAAAAAAATGAAAAAATGAAAAAAACAATGGGTTATAGCCCATCGTTTTTTTAATTTTTGATTTATTTTTTTAATCCTCGTTTTTCATCATTTTGGACCATGTGCTATAGCCCATATCGTACGGCATACTATAGCACGCCGTTTTTCATCATTTTTGAGGATTTGAAAAAAAAAAAAAAAAAAAAACGATGGGTTATAGCCCATCGTTTTTTGATATTTTTTTTATCCTTGTTTTTCATCATTTTGGACCATATCGTACGGCATACTATAGCACGCCGTTTTTCATCATTTTTGCCATTGAGCCCCATTGTAAATTTGAAAGCACTATATTTCTAAAACTATGAAACATTTCAAAGATTCCGTTTCAGGCAAACATGTCCACCGTAACATGAACCTAAGAATGGGGTTGCTAGGTGTAAGTATGTAGGACTAGTAGGCCTAGCATGCCAAAGTTTGTGCTATTGCCATAGAGAATGCGTGAACGAGATCCGCTACCATCTTTTCTGTGCCAGGAGAGGGGAGTTGTTCCAGTCAACTCCCACCATGTAGAGAATGTCTATTTCTCCATGCCCTCCGTGCCAATTACCAGACTAGAATATAGAGATGCTCTGTGCAGACTCACCCATCTGCACCAGATCCCATACAGAACTGTTGATGGTGGAGAGTTAGCACTTCAGTGGATGCACACAGCCCCTGCACCAGATGTAGTCCTTGAGTTTTTGGCCTGTAAATGTGCACAAGTATGCAAGCTTCCTAACTGCAGTTGTCTCAGCAATATGTACAGACCTCTGCAAACTCCAGAACTGTACAAACCAAGCACCTTAGGAAGATTCAATGCCTACAGTTGAACAGGACAGTTCTGATGAGGAAGAGGTTCCATAGTTCAATACAGGTTTTTTATATGCTTTTTTTATATGATTTTGTTTATGATTTATGTTTTTTAATGATTTCTTTGTTTTTCTATGGTTTATGATTTTATATGATTTATGATTTTTAGTGATTTATTTAATGATTTTTTGTGATCACTATATATATATATAAATATATAATATATAGAAAAATCATATAACAATATGTTTGTGTTTTTTATGATTTCTATATTGTTTTTTTATGATTTTATATTATATATGATTTTTTATATGATTCCATATGATTTTGTATGATTTATATATGATTTTTTATGTGATCACTATATATATAAATATAGAAAAGAAAAAAAGAAAAAAAAATCATATAAAAAATGTATATGATTTGTTATGATTTCTATATGATTTTTTATATTTTTAAAAATTTTATATGGTTATATATATATAGGGGAGAACGGGGTAAAATGAAACCACTTTTTGCTTAAGTTGTCCTGGCAAGGCAAAATTAGATGGCAGTAAAATCTAATAAAATCCATATTTCAGGATGTCTTCTATCAATTGAAATGATGAGTATGCATCATGAAAAGCATCATGAAAATATGACCTTTTAAATAAAATGGTAATGTGGCTCAATTTGCCCCAGGTAAGGGGTAAGTTGATCCAAGTCGAGGGGTAAGTTGAACCACATATTTGAATGTTAAAAGCTTAAACTTGAACAGCTAATGTATTCACTTATCGATAATATAATAAGTTTTCCCTTTCGCAAATATATATATATTAAGACAATTAAATAAAGTTTGTTATTCAGAACCTTATATTTGCAATATTGTTAATACAATATTGCAAATGTCTCTTAAATGAGTATGTACATGCAAATTAAAGGTCATTCAGTATAATTTGAGTAGCAAAGACTTAAAAAAAAAAAAGTATGAATAGTGATTCCCAATGCCTCAATTTACCCGGCCCGGACATTGGTTCATTTTACCGCCAGCCTCCATTTTAGAAAACAATGACTAGAATAAGTTTAAGACAATTTATTTGCTAAATGATTCACATGGTTCTATCCATTGGAAAATCATCAACGTGTATATTACATTTTAGACCTAGGTACATTTTGCTTTGTATAACAGTCATTTTACAAGATGTGTCGAAATTTGACTTTGACCGACAAAAAACATTTTTTTGGGTAAAAGAATGTTTTCTACTTTTAGATGAAAATTCATGATGCCTCCAACATCCAAATCTTTTGGGAATGCCTTTGCCTATAAGTGTACCAAATGTCATGCTTTTATCACAAACTGAACGATTCCTTTATATATTGGAGCTAAGCAGCTGGACTATTGTAGTATTTGTACAAATGTAAACAATTTGCACAATCCTGCAATTCAATGATTTTCTTTTTGGAAAGTTATATAACAGTGACATTGATACTTATACTATTTTGAATAGACCAGCCCTTCATGCTGTGTTCAGAATTTAAAATGTTACATTGATTTACATTTGAGTACTTATACTTTAGCATAGGTATTTTGATTCCAATATTTTGTACTTTAACATTTTTACAGGCCTTTTACTTAAGTACCTCTACCAACACTGATAAAAGCGTAATGAAACAATCATAAATCAAAAAGCAGTGACTGGCATTATTTTTTATTTAAAGTGACATTCACTTCGGTGGGACATTTACAATGGTGCTTTGGCCTATTATCAAATACTTTTCTCTATTACTAAACAAGTACAACTGTCCCGGGTGTCCCCATGGCACCAGAAAATAACAATATAATTTTACATTATTTGTTTGTAGGTGCCGACATTAACATATAGGCTAAATTGAGTAATTTCTTTTGACATAATAGGCCAATTGCCAAAATGGGGACGCCATGTTGAAAGTGGTTAAATGAAAAGCAGGTGACTGAGTATTCTCAGGGCTGACATCAATGGAATCGCATTCTAATATAATTTAGATATGGATGCAAGTAAAATGCTCTATTGACATATTGCTTTAAGTGTTCATACAGTATGCTTTGTGAACAAAACAGCTTCATAGCATCAACAGCAGTACAGCACTGCAGTATGTTGACTGGTATGTCCATTATTCAGCTTCAACTTATAGTTGATGTGCTGCAAATTACGGTAAACCAGGTGTGCTGATTTGTACTAGCTAATATATAGCTAGAGTAGAGTTTATAGGGCCCTAAAGACAGATTGATTACACAGCAGTTATGTGCTGTGAATGAGCAATGTCACCTGCTTTTCATATCATAGAAATTGTTATTGTCTTTGGGATAAAAATTAAATAAATAAGTACCACCCGGGAAAAAGGTGAACAGGATTGGCAATACATGGTTACACCCCCCCCCCCCACACACACACACACACACACACACACACACAATTCTCGAGTGAGAAGCCTCTCTGTCAAAGTCAGGCTGCTATTCTGTATGCAGCTAGAAAGCCCACTCACAGAATAAGGACATCAATCTGCTTCCACACTGGATCCCTGTGTTGTTGCACATGTGCTGCTCCTGAGTAGAAACCTGGCATACTGTACCCAAGCCCCCAGAGCGGCTGGCCAACGGTGAAGCCGCCAAGCCTACTGGTCAAAGTTGGCACTGTAGACTGGCCCGTGCATATAGCACAAGTAAACCCTACGCAGCTGGGGTTTAACATTAAGCGCTCGTTAGCACCACATTTTGCCAACCAAATGTTGGTTGGCAAAACGAAAAAATGCGGAAGTAGACCGTTCAGGTTCTTCTGGGTGCTTCAAAACACCACTGAGTAACTTCCATTGAAATGAATAGCGGGGGCGGGGCTGTCGCTCCTCGACCGCACTCTAGATATATTATATCTCTATGACAGTACCTTGTGTTTCTATCCACTAGCTACAGATGCTGGTGGCTTTCAACAGACAACACAGAAGAAGTCCTTAACTCCACACATTTGGTAACAGGTGCATAATAGAGAACTCAGCTGAAGCCTCTGATTTGTAGTTTATATACATTTTAAGAATTTTTGTTCATCTACTGACCTTCCTATGTTATACCTGTATACATCGTAAGGTCACGGTGGTAAAACTGTTGTATTGTACTGTATGTCCTTGTATTGAAATGCCGGTATTTTACTTCCAAATCTTGAAAATGCTCCAAAAAATGCTCACAAATGTAAACACTTTAACAGCTTGATGTTTGTTTGAGTAAAGAACCAGAAAACTCCTATCAACCGGTCAAAGTGGCGTGAGACAAAGCATTGAAGTTTCCCTACAATCAGAGTGATTCAGTGTTACACTGACCATCAATATATTTTCTTTTCTGCTCTAAAGACACACCTGCTAGACACCTGATACGACATGACATTGTCAAATAGAAGACAATATCATTTCATGGATATAATTTGTCATTTGTTGTGGCCATGAGATTAATTATGCCTATATTATTGGCTGGATATCATTGTCAGCATGTATTTCTGAATACCGATAGATGACTACTGTATGTTACTAGGGCAAAGACTTTGGCCGTGGCCTTCTGTGACCACTCTTCATCATTACTTTGTCAAGAAGCTTTATTTACCTTTCCATGCCTCCACCGGCCTAAAGCCTTGATTATATTACAAACTATTCTGTTCTTATTTCAATGCATTTAATAATCCATTATTGAAAAGTCTTTGAACCATCAGTTCTAAAACAACTTTGAGGCTTAAACCGATCCACTGCAACCGATTCAGGTGCACAGAATGTAGTTGGGGAGATGCTGGGGGAGAATGGCTGAATCCAACATCTTGTGGCTGTTCTTCGGGCCTCCACATGGACCACATCCAATGTATGGCTTGAGAATATCCTTTAATGCCACTTGATGTCTCTGCTGCTGTGCATTTCAAAACCCTGCCGAATCCTCCTTCATACAGATCTCCCCTCACTGCAGCTGGGAGACTTTGAGGGGTGTGGCACTGCCAAAGTCCAAGAAGAAGGGTCCTTCCTGTTTGGGTAGAAAGGTGGTGGGGATGACGTTGTAAATGCCTGCTGGCATATGGTCTGCCTCCATGTAGGAGAAACCACACCTGCAAAGATAGAGGGAGAGAGAGAGCACGTGTTGGAAAACACTGTAAACAAACAAGATGTTATTTCTTCCTTCAGGGACTGAGGAGATATAGATCGCACCTCAGTTTCCGTGACCACACACCAAAATAAACTATTGCTGAACACGTGCAGTGTAACTTCACCAGTTTGATCTAATCTAATACTGTGAAAACAAGTCAATGCACATGTTAAGGCACAAAACACATGACCTAGGGCATGTGATAACAACACTACAGCATGCCAGGGATAAAGAAAAACAGTTTCTCGTGAACTATATGATGCATGTCATGCTTATGGTGACTTCCCATAACCCCCTGACCTACCTGTAATCTCCACTGGTCTTCTTCTGGAAGCCTGCTGCGCCTGGATCCCCCACCATGGACACAGTCACCATCTCAAAGCCAACACTGTACTGCCTGCAGAAAGACACACAAACAGAATTCATGTTTAGGAGTAGATAATAGTTTTCATATAAAGCATTTATATGCCTTAAACTCCTCACTCTGGTACAGGTCAAAATCAACAACTATTGCAACCCAGCCAGTGTGAGACAAATGTATTCTTCCACTATGAATAAGAGTGTCAGCTAAATATCTGAAACATACATATACTGAGAGGGAGATGTAAGTGTGGGTAGGGGCTCCACTGTGAATAGCGTGTGACAGATCAGAACAGAATATTTATCAGATTAGTGCGATTATATCAGAAAAGAGACACTGCAGTGATCCCAGTCATCCTGTGTGTGTGTGTGTGTGTGTGTGTGTGTGTGTGTGTGTGTGTGTGTGTGTGTGTGTGTCTGCGTACATGTGAGAGAGAGACTATGTTATTAGTAGCCAATTACAATGTGGGCTGAGGAGAGGTACTCTAATTAATTGATTGTTTTAATCCCTTTTTAATGTTCCAAAGACTTGCAACTCTTGTTGTAGAATAAACTGGAAGAATACTAATAATATTTTCTTGCTGTCTAGCATGTACAGTAGGGCAGCAAAGGAGTTCCACTCTAGTCTGTTAAAGACACTGGCAGAGAACCGGCTCTATACTACCCCCAGTTCACCCTACTGCTATTTCCACCCAATGTTCACCCCCTATAGAATAGGGATGCTAGCTTTACGTGAAAATATATCCTATTGAACAAATGAACAGAGCGTCAATGTTTTCCTCAAAAGGGACACTCTTCCTTTACACAATCAGGTTTAAAGTCATCAAAGAATGGAATAAGCTCCAGGTCAATCTAAAGAACTGTACACACTATCACTTCTCCCGCATAATTTCCCCAAAGCTGTTTCTGACCACATTACATACTACTGTATATGTATTAATGAAGACTTAAAATGTGTGTTTTATATCATAAATCAATATCACAAATCACTATTCGCTACCATATCAGTCACACATATTATTGTGATGTGTTGCCCACATTACATGGGTCTCAGATGAGGCTTACCTGGACCCTCTGAGCTCAATAAGCAAGGGCCCTGGTCGTTCCAGATTAAATTGATAGATGGGGTTGTGCTTGTAGGAGTCCTTGTAGTTGCCACAGCCTCCTGCACTGGCCCCCTTCCACTGGCCATTGATCTGAGGAACAGAGAGAGAGAGAGAGAGAGAAGTTCAGAAGCCAGGGACAGGATTGGAAGAGAATGCTCATTGCTTTTCAGCACTGCCACTTTCCGCTTAATTTAACCCCAGTCTGCTACTGCTGGCTTAAGCGTCTCACTCTCAAGGGTACCTTGAGAGAAGTGAACGAACGCTGGGAGGGAGAGGGAAAGACAAAACCAGGGGTGAAATAGGGACTGAGAAACCTAGATGACTCGGGGATAAGAAAAAAACATCACCAGCAGTCACATAAAGGGATATTTGCTATCTGGGCCATTGAAACACATACACCAGTTTGACCCGATGAAGATCCTTGGCTCGAAACGTAATGAAATTACATTGGAGCAGACGTGTGTGTGGGTTAATTATTTTTCTTACTTTCCAAATCAGCTCATGTGCATATTCTATTCTATGACCTTGATGTCGTCGTGATGTCTGATTTTACACTTGGTTGCAAATACAGCAGATCTACATCTATAACATTATGACCTCAGTGTTATAGTGTGTGAACTACGTACCCTTTTTATGTTTGTGAAGGGTGTTGGAATCTTGGAGAAGGTGAACTTACATCCAGAGTACACCTGCAAAGAAAATAAATATCATTCAATACATAGAAATATGTATATCGCTTATCTATTCTTTAACATGATTTGTTTTCATGTTGTGCAACATCTGTCTGCAGGGAAGTGAAAAGTGAGCTGACGGGTGCAGAGGCTGAAGGACAAGACACTGAAGACAGGAGAGAATGCTGTCTTACCATGCATCGGCACTTCTCCCTCAGTATAGTACATTGTCACACACAATCGTGCATTTGTAGATGTAATCTGCCACACACAATCGTGCATTTCTAGACTGTATGTCACTGTGTAAAGATACTGTATTTATATACTACACTGAATTCCTAACACTGTTTTTTCAACCATTAAATGTTTAACCTTCAGTCAGTCAGTGAGTCAGGTTAGGATAACGTCCCAGTGTTCGCTCCTCAATTTATGCAAAAAAGGCATGCACACACACAAAGACAAACCTAGAGTTGCCTGCAACTATTACTTAGTGTTTATTCCGTTGATTTGTTTATTTTGTTTTTAATAATCGAATTATGGAGAACCACTATTTAAAAAAAATTGTATTTTTGTAAAATTAACGCAGAAAAATTGATATTTACCATATTATAATCGATTAAATTGAGTACTCCATCGAGTACCACTTTCTTTAGTTTAAAGGAGAATTCCATGCTAAAAGGCTTTCTTCCCTTTATTTGTAGTTGTTACGTCCCCAACAAAGAGGTCCAGGTGTTATTTTGTGCAAAAGCTCCTTATTGGCTATTTCCCCTACCATAAGCCTTAAATGAATTGCATTGAATTGAATGGGAATTGAATGGGGCTATGGGGTGTTGTGCTAATTCACTTATTTCCATCGCCATCCTCTCTTCATAATGTAAATAATATCCCAAGCGGCACAGTTTACTACTTATTTCGATGGAAATAAGCAAATTAGCACAACACCCCATAGCCCCATTAAATTCCCATTCAATTCAATGCAATTCATTGAGCGCTTATGGTAGGAGTTTTTGCACAAAAAAACACCTGGACCCCTTTGGTGGGGATGTAACGACTACAAAGAAAGGTAAGAAAGGTAAGAAAGCATTCTAGCATGGAATTCTCCTTTAAGCCCAGTGTTGCGCAAAAACATTTTTAGCATCAGTCAAATCGATTAGTTTGATTACCTGTTGCATCCCTAGACAAAACAGCAACTTTATAGGTACAGTGTTGCTAAAATTGTGTGTTTAACTAAGTCGCTACTAGCATAATCTTTAAAAAACACGCTCATGCATGCACTCACCATTGCACAGACACGCTTTCTCACTCTCACTAATGTGTGCACCCATCACACATGCACACATACCAACTTGGGACCCAAGTATAGCCCAAGCAAAGCATTAATGTATAACTCAGTCACTGCATCAAACGTAGCTTAGATCTCATCCTGCATTCTGCACTCCAGGGACTTCAACCCTGACACAAAGATGGCCTTTCATGTGTGTGTGTGTGTGTGTGTGTGTGTGTGTGTGTGTGCATACTATGCGACTGACAGGAGTATTGTTGTGTCAGGAGTCGATTCACTTTCCATTCAAATTATTCCCAACATAGATTTTCGACCCCCCCAAAAACATATGGTGGTGTCCAGGTGGTGTAAATCCTTGTCCATTACTGCAGAGACCTGGGTTTGCTGCCTGGCAACGGTGCCTCCGGTTGGGCCAGGTGCTACAGCCACCACAACGAATAGTGTTTGAGGGAGGGAAGCTGACAGTGGATGCCGGATGGTGTCCTTGACGCGTTATCTAGCGACTCCTGCTGTTTACTTGGTGTGCTTGTTGTTCAGCAGGAATAACAGTTACTTAAGAGTAACTGTTGCTTCTGTATGATGTAAATGAAGTGTGCATAATGTACACATGATGTATACAGTGTGTGTGTGTGTGTGTGTGTGTGTGTACTGTCTCACCCGGAGTGTGTAGTTGATGGTATTTTGCTTCTCATACTGGGACACTACCAGAGTGAAGGTGTGCGTCCCTGCACTGGTCAGCTTCATCTTGGTCAGGTAGTGGGGACTGTTGATACGAATACCGTCGATGTAGGGAGGAGGATCAGCTGAGGAGACACACAAGATGCTGTCAGGCAGGATAGAAGAAAAGTTCATGAGACATTTAACACATAAAGGTCCTTTCAAACAGGCAGTGATTTAACGCACCTATAGTTCATTTTCAATGAGACCTGCATTTGATTTCTGTACGTGCGGAAAAGTTGAGGGGCAACAACGCAAGCATATTTACGTAGGCGTGGTCCGTGAAATTGTCACGCGCGTGCTTGTTTCGTGCACATGCACGCAACTCACCAGACTTGGATTCTGTTTAGCTTCTTTTTTTACACTTGCGTTGTTGCACCCCTCTTGATCAGACCTGGAGCAGACCCGTCGTTGATACAGGCGACAACGTCTGCTTAAACCCATATCAGAGGAGACGTAACTTACCAGGGTAGTAAACTTTCTTCCCATCTGTCTTGTAAACAACAAGGGTGATGAACTCCCGATTTTGTGCAAAGTCGTCCTGGGTAAAGAAAATAAAAAATAAAATACCAGTTATCATTACATTTCCCGCCAGCATTATTTAATTATCATTATATTGCCAGGATGTTCAACCCTTATTTTGAAGAGCCAAAAATCTGCGACTGGATGTTATGATGTCATACTAGTGTGTGTTGTCGCATCCACTTCCTGTCTACCGATCAGTGCAGATAAAACATGATCGATTTAGCTCCATTTAAAACAGTTGTTTTTTTTCCATATCTCTAAACTTTCACTGGACATTATGGGCGATTAGCCTTTATGATGTGACGATGTTAGCCATGCTGCTAGTATACCTCACTAGGAAATGCTGTCGGACAGAAACCTCCTATCTCCATATTCAAACTTTTAAGGTTTGTTCTTCTTCACCATACAAGAGTGTCCCACTTAAGGGGATATTTCAAATAAATTTCAAATAAAATAAACATTAAAATGACTTAAAGCTGCTATAAGCAATAATATGTCAACATTTTAATATATATATATATATATATATATATATATATTAATGTTGTAGTTTTTTTTTCTTTTTCAGAAAGCCAACAATGGGTAGAATGCTCCCAAAAAATGCATCTAGGGGCCGCAATCTGCATTCAAAGATGTTCCTAGAAGCTTTGTCATTGGTCGAAAAAAAAACCTGGTCGCAATGACTAACCAAATTCAAGGACTGTATAAAGAGGACAGGAAGCGAAGAACGTACGTGCGCCGCCATGTTGCTCACATGGTGCTCCATGGAAGGAAAGAAACATGCGCAATGGGCTTTATGCAGCCAACACTTCCGCGTTAGCTTCCTTGGTCTGCAACTGCGCATGTTTCTTTCCTTCCATGGAGCACCATGTGAGCAACATGGCGTCGCCCGTACGGTCTTCGCTTCTTGTCCTCTTTAGACAGTCCTTGACCAAATTTAGGAAGTAGACAGGCAAATCGACCAATGACAAAGCTTCTAGGAAAATCTTTGAATGCAGATTGCGGCCCCTAGATGTGTCACAGAGACTAACATTGTTGAGTACAAAAAAAAGTTTGGACATATTATTGCTTATAGCAGCTTTAACAATAACAATAGTAAAAAAGGGGTAATTTTGGACATATTGTGCTACTTGGTAAAGCTCACCTTATCAGTGATGTGTCTGGTAAGCAGCACCCACACAGCTGCGCCCCCTGCTGGACACTGGACCTCCAGTCTGAACTGGGGGTTGTTGGCCAAGCTGTAAGCATCCTTAACTGGACCCTGCTTCCCATCCCAGCTACTGCACACAACCCAACGATAGACACACAAACACTTGAGAAAATGGGTGCATTCATATTCATGATATTGTCATACTGTCATAAGCTAAGGTAACAAGCTTAGGGTTCTTATCAATGTCTCATTTTTTTAGACATTGCCCGTTTTGAGCAGTGCCAGTGACACACAAATATTAAGGAACACACGTGCGTCATTACCCACCTGGTTTTGAATGAGGTTTAGTTTCAAAAGACAATTTGCACTAACACCACATATATGATTATACTGTAAACAGTACACACCTATGAATGCAAGAGGACTCTCTGAACAGGCTAGGATTCCAGCTCAGGTAGATGACGTCGTAATATTGACACAGGTCCTCCCAGGTTATCCAGAACAC
This sequence comes from Protomyctophum parallelum, assembly GCF_964188405.1. Classification (NCBI taxonomy): domain Eukaryota; kingdom Metazoa; phylum Chordata; class Actinopteri; order Myctophiformes; family Myctophidae; genus Protomyctophum; species Protomyctophum parallelum. Next base: position 42,218,155 of record NC_139698.1, read on the forward strand.
ACCTGAAGAGGAAATGCTAGTTTATTTACTGACGACCATATTCTCACAGTGGCCATTTTGCTCCCATGTCATACTGCCAATAATTATAAGGCAATTATTCGTACAAAACTGTGATTTTATTTGTCTGGGGTTTAACAAGCCATTTCTGTTCTTAGCCGCTGCTATCACTTAGGAACTGGTCCGTCAATAATTAATAGATGCTGAAGAAGTTTCCCAAAATGGCACAGAAGTGTTCACGTATACCATTATCGAATTTCTGTGCGGTCTTGGGATCAAAGTTGAGGTACTTGAGGAGTTCAGGAGTCCAGCTCTTCTCGTCTCTCTCACTGAATCGTCCCTTCCATCGCAGATGGCTCCATGGGTTTTTCAGCTGAAGGAAACGCATCCCCTACAACACAAAGAGAGGAAGATACCGGTTCTATTCATTTAGCTGAAGGAAACGCATCCCCTACAACACAAAGAGAGGAAGATACAGGTTCTATTCATTTAGCTGAAGGAAACGCATCCCCTACAACACAAAGAGAGGAAGATACAGGTTCTATTCATTTAGCTGAAGGAAACGCATCCCCTACAACACAAAGAGAGGAAGATACAGCCATAAGGTTCTATTCATTTAGCTGAAGGAAACGCATCCCCTACAACACAAAGAGAGGAAGATACCAGTTCTATTCATTTAGCTGAAGGAAACGCATCCCCTACAACACAAAGAGAGGAAGATACAGCCATACGGTTCTATTCATTTAGCTGAAGGAAACACATCCCCTACAACACAAAGAGAGGAAGATACAGGTTCTATTCATTTAGCTGAAGGAAACACATCCCCTACAACACAAAGAGAGGAAGATACAGGTTCTATTCATTTAGCTGAAGGAAACGCATCCCCTACAACACAAAGAGAGGAAGATACAGCCATACAGGTTCTATTCCAGGCACGGCTGCATAATTATTAGCTACAGAAAACACACCACCATCCTTAAAACACTGTTGTTAGCTACAGAAAACACACCACCATCCTTAAAACACTGTTGTTAGCTACAGAAAACACACCACCATCCTTAAAACACTGTTTTTAGCCACAGAAAACACCACCATCCTTAAAAACACTGTTTTTAGCCACAGAAAACACACCACCATCCTTAAAAACACTGTTTTTAGCCACAGAAAACACACCACCATCCTTAAAACACTGTTTCTATTTCGTCCCTGCTGACCGCCAGAGGCGGTGCTTTAAGCACTGAATACGTCCCTTCGCGCATGCGCAGTCGAGTATTTTATACCAACAATGTCGGTTGACCCCGTGATGACCCGGAGTCGTCTATAACTTCCGGCAGTCATCCGGGGCTCAGTCCCTAATTTCTTCTCGCTTGCGCAAGTTGTACACTGTACAGAGTTCTACAGCAGAATTAAACTGCACGATAACAGAACTATTGCTTTGCTACTACTAAGTCGCCGGTAGTCCCGCGACCATTGTTGGTCGGAGCTGTGACGCGTGCGTTCGCCCTCCAGGGACTGCGACTTAATACTACTATTATTGTATCGTTTTCGAGTGGAGCTGGGCTTCACATCGTCTTCTTTCCCCGTGGGAACAAGGTAAGCAGACAACCCCTGTTCGCATAGGCTGCGTGCGCGCTGCTTCCCTGCAACACACACGGTTGCGTGGCTGCGTGCTACAAACGGCGACCTGAGCGTCCCGTTTTAGCACCCGTCAAAGTTGAACGGATAGCTCGTTCTCTTTGACAGCTTACGCTGTCTTGTTTTACCACGAAGGCTGCGCCGCAGTGCTGGTGACGGCAAGCGTTAGCACTACCCGCTCCCAGCACGTGAGTCGACGCTAGTATTATTTGTTTACTACTTACCTATACTACTTATACTTATACTACTTATACTTATAAGTGTACTTATCTACTGCTATATTACTCTGCCTCTCTGAGCGAGTCTTTGCTGGCACTGGCCAGCTATATAGCACCGCCGCGTGCTACAAACGGCGACCTGAGCGTCCCGTTTAGCACCCGTCAAAGTTGAACGGATAGCTCGTTCTCTTTGACAGCTTACGCTGTCTTGTTTTCCCACGAAGGCTGCGCCGCAGTGCTGGTGACGGCAAGCGTTAGCGCTACCCGCTCCCAGCACGTGAGTCGACGCTATTATTATTTGCTTACTACTTATACTTATACTACTTATACTTATACTTATACTACTTATAAGTGTACTTATTTACTGCTATATTACTCTGCCTCTCTGAATGAGTCTTTGCTGGCACTGGCCAGCTATATAGCACCACCGCGAGGTTACGTCAGTAACCCCGGTTATATGAATTGGCTTGACTGATTTAGTCACTTGTTCTCAAATAGTGTACTTTAATTTCGGCACAGAGCCATTGCCACTTTATAGGTTGGTTTTTCTGAAATTATATATATATAACTATATCATTATATATATATCATATATACTGGTCTCTGCTAGAGCACCCCTTACCTGGCATAGGCGGCGTGCGCGCCCCCTCCCTCCAGCTAAGCGGCCTTTAGCAGCTACAGTAGCCTCTACTGGCACAGGCAGCGTCCGCGCTCCCTTCCTACCAGTTTACGGCTCCACCCCTAGCGACCACTAGCGTCCGCGCTCTGGGCTACATCTGCGGGTTTCCAATGGACGAACCCCGCCACCACCTGTGCACCTCCTGCCAGGCTCCTCTGCGGCCAGAGGATGGGCATGACCTCTGCCCTGGGTGCCTTGGCCCCCAACATCTGAGGGAGGCACTCGGTGACAACCCATGTCACGTGGACGCAGGAGCGTCCAATCTCTCTCGCCGGTAATGAAGGCTAACAAAACCCTCCCCGGACAGAAGGTACGTTATCGTTTAAAGCGGCGCTATCCCCGCTAAACAGACGTTCATATGATATCATATACTTATCATGGCATAACCTCCTGTGTGTGGGTAAAGGCTGCGTTCGCGCCGCCTCCCTGCTCTGCATACGAGGTCTGTTCGACTGTGAACGCTAGCGCTTATTATAAGCGACTATAAGACTTGCCGAAGGATAAGAACACTGTCATATTACCTTCGTTTGTTAAACACGCTACTTTTTAAGCTTTGTTTAGCCCCTGCTGGTGATGGCAAGAGCCTTGCTGGCCAAAGCCATATACCGATATTGGCAGCATTCAAGCTTAACTGCTTTTGCGAATAGCTGTATTGTTGTTGTTATTATCAGCCCGGGACAGGAGCAGCTTCCTGCGTCCTCCCAGGGTATTGATGTTGCTACCAGTATAGTTTGTAGCAAAATAGTATTAACAGCTACTGGTGTACATAGCCTGTCTGGTTGTTAACCCAGCTGGCCCCCAGTAGTGGGCCTAGCTGAAGCTGCTACCAGTATGTCTGGAGCTCAAAGCTCCATTAACAGTTTTTTGCATATACAGTGGGTGCAACCTGGTTTGTTCCCACAGGTCGGATTAGTGCCCCTGGGTACCTGTAGGTCCTATTAGCCCAGCTGGTCCCCAGCACAGAGTATCTGGCGCTGCTGACAGCGTAGCTCACAGCTGCTACCAGTAGCTTAAAGTTAAAGCTGTTTATGAACAGGCTATAGTTTGTCTTGTTTTTTAGTAGCCTAGCTGGTCTCCAGCATAGCTCTCTAACTGGCGCTGCTACCTGTAGTTGTAGCCCAAGCGCTTATTATACTATTGAAGATAAAAAGCTATCTGTATATAGCTTGCCTTACTGTTTGTTGGCCCAGCTGGTACAGGGCAGGCAGCGTATGCGCTCCGCTCCTCCAGCATACGGCCAGCTTGATGTTACTTACTACTAATCGTTTGTTAGCTCAAGCATTTATTAACAGCTATTGGTGTATAGCTTGTTATGTTCATTAGCTGCAGCTGATACAGGCAGCGTACGCGCTCCCTTCCTTCAGCAGGTGGCCCCTATCGGTGGAGCTATCGGTTGTAGCCTTTTCTCCAAAACTAGCTTGTGTCGGTTTATTTAACCGAACCTGGCTGGGGTAGGCAGCGGTAGCGCTCCCTCCTCCCAGCATGAATGCGTAGTAGTGCACACGTGACTAGTGTATTGGAAGTGTCTTTTGTTTCGCTCTGGACTAGCAAACATAAATAATAATGCACTGGAGTTTGGATAAGCGTCATAGTGCCGTGATAAACGGTCACATAGGAAACACTACAGCTGCTACATAGCAGCGTCCAAACCTTGACTGAAGGCTACTTTATTATCATAAATTATAAGTAAGCCTCCGCCGGGGGTACAGGTAGCGTAAAGCTCCCCTCCCCCACCGCGACCATGCAGGTCGCACAGTCTATCTAACAGCAACGTTTGTGTGCTGTTTCTATGATGCACTTTACATCTGGTTGAATCTCAAAGTGCTGCAATGAGCATTTGCATAAACGTAAATGCATATTCACATGCTGCGGCAGGTATAGCAGCACTCAGTTTTTCGATTAAGTCATTATATGCCGATCTAAGTTAAAGCCTCTGCTGGCACAGGCAGCGTACGCGCCCCCTCCCTGCAGCATATGGCCAACACCTAGCAAACCAGTAGCGTCCGCACCCTGGGCTAGTTGGGACTGGTGTGCACCGGCCGGTCCAAAGGAACCGGTGCCACCACAACGGAGAGCACCCACTTTCGTACCTCGAAAGCCTCTGCTGGTACAGACAGCGTATGCGCTCCCTCAAGCATATGGCCAACACCTAGCAACCAGTAGCGTCCGCGCCCTGGGCTAGTTGGGACTTGTGTGCACCGGCCGGTCCAGAGTAACCGGTGCCACCACAATGGAGAGCTCCCACTTTTGTACCTCGTGTGAAGCTCTCCTTCAGCCGTGAGCCGACCTTGGTCCTGCCCCGTGTGCCAGGAGGAAAAGGTCTGACCGCTGACTACAGCAGATCCGAGAGGGCTCAGCTATCTGCGGAGTTGGCCCGCATGAGGGCCATGCTCACTTCAGATAACACCTAGGCACCTCGGAGGGTGCCGAAGCGCCTACCTCTCCGATGCCACAACTGACTCGAGGTTGATGTGCTCTCCCCGACAGCTTAAGCTACGCACTTCCATGACTATGAGGAAGATGCAGAAGGCGGTGCCTCCCAGGCATCAGAGCCGGCCTCCCACTTCTCAGCTCATGCGCATAGCCGTGGAACGCATACTAAAGCAGGCAGTCGGCTCCTCCAAGCGCCTTCTTCTTGCTGTCTTCGCCGTCCCCCACGCCTGTACCTGAGACAGCTACAGGCCTGCCGGGCGAACGATCAGGGCCCTCTCCCATCTCTATACCGATGGTGAAATCCTGGCAGCCCTGCCCTGATTGGGAAAAGTGTCCTGAGACAACCCGTTGCGACGTGACACTTTAATAGATTTGAACGCACAAGGCGATAAGGGCTGGCCTGGGTTACATGCCAGCCACCAAGCCTGTCATTGCATCCCTCATTGTGTTCCCCAACGAGGCCCGGCGGCAGAACGCTAGGTGACCTCGACCCCAGTGCAGGAGCACAGACAACCTGCTCACTGGGGCCTCCCGTTCACACTTAATAGTGGCAACGTTAATACTGGCTCAGTCACCTTTGGTGTGTCACTGGAGGCATTGGCGTCATGTCCTCAGAGCGTGGGCGGCTGATGTCCATCGTATCTCTAGCCCGTCGCCAAGTCGGGTTTTCACAGTCAAGCTTGACTGATGAGCCTAGGCCAACTCTCCGTAGTCTCCCTGAGGAGCCAGGAGCACTAGGTGGTTCAGCCGGGCGAGAATCGCCGGAGCGAACCATCCAGGGGGGGAAGACCAGGCTGCAGCTTGCAGGCCTACGACACATCCCGCCTCCCAAAGGGCCGAGCTCCAACATTGATGAAATCATCTTGACTGCCCTCGGAGCTCGCGTATCACCGCCGGCCCACACTAGAGGCCAGCGTGTTCCCTGGCGTCCCACGCAGGGACCTGACTGTGACTGTGACTTTCCGGGCTGTGCAGTGCCTTCTGACGCCAGCCCCCCATATCCGGCGGGTCAAAATGGCCATTATCAGCAACATGACGAGAGCCCTACTATCAGACCAGGAGTGATGTGTCCTCCTGCCCAAGGGCGCAACAGAGGCTGTATATCCTCAGTCACACTAAGGGAAGTCCGATCTACATACTTCCTCGTGACGCAAGACAGACGGGTGTCGACATGTCTTGAATCTGATGGGACCCAACAAACCAATGAAGTTTATGCCAGTCTACTGGGCCGAACACGGCAATGTGCTGGAGCGGCAAGTGGTGCGCTCCGCTCTATAGCACACATTCTCATACTCATGGGACCTTAACCGGGTACTGGACGCCCTGTGCGGGCCTACCTTCGAACCCTTGGCACAGGCAGAGCTGAAGTGGGTGTCATACAAGACAGCCCTTCTCCTGGCCATTACATCGGCAAAGCGCGTCAGTGAACTGCACGCTCTGTCAGTCAGCGAATCATGTCTGAGGTGGAACGCAGACGGCTCGGGGGTCACGCTGTGGCCAAACATAGCATTCCTCCCGAAGGTGCTGTCGCAGGCTCACCTCAACCGGCCTATCAGGCTGGCTCGATTCAACCCCCCACCTGGGGAGCTGACAGACAAACTGGAGCTGTTGTGCCCAGTCCGGGCCCTGAGAGCCTACATTGAAGCTACTGCACGCATCAGGCGAGCAGAGCAGCTGTTCTTTTGCCATAGTGGTGTGAACAAAGGCGGCGCTCTCTCCAAGCAGCGCCTGTCCCACTGGATTGTAGACACAATCAGCCACGCCTATGAGGCAAGTAACCTCCCCGTACCATCAGGGGTACGGTGCCACTCTACAAGGAGCATTTCCACATCATGGGCTGCCATGAGAGGGGTGCCCTTGGAGGACATTTGTGCCGCCGCCTCATGGGCTTCGGCAGGCACTTTCTCAAGGTACTACAGGGTGAATGTTGCCACTCCCCACCCAGTGGACGTGGCCCTCTTCCCCGAATCCTCCGGTTCTACCCTTTGAGGTCTGTAATCAGGATTCCTCGTGACTTGGCTGGTATAAGTCATTCAGTGCTTAAAGCACCGCCTCTGGCGGTCAGCAGGGACGAAATAGAACGATAGTTACGTATGTAACTACGGTTCTATGAGTCCTGAATGACCGCCAGAGGCACTCTTGTCACTCAGAATCCTCGTGTTCTCGCGAGAAGATTCTGTAGGGACTGAGCCCCGGATGACTGCCGGAAGTTATAGACGACTCCGGGTCATCACAGGGTCAACCGACATTGTTGGTATAAAATACTCGACTGCGCATGCGCGAAGGGACGTATTCAGTGCTTAAAGCACCGCCTCTGGCGGTCATTCAGGACTCATAGAACCGTAGTTACATACGTAACTATCGTTTTAGCTACAGAAAACACACCACCATCCTTAAAACACTGTTTTAGCTACAGAAAACACACCACCATCCTTAAAAACACTGTTTTTAGCCACAGAAAACACACCACCATCCTTAAAACACTGTTTTTAGCTACAGAAAACACACCACCATCCTTAAAAACACTGTTTTTAGCTACAGAAAACACACCACCATCCTTAAAACACTGTTTTAGCTACAGAAAACACACCACCATCCTTAAAACACTGTTTTCAGCTACAGAAAACACCATTCCTATTTTATTTTTCTTATTTCTTATCATTTCTCATTTCTTATTATTTCTCATTTCTCATTTTATTATTTCTAATTTCTTATTATTTCTCATTTCTTGTTATTTCTCATTTCTTATTATTTTTCCTATTTTTCTCATTTCTTATTATTTTTCCTTTTTTTTCCTTATTATTATTTCTCATTTCTCATTTCTTATTATTTCTCATTTCTTATTATTTATTACAAATCGAACAAATCTCACTGCGGTAATGTGTGTGACAAATCGAACAAATCTCAAATCGAACAAAATCTCAAATCGAACAAATCTCAAATCGAACAAATCTCAAATCGAACAAATCTCAAATCGAACATCGAACGTCGAACGTGTGTGACAAATCTCACAAATCTCACAAATTAAAATCTCACAAATCCTCAAATCGAACAAAATCTCAAATCGAACAAATCTCAAATCGAACAAATCTCAAATCAAACAAATCTCACTGCGGTAACGTGTGACAAATCGAACAAATCTCACAAATTAAAATCGAACAAATCTCAAATCTCAATTATTTCTATTTTTTTCCTATTTTTTTCTTATTCTTTTCCTATTTTTTTTCTTATTTTTTTCTTGTGAATGGGTGAATGAAATGCACAATCATTTTAAAGCGCCTTTATCCAAGGCGCTTTAAAATTATTGTGCATTTCATTTTAGTAAATGGTGCATTTATATAGCGCCTTTATCCAAGGCGCTATATAAATGCACCATTTACTATGAATGCCATTTAAGAGAGACAAGCCAAGAATCATCAATGATAATTATGGTTACTGTACCTGTTTAAAGACATTAAAGCTATGTCCATCAATCCCATTATTATCTTTTGACATTCAACGGAATTAATGAGCATGTTTATCAAATTAGTTATAGCTGTGAGAACAGCAGAATGATGGAGCGCAAGCATGTCAAATATATACGAGGACAGACTCATAATAACACTAATATCCTAACCTTGTACTGCAGACATAAGTGGTTAGTGCTAGCATGCTAACCTTGTGGTCCCGGATATCAAGGACAGCATAGGCATGTGTGGGCACCAGGCCCCACCTCTCCCCCTCCTCCTCTGTCATCACCCCTGTCGCTGTGGTGACGAGGACATCACCGCGATGAAACCTGGGTGGGAGAGGGAGATTGGAGAGAAAGAGACAGGCCTAAATCTCCCCTTGTCTTTCTGTCTAACTGTTGGACAAGGCTGCACCTCTGCCAGATGAAACAGGCTCATGGAAAACTACTTGCAAAAAGAAGAGATAAATAATACTGTAGCTGCATACGTGCATGCAAAGCTCACTCACCTCTGGTACAGCATGCGGAAGCTGTCATCCTTGCTGAAGGACTGATTGTCTGAGTGCATAGCGATGCGTTCAGGGATCCAACCAGTGAGCGCGTGGAGATCAATGTTCTATTAGACATATGAAGGAAAACATATGGACAACACTGGTGAAAACAGGCCCAGGCCGTAGCGTAACGGTCTGGGCACCGGACTGGTGATCCAGTCGCGGTGTGCCGCGGGTTCGACTCCCGGACCTGACACGGCCTTTACCGCATGTCATCCCCCCATCTCTCTCCCGTTTCCTTAAAAAATCAATAAAGGCGTAAGCCGCAAAAAAATATCTTAAAAAAAAAAAAAAACACTGGTGAAAACAGCAATGAATAAACAGTCAGTGATGTAACTGAAAATGTTACAAAATACATTGTGGTTGTTGCTGAACAAACGCCTATTACCGTGCATAAGCAATTTTACGGTATCCGGAGAACTTGCCAGTTTACAAATTCGCCGCAGCGAAAACTCTTCATCAATGTCTTCATCTAACATGTTGTCTAGTATGTCAAACCCACAGATGTTATAGTTCATTTCCAAAGTCATCAAATTATTTTGTGCAATTATATGGTCAGCTAGATAATGATAAAAAGTTGAGTATGTGAATACCAATGATAGTAGGCCTACCAATTCAGGATATTGTTTACTAACGAATTACATTGTTTCGGTACTTTGGTGTTTAAACTTTAGCATTCCTACTTCATCTAGTGTAAACTCTAAACAACTATCCTCTCTCTCTCTCTCCCACTCAATTCAATTAAACTGCCGAGTTCTCCGGTATCCAATCTTACAAAGCAGCAGAATAAAATATAACCACAATATTTTTTCACAATCACCAAGTATAAACACTCAAACATCTGCAACGCACCGAGTTGGATCCAGGGAAGTCGTAGCCTCCCATGACCTTCATGTAGGCCTTCTCAATGAGAGACACCCACAGCTCATTCCTGTTGCTGGAGTAGGAACACAGCAGCTCCCCGTTGCGATCCACAGGCAGGTAATCGTCTATGATCACCTACAAGGAAGGGGGACACAAATTCTGGTGGGTTCTGGTAAGCACCGGAGATGGCGGTCATAAAATGTAGATAAGGATCATCTCACTGTGTAAACAGTTAATGGAACTCCCACAGTTGTTACATTTTCATACTCGCCACGAATAAGAGCACCTGTTCTCATCATTTAGAAGTAGAACGCACTTATCTAGTTATAGGTACTAGTACTACTACTAATTTAGACTTCTTTATTTATCACATATGACAACGTTTCAATCTATATTGGATTTTCACCAGCTCAATCGATGGATCGAAATCTAATCACCAAATAAGTCTAGCACACACTGTCACTGTACAATTAATTTGCTGTGTCATCCATCTCTAAATGATACCGGCCAAATGACCATTTGAGAACACTAGATTAAGTGGGGATGCCAATTATATCCAACCCGTTTCTAGCTCCCTCTCACCTTCCTGGGAACGCCGTTGATATGAAGTTTAACCATATACTTCCCACAAGGGTTATACTCTGGTTGCCCTCTGCGGTTCTGAGGGTAGATGATGCTGCAAGAAACATTCACACACACAGTCACACACACAAATGTTTCAGTGATGAATATGAATATTTACTGATGCTGAGTAATTCTGATTTCCATTATTTCTGTGGTAGTGCTGGGGCCATGTACCTGGTGATAAGCATTATTTCTATGGTAGTGCTGGGGCCATGTACCTGGTGATAAGCATTATTTCTATGGTAGTGCTGGGGCCATGTACCTGGTGATAAGCATTATTTCTATGGTAGTGCTGGGGCCATGTCCCTGGTGATAAGCATTATTTCTATGGTAGTGCAGGGGCCATGTACCTGGTGATAAGCATTATTTCTATGGTAGTGCAGGGGCCATGTACCTGGTGATAAGCATTATTTCTATGGTAGTGCTGGGGCCATGTACCTGGTGATAAGCATTATTTCTATGGTAGTGCAGGGGCCATGTACCTGGTGATAAGCATTATTTCTATGGTAGTGCTGGGGCCAATGGGGGCCATGCATGTACCTGGTGATAAGCTTCTTGTTGTAACGCCGCTCATAGGCTGCACTGATGGCTAATGAAGCCACAAACGAACAGTCAGACACCACCGTCTGAAAATATACAGAACAAATCACGTACACCTGTTAACACTTTCAAAAAGCCTTTTCCTACTCAATACAATAATTATATGATGTGATGCCATCTGGTGGCTGAGTTTGCTCATAACATTTCACGGAGAATGTTCTGTTTTATTCAGGATTCATCATCATCATCATCATCACTGCTTGAGAAGACAAAACCAAATTAATCAGGGCAACATAATTATACTTGATTACTTGATGTACAACCTCTTCCTGACCGTTTCCTATTTTATAGTATAAATTGAATAGCAACAGGCAATATTATTTGTTTCATGTATATAATCTTACAATCTGTCCTTGTTGCCATTAATTCCTATTACATGATGTGATGATCCTCATAACCATTGGTATGCCTCCAGGGGCAGGCCTATATAACATAACAGATACTACTGCTGTGTCAGAGTTCTAATTAATAATCCAACCTGTTTGATGCTGAAGCTAGACACAGACAGGATCATGGTGGGGTTATTGCAGATCTCGTCTGGCCGGACCCAGCGGGAGAAGATAGCTTTCTGCTTGGGTGATAGCGCCAGCTTGCCCATTTTGTCTCTGTTCAAGGGAACATGCACATACAGTACATAGACAACAATCGGTTGTGTTTAATTGGTGTAGTTTGAAACCTAGTGGGCACAATTTATCACACAATCTATTACCATCACATAGTAATTTATTACAATCATAAAAAAATTGCCCATAAATAGTGGCGATGCATGTGATGATCATACAGCATGTAGTCATTTATGTTCCTAGATTTTACCATAGCTGCAAATCAAGTTTAGCCAAGTGTCCAGTGTTTCAGAAAAGGAGGATAACAATGCTAACGAACATTTTGTGGACAATAAAAGAGAAAAGCAATGTCCGATAAGAACAATAGAAATTCATAATGTCAAAGTATCCCTTTAAACCTTCAGTATTCAGGGTACTTGATGTTGAAACATTGTCTAATAATAATGTTATAAATGCACAGCAACACAATGTAGAATATATTTTTCTTGTTGCTTTGAAATCAAAGCAATTAATGTATCCCATTATGTGTGATATGAGATTGCACATATGAAGTCAAGTATCACTTAACAAAATACTGTCATACAATGGTAAACCGCCCAAAGTCGACTTACGAGAAAGGGACAGGGAAGGCAAATCTCTCCTTCAGGTCCACACTCATAAAGGGAACAAAGGCTATGCTGTTGATTGTAGATGTGCTCCTAAAAGTGAAGGATGAGAAGGTTTTATTTGATCTCAGGCCTTGCTGTAGTAGAATATGAAACCATGTACTTTCTTATGATGGTATGTGTATCTTAAGTATTCTTGAAGGGACAGACATTTTTCAATAATACACACAATTCCAGATGTCAATTAACGGCTGGAAAATAAACCCTTCAAGAACTGTTGGCTCAACGTTATTCATCATAAACAAGTACAGTTTATGTTGACCATGGGTCTACAGCTCTATGAAATATTTTGTAACATGTATATCAGCATCAAATAAAATTATTTCTACTATGTTTTGCCAAATTCAATTTCATTAAAAATGACATTACATTTTCCATTCTGGCCAAGACAATTGTGTTTCTGTGTTGAACATATTGCTGACACCAGTCTGCTTACCTGAGCACCTCAATCTCCTCTGAGGTGTACCGCTGGCCCTGAGGCTCGCTGGACTGGACTGCCCGGACCGGCTGGGGCCGATCATTAAGGGTAAACTCTGGCCCAAGGGGGAAAAACTGACGAACCGGACCACCAGAAGGTGCACTGCTGGGCTTGGGGCCAGATAGTCCCGGTCTGTCCTGAGGCTGGGCTTGAGCCGATTTGGAAAGGGAGTCTTTGAGCCCTTCCGCTCTGAGAGAATAAAATGGAAGTGGTTGTTTATTAGTGTCTGGTATATTTGACAAATTGCAGTTGTTGGACGTTGACAACTTGATTAAATATAATAAATACCATTACTGGAAACAGATGATTAAAAGTCTTACCGGTCTAAAGCCTGGCGAGCCAATTGCTTCAATTTGACCTGCAATGCTTGGTCTGATGTCTCATTGGACTGTTGGAAATACAAACAATGAGAACAGAGTATATTCTATCTACAGTATGAGAGAGATTGGGGAGAAACATGAAAGGGAAAAAGAAAAATGAAACCGTACAAAAAAAACCACACAAAAGCAAGAGAGACTTGAGAACAGGGATAGTCTCTTGTATGTGGACTAGTTCAACTTGTTCACACAGAGTAAAATAAGGTTCTACCCATCAACATTTCCATACACACTGGCATACAACACTCCTTTACTCAAGAAATTCCATTACATTTATTTTCCCTGCCCTGGCATTATAACACAAGTTTTTTTGCAATTAGTTTGAGGTCAAATTATTAGTTTACTGGACTACAAGTCAATACAAATACTGCTACTTTGAGGACAAAACCATGAAAAGCACTAAGACTTGTTCACATCAGGGTCCTCCATTTTCAATTCATCAGAACATTTAACGACGTACAAATACACACTATGAACAGCAAATCATCATATGAAAAAAGTGAATGACATTTAATACAGTATGGGGGAAAAAGTTTCGAATTGCAGCCATCTCTGAGTGCAGGGTGAAGGGTTTCACATTTCTTAATGGCTCTTGTAGGGCGTTCCATTTTAGTGGCATAGGAGGGAAATTAATTGAATCCCTTGTTTGAGGCGAATCTGGGTTGCACATGGTTTGTTGGTACACCATGTATCTTGGTGGTGTAGCAAATCCCAGGCCCATTGCTAGATGCTGTACTGTGGTCAACCCTAAAGGCCTATTCATAGTCTGGATTTTCGGTGGTGAGGTGACCACCGCTCCGGTGGTGAGCTGACCACCGGAGCTGAAATAACGTTGAGCGGTGGTGAGTAAAAACAGAGAGAAGGGCTGGAGCGGTGGCGGTGGTTTGCTCTTCACCGCGGCTCGTGACGTCATGTTGTAGTTCGGTGGTCACCCCACCACCGTAAATCCAGACTATGTATGAGCCTTAAGCCATTCCAGCCTATCAAAATGGGCAGGGGTGAGGTGGGTTCTAGGAGTGAGCCTACGTAGTAGCCTGACCAGTTAGTTTTGGGAAGTTTGGAGCCTTGTTGCGACCAAAGGTCGCAGATAACTATGAAACCTTGCGTTTTTGTCATGTCACTCACGTCACGTCACTCAATCTGTCACTGACAATCGTTACTCACAATATTGTGTCCAGGTCTCGAGTGACATCACAATGACATCATCAGGGATGAAATTAAAATCCCCATACATGGGGAAAACCCCCATATTGTGCCCAGGTCTTGTGACATGATTATGACATCATCATCCCCATAAATGGGGAAAGCCCCCATATATTGTGCCTAGGTATCGTGACATCACTATGACATCATCAGGGATATTAAGCCCATATACGGGAATGTGATGCCTCCCCATCCATCCTTCCTCTTCGATGTCTCCCTTTTGACTGATACCTGTCCATTTACTGTAAAGAGTCATTTGTAAATACTTCCTTAATGTAAACGAAGTCCACACCCACAACACCAGAGGGAGTACAACAAACCATGTACAACCCAGATTCGGCACAAACAAGGGACTAAATTATTTTTGCTCCTATGCTACCGGCCTCTGTAAAATCTGAATCCCCCCCCTTGTGGAGCTGAGGCGGCCCAAAGTTAGAGGAAGGCAATGCTCTTCGAACCTGCACATTTAGTCCATGCCAAGCCATCAGCCATGGATCAATAATAAGAGGACATTGAGAGGAGATTACTCAAAACCCAAACTAACTTTTGTCTGGTTTTCCTTTCCTGAGCAACACCTACCGTCTTGATGCACAGTTCCACAGCCTGCATGTAGAGCTCAATGGCTTCGTCACCGTTTCCCTTCTCATCCTCATCGAAGGCCTGGGTGACCAGGAAGTGGGCTCGCTCCAAGTCCACCTGCTGCCGCGACTTCAGTGGATCACTGCTCTGTGCCTGGACTGGGAGTGGGGACACAAGGCAAGGAATAGGACATTCAGTGGATCACTGCTCTGTGCCTGGACTGGGAGTGGGGACACAAGACAAGGAATAGGACATTCAGTGGATCACTGCTCTGTGCCTGGACTGGGGACACAAGGCAAGGAATAGGACATTCAGTGGATCACTGCTCTGTGCCTGGACTGGGACTGGGGACACAAGACAAGGAATAGGACATTCAGTGGATCACTGCTCTGTGCCTGGACTGGGACTGGGGACACAAGACAAGGAATAGGACATTCAGTGGATCACTGCTCTGTGCCTGGACTGGGACTGGGGACACAAGACAAGGAATAGGACATTCAGTGGATCACTGCTCTGTGCCTGGACTGGGGACACAAGACAAGGAATAGGACATTCAGTGGATCACTGCTCTGTGCCTGGACTGGGGACACAAGGCAAGGAATAGGACATTCAGTGGATCACTGCTCTGTGCCTGGACTGGGACTGGGGACACAAGGCAAGGAATAGGACATCATGATTTAACCCGTTCAGGACGGGAATCCCTTTTGGTGTTTTAAGCATTATGTTATACTTTAGCTATTGAAAAATAGCAGATCTACAAGCTCATAGCGCGGCACAGAAGAATGCCGCGCTACAAGCTTGTAGATCTGCTATTGTTGAAAAATCGTGAAAACGTTTTTAACTCAAGTCATTGCTTCTGGGGGGTCCCTGGAACAACATATTTTCAGATGGGGGTCGGTGGCTAATTACATATAAGTTTTGGGGGTCCTTGACATGAAAATGTTTGAGAACGACATAGAAACAGGTTTTTCAGAAAACTGTCTAAATGGGTTAAGATGCCAGAATAGTATCTCCATGCGTACAATGTAAAATAAAATGTAACATTTTAAAGTTTTTTCTTTCTCTCTCACACACACACACACACACACACACACACACACACACACACACACACACACACACACACACACACACACACACACACACACACACACACACTTTGTGTGCTCTGCCCCAGAAATTATGGAAAGAATGACTCAGGACAAAATGAGAATTTGCCTTGGTCTTTCAGATTTAGCAATATATTAAAGGTTACAGTAGGGGTAGCCTGGTGTTTAGAGAGATGTAACTAAACGGCTTTGCTTCCCACAACAGCTACTTGTTCATCATCAACATTGCTGAACATCAACATAAATCCTTGAGCAAGACACTGAACAGAACACCTAACCCCTCACAGGAGTATAAGTTGGTTAAAGTTTAAGGCCATTGCAGTTAGATTGGAAAGTCAAAAACTAGAACCCAATTGTGTCTTTTCTCATCAACTCACCAACATTATGGACTAAGGCTTGTACTCTATCCAGATACTCTGTCACCTTATCCTGAATGGCCTCCAGCTTGGACCCTGCCATGCCTGCATAGATCAGGGCTTGGGCTGCCTCCTACAACAAGGACAAAGCACCCGAGAGAAAACAATAGTTTCATTATGCCATAGTGTAACATTTTAAAAATTTGAATAACATACCTCACATTTACTGATGGAAAACCAGTGAGTTGGGTGAGTTGATGCCTGGGGGGAAAAACGAGGAGGAATGTGGGTGGATGGAAAACTCAATGTGGGTGTATGCGAGTTGCGTGATTCTATTCTACGTCCGAGCAGACATGGTAACGCCACTGCCCGTATTGCCCGCATGGGGCGTGTTCGGAAATGGCGCACTGCCCGCCCCATGGTCTCACAAGAGTGTCCTCTGAGTCTGAGACGCGAGGTTACTTGTCTGTCCTGGTAAATAATAGAAGTACGGTTACGGTATAATACAAGAGAATGACAGCTTGGCACACGTGACAGAATGCAGCCTTGTAACTAACTTGTAAGTTATATTTTTATAGAATAGGCAAACTAATATTGTTTGTGCCGTTTGCTTTGATTGAATCATTGATTGAACACTACGTTGTATTATGATTATTATGCTCCTCCCTCTCCTTAGGGAGGAGCAAGCTAATCTTGGGGGAAAACCATAGGGGAAAACATATGACCTGCGGGTGCATTTATGGCCAAAATGGGTGGAGCCCACCACTTTTACAACCCAGAAGAAGGGCTGAAAACGCCTCATGCACTGGGTGAGCAACTCCATGCACGTGGATGGGAGGGTAACTCCGGTGCCGTCTCTATTATTTATAACTCTATGGGGGGAGGCTGTGGTGGAGGTGTGACTCCTGTAGTCCAGGAAATAAATTAGATGAGACCACATTTTCATGACAGATTTTGGTCATGAACATGACGTCATAACTAAAATATCTAAAAACACACATTACACACAACATTTTAATTGTGTCCTAAACATTAAAATAAGATCTGGTTGCAAAAGGAGTAGTGTCATTTTAAGGACTATATCTAGTGTGTGAGTAGAAAAATAGAAGAACATTACTTAAAAATGAAAATATCTGACTACAAAATCATAAATAATGCTGACGAGTATAGGCTGGTTTAATTATGTTGAATCCGTCTGTAGGAACAAACCTTAGCCGCTTGCTTACCTTATAATAAAAGACAGCTTCGTTATATTTTCCATTCTGGTCACAGGTGACAGCCGTTTTAGCAAACTTGACGGCATCAAGCTCCAACGCCGTGCAATCCATAGTGAAACAACTTCACTGAGTGACAGCAGGATTAAGTTAGCAAATAGGCTAACTGGCTAACAAGCTAACGGCAGTACGTTTTTATATAAACTGAGGACACCAATCATTTACAGGTTTAAAAATCATCTTAGATATTACAGTGGTTCATGCGGCCCTTAAATACTCAATTATCCGCTGGGAAAATCACATTCGTGCTAACGTTTGACAGAGTGGTGCTGGTGTTTACAACCATGTTGCTTCCGAGAATGTCCTGCGCAGCCGCAGCAGCAGCCTCTCTTGGAAAGCCTGGTGACGCGAGGTTAGGTGACGCGGCAGCGTCTAGTGAGCTAATCTAGTGAGCTAATTTAAGACTTCCGGTGGACGATCTCTTCAAAATAAGAGTACCCTCTAGAGTATTGAAAAAAAGTTTAATTTGCACATTAAAACTACAAATTAAGCATTTAAATGATGCTATATGATGCTATAAGACACACATTATGTTTCTGTGTAAGAATAAGTAATTAAATCCTTAATAATAATAAAGTTATCTAAATGGATAAATGCTATTCACTGGAGTGCATGGACTTTATAAAGTGGACACTGGACAAAAGACGGCTCCGCAAGGCAACTATCTGGACATACCCACGCGTTCGGGGAGATGTCCTCTACCACACCACACTCTCCGCTAAGCGGGAGAGGTGTAAAATTCACAGCAGCAGACCTTCTACTGGGGTCAAGGCTGACAAAAAGTACCGTTTCCGGACCCAGAATGGACACTGGACAAAAGACGGCTCCGCGAGGCAACTATCTGGACATACCCACGCGTTCGGGGAGATGTCCTGTACCACACCCCACTCTCCGCTAAGCGGGAGAGGTGTAAAATTCACAGCAGCAGACCTTCTACTGGGGTCAATGCTGACAAAAAGTACCGTTTCCGGACCCAGAATGGACACTGGACAAAGAGGCCTCCGCGAGGCAACTATCTGGACATACCCACACGTTCGGGGAGATGTCCTCTACCACACCACACTCTCCGCTAAGCGGGAGAGGTGTAAAATTCACAGCAGCAGACCTTCTACTGGGGTCAAGGCTGACAAAAAGTACCGTTTCCGGACCCAGAATGGACACTGGACAAAAGACGGCTCCGCGAGGCAACTATCTGGACATACCCACGCGTTCGGGGAGATGTCCTGTACCACACCCCACTCTCCGCTAAGCGGGAGAGGTGTAAAATTCACAGCAGCAGACCTTCTACTGGGGTCAATGCTGACAAAAAGTACCGTTTCCGGACCCAGAATGGACACTGGACAAAGAGGCCTCCGCGAGGCAACTATCTGGACATACCCACACGTTCGGGGAGATGTCCTCTACCACACCACACTCTCCGCTAAGCGGGAGAGGTGTAAAATTCACAGCAGCAGACCTTCTACTGGGGTCAAGGCTGACAAAAAGTACCGTTTCCGGACCCAGAATGGACACTGGACAAAAGACGGCTCCGCGAGGCAACTATCTGGACATACCCAAGCGTTCGGGGAGATGTCCTGTACCACACCCCACTCTCCGCTAAGCGGGAGAGGTGTAAAATTCACAGCAGCAGACCTTCTACTGTGGTCAACGCTGAAAAAAGTACCGTTTCCGGACCCAGAATGGACACTGGACAAAGAGGCCTCCGCGAGGCAACTATCTGGACATACCCACGCGTTCGGGGAGATGTCCTCTACCACACCACACTCTCCGCTAAGCGGGAGAGGTGTAAAATTCACAGCAGCAGACCTTCTACTGGGGTCAATGCTGACAAAAAGTACCGTTTCCGGACCCAGAATGGACACTGGACAAAGAGGCCTCCGCGAGGCAACTATCTGGACATACCCACGTGTTCGGGGAGATGTCCTCTACCACACCCCACTCTCCGCTAAGCGAGAGAGGTGTAAAATTCACAGCAGCAGACCTTCTACTGGGGTCAACGCTCAAAAAAGTGCTGTGCCTTGGGGCATTGACATGAAATCACTTTCTCTACGCAAGCTAAGTCAGGTCAAGGAGTTACCTCTAGCTTTGGAATGGGTGTCACTTGTGTGCGTTGATTGCATCTGTCTGTGCATTTATGCATTTGTTTGTCCTGACGAAACTTGATTATTTCTCGACTGTTTATTTTCTCGTATGACACGACATAGAAACTACTTGTGACTACTGTCTTTGTGTGCTGTCGAGCGGATGTTCTTTGCATCAGCTCAAAGGTATAGCCTGCTGTGTCATTCGATTCATTTGTCCAGATATGCCATTTATGATCTTTAAGGATGTACAATGACGCATATGGTGGCCTGTCGAAAAATACACACATACTGGTCAAAGCATACTCATTTTGGTGGTACAGACAGGATAAATTGAACGTTTTTGGAATTTTTGTGCCAGCTCTTAACAGGAGAAGTAAGGTCTGTGGGCTGTTAATTACTTCATATGTTGATAAGCTCTTTTCCTGCTGACATGTTTCACATTGTTCAGATTGAGCAGGTAATATTTGTGCAATAGTGTCTAAGATGCCTTTTTGTGACACGTCAAGTGGCTGCACTATGAATTGTGACATGTTCTTTGTAGATGGTAAGGCCTTGTCACCACATTGAGTACAACTATACAGACTAAGACTTTTCAGGCAAAGCAGGTCATCTCCAAGGAAAGGAGACCGAAGTGTGTATTCTACAAATCTATTTAATATGGTGCATACTTCTGTCCTAGAACATTTCTGAGACACTAATGACACTGATGTGTTGGCTAGATTGAATTTCTCAAGTTTCCGTCTAAATGTTGAGTCCTGCGCTGCTGCTTCTTCAAGCCGTGTGTGACATTTTTTGATAGCAGATGTCTGTTGTAGAAATGTTAGAATTGGTAATGGTACAGCTTCACACATATTGTCATTTAGACTTTCATTGCATAAAACCACATCATCATCATCTTCTTCCAAATTGTCCTCCGTTATTGTTCTGTTAATTGCTTTCAACTGTCCAGGCACAGAATGTACAGATGTCTGTATGTTTTGCTTGAACAACTGTGTGGACACCACACATACTCAACCAAACTACTAGTTTGTGTATAAAATCTAATGGGTCATTGTGCATTCCTAAGGCCAAGTAAGATGCTATTCACTAGTTGTTGAGTGACACCACAGATTGTTTTGCAATCAAATGTGTGACCTGGATTTTGAAAAAACGCTTGAATGAGAGCTGCTAAATTCCCCGGCATAGATGACAACTGAACCATCGAAGTAGGTGTCAATGGTTTCAATTTATCTTGTACTACTTGTAGATGCAGTATACCCACGCGTTCGGGGAGATGTCCTGTACCACACCCCACTCTCCGCTAAGTGGGAGAGGTGTAAAATTCACGGCAGCAGACCTTCTACTGAGGTCAACGCTCAAAAAAGTGCTGTGCCTTGGGGCATTGACAATTATTTAATTAACGAATTAAATAACCTTATTTTATTCTGAAGGCAACCGGATGTCTTAAATTAGCTAGCTCTCAGACAGGAAGTTCTAAATTAGCTCATAAGACGGAGCCAAATATCTGTCTGAGAGTGGAGCCTGCCTGGCAAATGACATGGGGGGTCCTTTTTGTGGGCTTGGCCGAAAGTGGGCGTTACCAAAAGGTGGGCGTGGCCATGGCCGCCAGAAGTCTGTCAGATTTTGACAGCTTCAAATTAGTGTTAAACATAATATAACCCAATTGACTCCAGTCCTCTCTGTTTAATATATCTATAATGAAACTATATAAACAATGCATATACCATGAAGTGCTATGACTACTAGCTCTGGTCCATAGCTCTGATGCGTTTCATTTAGAGCTATGTTACTCTAAACTTCCCCGCTCGCATGAATGCAGACCAGCCTCTACTCTTTGGCGTAAATAAAAAGAACGTTTTTGCTACACATAAAAACAAAGGCGAGTTGTGTCATTAGAAAGCCTACTTTGGTAATTGGTTCTAGTTCTAGTGAACAGAAATAATAAATAAATAGACTTGGTAACCTAACTGTAGGGAGTGCAAACACATTAAAGAACCTGGGGGTTATCATCTATGAAAAGGCAACACAATGAGCAGAAAATAAAAATGAACCATGTAAATACAACAAATTGAGCAGAGCACTGCAGGGAGTTGAACCCCATTCCGGTAAACCAGAAGTACCACAACCAGTGCCTTGGTTTTTGTTTTGTTTTACGAGGTCCATTCGTTGAAATGTAAATTTTGCATTGCAACGGTAAAGTAATTTCACAATTGACATTGTAGGCAATAATTAATAACGGTATGGCACCAGGCCAAAGCCATGGGGATAGAGTATGTTTTGCACTCTGAGTGAGTGTGTGTGTGTGTGTGTGTGTGTCCGTCAGTTTGTTAACAGCTAATCTCCAGCACCATTAACCCGGTCGATGCCAAATTTTGCACACACACTCCCTGGATGCCAACGATGAACCTCTGTCCCAAATTTTCCAGAACGGCCTGTATAGCACCACACATTTTTGTATGCCCTCCGAGACTATGGACTATAGCCTTTCGCTTTTCCGCGATTTAACCTTTTTGAACAATGATGAAGAATCGCGCACTATAGCATGCCACTTAATGACCTTGGGGTCATCAAGGTCATTGATATTGATCAATAACCTTGAGCAGTATAAATGACCTTCAATAAGACTAGTAAATGACCTTGACCAGTATAAATGACCTTGACAAGTACAAATGATCTTGACCAGTATAAATGACCGTGACCAGTATATGACTGACCAGTATAAATTACCTTCATGAGACTAGTAATTGACCTTGACCAGTATAAATGACCTTTAGAAGACTAGTAAATGATCTTCACCAGTATAAATGACCTTTAGAAGACTAGTAAATGATCTTCACCAGCATAAATGACCTTGACCAGTATGCGGTCCGTGACCATGGACTATAGCCTTTTGCTTTTCCTTGATTTTCACCTTTAAAAAATCCTCAACAATGATGAAGAATCGCACACTATAGCGTGCCGCTCAATGACCTGAGACCATGGACCAATGAATGAAATACAACACATTGAGCAGGGCACTGCAGGGAGTTGAACCCCGTTCCGGTAAACCAGAAGTCCGACACCAGTGCCTTAGTTTTTGTGTTGTTGTTCATTTAAAGGTCCAGGTGTGCATACGCATGTGCCCCTGTGTGTGTAGGTGCATGTGTGCATGTGTGTGCACGCTTCAATGACCACTGTTGGACCCAATGGCGATCAAGGACCTCAGGGAGCCACCCATAATTCACAACGGTCACAGCGAACTCTGTTGCATCACAACTGGTGGCCAACAGTCGTAACCAACACCGCCACGACCCACAGGAGAATACCATCGCACAGTGGTATCGGACCAACCACAATCAGCCAGCCCTCAAACCAAACCCTTCGACCTAGAAGAACTCAAAACTGCAATGGGAAAGTTGAAACCCGGAAAAGCAGCAGGGATTGATGACATACTGGCAGAAATTATACAGCACCTGGAACCTAACGCAAAGACCTGGCTCGTGGGGATGCTGAACACATGCATGGCACAGAAAACCATCCCTTCTGTCTGGAGAAAAGCCAAAGTGGTTGCAATCCCCAAACCTGGCAAAGACCCATCATCCTCAAAGAGCTACCGACCCATTTCCCTCCTCTGCATCACCTACAAGAGAGGCTGCTACTCCAACGCCTCATACCACTCATAGACACCAAGCTGACTAAAGACCAAGCTGGTTTCCGTCCCGTCCTGTGCTGGACAGAGCTCAACCTCACCCAACACATTGAGGATGGGTTTGAGGGAAAACAAATAACTGGAGCAGCAACTGGAGGGCGAAGCAAGCACGCAGGCAGCTTGTGCCTGCCTGCGTGCCTGCCTGCCTTCCTCATGTGGAAGCTGCATAGTTGAGTTTGTGTGTGTGTTTCTTTTTCTGTCTTTCTTTCTTAGGACGAAGATCAAGGTAGACACCGTTGGAAGGCTCAACACAAGCCGATGCCCCTAGAGATCCATCCCAAAGCTTCCCTCAGGGAGTCCAGCAAGCCAGCTAGCCAGCAAGCCCGCCCAGTCAGCCAACGCAGCCAGCCAGCTCCGCCAGTCAGCCAGTGTAGAAAGTCAGGCTGCCAAGCCAGCGCACATCAGCCCTTGCAGTCAACCATTGTAGCCATACCAGCCTTGCTCAGTCAGCTCAGCCAGGCCTCTCTCGAGGCCTGGCTCTCTGTCTGCCTGGCCCGGTCTGCCCCGCCCTGCCTTGCAGCAACAGAACCAGCCTTGCTGGCAAGCCAGCCAGCTCAGAATACGAGCTCAGCAAGCCAGCGCAGCTGGCAAGCACGCAGTTAGTCTAAACCAGTTTCAGACTGGCAGGCCAAGGCAGACAGACAGGAAGACCGAGGCGCCTAGGCAGGCAGACAGGCCAGGAAGGCAACAAAGTGCAGGCAGGGGGACTGTCCGGCCTAAGGCTGCGCTGCAAGGGTTGGAGCCTGGCCAGCTCCTGCTGGTCTAGACTGAGTGGCTGTGGCTGCACAGTAAGGCTGCGGTAACCTAGTCTGGGCTTGCTGCTGCACTGGCTTGCTCAGCTCGCATTCTGAGCTGGCTGGCTTTCCAGAAAGGCTGGTTCTGTTGCTGCAAGGCAGGGCAGGGCAGACCGGGCCAGGCAGACAGAGAGCCAGGCCTCAAGAGAGGCCTGGCTGAGCTGACTGAGCAAGGCTGGTATGGCTGCAATGGCTGACTGCAAGGGCTGATATGCTCTGGCTTGGCAGCCTGACTTTCTACACTGGCTGACTGGCGGAGCTGACTGGCTGCGTTGGCTGACTGGGCAGGCTTGCTGGCTAGCTGGCTTGCTGTGCTCCCTGAGGGAAGCTTTGGGATGGATCTCTAGGGGCATCGGCTAGTGTTGAGCCTTCCTATGGCGTCTACCTTGATCTCCGTCCTAAGAAAGAAAGACAGAAAAAGAAAGACACACAAACCCAACTATGCAGCTTCCACCTGAGGAACCGAGACGCGAGAAAAGAACTGAGCGTCACTTGGGATGGTCACAAACTCTCCAACCATACCCACCCCATGTATCTTGGAGTTACACTGGACAGGACACTCTTCTTCAAAAAAACACCTGGAGAACACAAAAGCCACGGTCAACACCCACAATAACATCCTGTGAAAACTAGTGAACTCCCAAGTGGGGCGCAGACCCACAAACAATCCGTGCAACTGCCATGGCCCTGTCTTTCTCTACAGCTGAGTATTCCTGCTCAAGCTGGAGCCGATCACGTCACACCAAATTGGTCGACACAGCCCTAAATGACACCTGTCGCATCATCACGGGATGGGTCAAGAAAACACCTGTCCCGTCCGTGCCTTTATGCGCTAGCCGGCACCTCCCCCCGCACATCAGACGACTGTGTAACGCTCAAGATGAATGGAAAACACAGGAGATAGACAGTGAAGTCTGGAATGAAATGATAGAGAACACCTCACACACACAGTTTCCTTTCGTGGCTGTTTACATTCGAGGGTCGCCGGTCCTCTCAAACGGAACAGTTTAACGTCATGCCCAGGACGAAAAGATATAGAGAACACCATAATGACAAATGACAAATAACAGCAGGAAGGCATGGGCCACAATCCACCGTCTTGGCAAAGACCACACCACCCATAATTCACAACGGTCACAGCAAATTCTGTTGCATCACAACTAGTGTAGGTATTGGATGGAGCCCGCACACCACAGGTATAAGAAAGACGTGATGCAGAGGAGGGAAATGGGTCGGTAGCTCTTCGGGGATAATGGGTCTTTGCCAGGTTTAGGGATTGCAACCACTTTGGCCTTTTTCCAGACAGAAGGGGTGGTTTTCTGTGCTGTGCATGTGTTCAGCATCCCCACAAGCCAGGGCCTTGAGTTAGGTCCCAGGTGCTGTATCATTTCTGCCAGTAGGTCATCAATCCCTGCTGCTTTTCCAGGTTTCAACTTTCCCATTGCAGTTTCAAGTTCTTCTAGGTCGAAGGGTTTGGTTTGAGTGATGGCTGATTATGGTTGGTCTGATACCACTGTGCGATGGTATTCTATGTGGGTCGGTGGCGGTGTTGGTTACAACTGTTGGCCACCAGTTGTGACCAAGACCGCCACCAACCCACAGGAGAATAATCAGCCAGCCTTCAAACCAAACCCTTCGACCTAGAAGAACGTGAAACTGCAATGGGAAAGTTGAAACCCGGAAAAGCAGCAGGGATTGATGACCTACTAGCAGAAATGATACAGCACCTGGGACCTAACGGAAAGACCTGGCTTGTGGGGATGCTGAACACATGCATAGCACAGAAAACCATCCCTTCTGTCTGGAAAAAGGCCAAAGTGGTTGCAATCCCTAAACCTGGCAAAGACCCATTATCCCCAAAGAGCTACCGACCCATTTCCCTCCTCTGCATCACCTACAAGCCTATCCCGTCACACCAAATTGGTCGACACAGCCCTAAATGACACCTGTGGCATCATCATAGGATGCATCAAGACAACACCTGACCCTGTCCCAACACCTGTTTACATTTGAGGGTCGCCGGTCCTCTCGAACGGAACAGTTTAACGTCATGCCCAGGACGAAAAGATATAGAGAACACCAACATGACAAATAACAGCAGGAAGGCATGGGCCACAATCCACCGTCTTGGCAAAGACCACACCACCCATAATTCACAACGGTCACAGCAAACTCTATTGCATCACAACTGGTGTAGTTATTGGATGGAGCCCGCACACCACCAAAAAAAAGAAAAACAACATACTATAGTATGCCCTCCGTGACCATGGACTTTAGCCTTTCGCTTTTCTGCAATTTAACCTATTTTCAAATCCTCAACAATGATGAAGAATCGCGCACTATAGCGTGCCACTTAATGACCTTGACCAATATCAATGACCTTGAGCAGTATAAATTACCTTCAATAAGACTAGTAAATGACCTTGACCAGTATAAATGACCTTGACAAGTACAAATGACCTTGACCAGTATAAATGACCTTCACCAGTAGAAATGACCGTGACCAGTATATGACTGTGACCAGTATAAATTACCTTCATGAGACTAGTAATTGACCTTGACCAGTATAAATGACCTTTAGAAGACTAGTAAATGATCTTCACCAGTATAAATGACCTTTAGAAGACTAGTAAATGATCTTCACCAGTATAAATGACCTTGACCAGTATGCGGTCCGTGACCATGGACTATAGCCTTTTGCTTTTCCTTGATTTTCACCTTTAAAAAATCCTCAACAATGATGAAGAATCGCACACTATAGCGCGCCGCTCAATGACCTGAGACCATGGACCAATGAATGAAATACAACACATTGAGCAGGGCACTGCAGGGAGTTGAACCCCGTTCCGGTAAAACAGAAATCCGACACCAGTGCCTTAGTTTTTGTGTTGTTGTTCATTTAAAGGTCCAGGTGTGCATACGCATGTGCCCCTGTGTGTGTAGGTGCATGTGTGCATGTGTGTGCACGCTTCAATGACCACTGTTGGACCCAATGGCGATCAAGGACCTCAGGGAGCCACCCATAATTCACAACGGTCACAGCGAACTCTGTTGCATCACAACTGGTGGCCAACAGTCGTAACCAACACCGCCACGACCCACAGGAGAATACCATCGCACAGTGGTATCAGACCAACCACAATCAGCCAGCCCTCAAACCAAACCCTTCGACCTAGAAGAACTCAAAACTGCAATGGGAAAGTTGAAACCCGGAAAAGCAGCAGGGATTGATGACATACTGGCAGAAATTATACAGCACCTGGAACCTAACGCAAAGACCTGGCTCGTGGGGATGCTGAACACATGCATGGCACAGAAAACCATCCCTTCTGTCTGGAGAAAAGCCAAAGTGGTTGCAATCCCCAAACCTGGCAAAGACCCATCATCCTCAAAGAGCTACCGACCCATTTCCCTCCTCTGCATCACCTACAAGAGAGGCTGCTACTCCAACGCCTCATACCACTCATAGACACCAAGCTGACTAAAGACCAAGCTGGTTTCCGTCCCGTCCTGTGCTGGACAGAGCTCAACCTCACCCAACACATTGAGGATGGGTTTGAGGGAAAACAAATAACTGGAGCAGCAACTGGAGGGCGAAGCAAGCACGCAGGCAGCTTGTGCCTGCCTGCGTGCCTGCCTGCCTTCCTCATGTGGAAGCTGCATAGTTGAGTTTGTGTGTGTGTTTCTTTTTCTGTCTTTCTTTCTTAGGACGAAGATCAAGGTAGACGCCGTTGGAAGGCTCAACACAAGCCGATGCCCCTAGAGATCCATCCCAAAGCTTCCCTCAGGGAGTCCAGCAAGCCAGCTAGCCAGCAAGCCCGCCCAGTCAGCCAACGCAGCCAGCCAGCTCCGCCAGTCAGCCAGTGTAGAAAGTCAGGCTGCCAAGCCAGCGCACATCAGCCCTTGCAGTCAACCATTGTAGCCATACCAGCCTTGCTCAGTCAGCTCAGCCAGGCCTCTCTCGAGGCCTGGCTCTCTGTCTGCCTGGCCCGGTCTGCCCCGCCCTGCCTTGCAGCAACAGAACCAGCCTTGCTGGCAAGCCAGCCAGCTCAGAATACGAGCTCAGCAAGCCAGCGCAGCTGGCAAGCACGCAGTTAGTCTAAACCAGTTTCAGACTGGCAGGCCAAGGCAGACAGACAGGAAGACCGAGGCGCCTAGGCAGGCAGACAGGCCAGGAAGGCAACAAAGTGCAGGCAGGGGGACTGTCCGGCCTAAGGCTGCGCTGCAAGGGTTGGAGCCTGGCCAGCTCCTGCTGGTCTAGACTGAGTGGCTGTGGCTGCACAGTAAGGCTGCGGTAACCTAGTCTGGGCTTGCTGCTGCACTGGCTTGCTCAGCTCGCATTCTGAGCTGGCTGGCTTTCCAGAAAGGCTGGTTCTGTTGCTGCAAGGCAGGGCAGGGCAGACCGGGCCAGGCAGACAGAGAGCCAGGCCTCAAGAGAGGCCTGGCTGAGCTGACTGAGCAAGGCTGGTATGGCTGCAATGGCTGACTGCAAGGGCTGATATGCTCTGGCTTGGCAGCCTGACTTTCTACACTGGCTGACTGGCGGAGCTGACTGGCTGCGTTGGCTGACTGGGCAGGCTTGCTGGCTAGCTGGCTTGCTGTGCTCCCTGAGGGAAGCTTTGGGATGGATCTCTAGGGGCATCGGCTAGTGTTGAGCCTTCCTATGGCGTCTACCTTGATCTCCGTCCTAAGAAAGAAAGACAGAAAAAGAAAGACACACAAACCCAACTATGCAGCTTCCACCTGAGGAACCGAGACGCGAGAAAAGAACTGAGCGTCACTTGGGATGGTCACAAACTCTCCAACCATACCCACCCCATGTATCTTGGAGTTACACTGGACAGGACACTCTTCTTCAAAAAAACACCTGGAGAACACAAAAGCCACGGTCAACACCCACAATAACATCCTGTGAAAACTAGTGAACTCCCAAGTGGGGCGCAGACCCACAAACAATCCGTGCAACTGCCATGGCCCTGTCTTTCTCTACAGCAGAGTATGCCTGCTCAAGCTGGAGCCGATCACGTCACACCAAATTGGTCGACACAGCCCTAAATGACACCTGTCGCATCATCACGGGATGGGTCAAGACAACACCTGTCCCGTCCGTGCCTTTATGCGCTAGCCGGCACCTCCCCCCGCACATCAGACGACTGTGTAACGCTCAAGATGAATGGAAAACACAGGAGATAGACAGTGAAGTCTGGAATGAAATGATAGAGAACACCTCACACACACAGTTTCCTTTCGTGGCCGTTTACATTCGAGGGTCGCCGGTCCTCTCGAACGGAACAGTTTAACGTCATGCCCAGGACGAAAAGATATAGAGAACACCATAATGACAAATAACAGCAGGAAGGCATGGGCCACAATCCACCGTCTTGGCAAAGACCACACCACCCATAATTCACAACGGTCACAGCAAACTCTGTTGCATCACAACTGGTGTAGGTATTGGATGGAGCCCGCACACCACAGGTATAAGAAAGACGTGATGCAGAGGAGGGAAATGGGTCGGTAGCTCTTCGGGGATAATGGGTCTTTGCCAGGTTTAGGGATTGCAACTACTCCAGCCTTTTTCCAAACAGAAGGGATGGTTTTCTGTGCTATGCATGTGTTCAGCATCCCCACAAGCCAGGTCCTTGCGATAGGTCCCAGGTGCTGTATCATTTCTGCAAGTATGCCATCAATCCCTGCTGCTTTTCCGGGTTTCAACTTTCCCATTGCAGTTTCACGTTCTTCTAAGTCGAAGGGTTTGGTTTGAGGGCTGGCTGATTGTGGTTGGTCTGATACCACTGTGCGATGGTATTCTATGTGGGTCGGTGGCGGTGTTGGTTACAACTGTTGGCCACCAGTTGTGACCAAGACCGCCACCGACCCACAGGAGAATACCATCGCACAGTGGTATCAGACCAACCACAATCAGCCAGCCCTCAAACCAAACCCTTCGACCTAGAAGAACTTGAAACTGCAATGGGAAAGTTGAAACCCGGAAAAGCAGCAGGGATTGATGACCTACTGGCAGAAATGTTACAGCACCTGGGACCCAACGCAAAGACCTGGCTTGTGGGGATGCTGAACACATGCATAGCACAGAAAACCATCCCTTCTGTCTGGGAAAAGGCCAAAGTGGTTGCAATCCCTAAACCTGGCAAAGACCCATTATCCACAAAGAGCTACCGACCCATTTCCCTCTGCATCACCTACAAGGCTATATGAGAAGCTGCTACTCCAACGCCTTGTTGCCACTCATAGATACCAAGCTGACTAAAGACCAAGCTGGTTTCCGTCCCAGCCGCTCCTGTGCTGGACAGAGCTCAACCTCACCCAACACATTGAGGATGGGTTTGAGGGGAAACGAATAACTGGAGCAGCATTCAGAGATCTCTCTGCTGCCTACGACACTGTCCAACACCGCACAATGGTCAGGAAAAGCCTCCTCAACAACAGGCGCTTCTATGTCCAGTTAAATGACCAGAGGAGTAAATGGAAAGCCCAAAAGAATGGCCTCCAACAAGGTAGCGTGCTCGCCCCCCTCCTTTTCAATATCTACACAAACGACCAGCCACTACCCAATGCCTAATGCCAGCGTTTCATCTACGCCGACAACCTCTGCATTACGACCCAACAAGCAGACTTCCAGAAGATTGAGTCTGTCCTTGAAAGTGCCCTCCAAGAAATGTCAAGCTACTACAATACAACCACCTGAAACCCAACCTATAGAGAACACCTCACACACACATAATTTCCTTTCGTGGCCGTTTACATTCGAGGGTCGCTGGTCCTCTCGAACGGAACAGTTTAACGTCATGCCCAGGACGAAAAGATATAGAGAACACCAACATGTCAAATAACAGCAGGAAGGCATGGGCCACAATCCACCGTCTTGGCAAAAACCACACCACCCATAATTCACAACGGTCACAGCAAACTCTGTTGCATCACAACTGGTGTAGGTATTGGATGGAGCCCGCACACCACAGGTATAAGAAAGACGTTCTTTGTTGAAATACTGACAGCGTTTCGATCCATTTGATCTTCATCAGGTCATGTGTACACAAAACATACACTTTTATACTAAGGGAGTGCCCCCATTAAACAATCAAAATACCACATTTTGGTGCCCCTCCCATCACTGCAGGTGTGACACGTCAACCCTGAGTGAGTAGGTGGGGACCCAGACATATTGATGTAAATATAGTCTGTTCAGAAATTGTAGTGCCTCTCATAGAGCTTGTAGGTGATGCAGAGGAGGGAAATGGGTCGGTAGCTCTTCGGGGATAATGGGTCTTTGCCAGGTTTAGGGATTGCAACTACTCCAGCCTTTTTCCAAACAGAAGGGATGGTTTTCTGTGCTATGCATGTGTTCAGCATCCCCACAAGCCAGGTCCTTGCGATAGGTCCCAGGTGCTGTATCATTTCTGCCAGTATGCCATCAATCCCTGCTGCTTTTCCGGGTTTCAACTTTCCCATTGCAGTTTCACGTTCTTCTAAGTCGAAGGGTTTGGTTTGAGGGCTGGCTGATTGTGGTTGGTCTGATACCACTGTGCGATGGTATTCTATGTGGGTCGGTGGCGGTGTTGGTTACAACTGTTGGCCACCAGTTGTGACCAAGACCGCCACCGACCCACAGGAGAATACCATCGCACAGTGGTATCAGACCAACCACAATCAGCCAGCCCTCAAACCAAACCCTTCGACCTAGAAGAACTTGAAACTGCAATGGGAAAGTTGAAACCCGGAAAAGCAGCAGGGATTGATGACCTACTGGCAGAAATGTTACAGCACCTGGGACCCAACGCAAAGACCTGGCTTGTGGGGATGCTGAACACATGCATAGCACAGAAAACCATCCCTTCTGTCTGGGAAAAGGCCAACGTGGTTGCAATCCCTAAACCTGGCATAGACCCATTATCCACAAAGAGCTACCGACCCATTTCCCTCTGCATCACCTACAAGGCTATATGAGAAGCTGCTACTCCAACGCCTTGTTGCCACTCATCGATACCAAGCTGACTAAAGACCAAGCTGGTTTCCGTCCCAGCCGCTCCTGTGCTGGACAGAGCTCAACCTCACCCAACACATTGAGGATGGGTTTGAGGGGAAACAAATAACTGGAGCAGCATTCAGAGATCTCTCTGCTGCCTACGACACTGTCCAACACCGCACAATGGTCAGGAAAAGCCTCCTCAACAACAGGCGCTTCTATGTTCAGTTAAATGACCAGAGGAGTAAATGGAAAGCCGAAAAGAACGGCCTCCCACAAGGTAGCGCGCTCGCCCCCCTCCTTTTCAATATCTAAACAAACGACCAGCCACTTGAAACCCAACCAATCAAAAACCCAACTATGCAGCTTCCACCTGAGGAACCGAGACGCAAAAAAAGAACTGAGCATCACAAACTCTCAAACCATACCCACCCCATGTAACTTGGAGTTACACTGGACAGTTTAACGTCATGCCCAGGACGAAAAGTTATAGAGAACACCAACATGACAAACCCTACACTTAAACCCTCTATATTTAATAAAAAACAATTCTGGACAGGAATCCTGTATTGCAGGGGTGCCCAAAAGGTACATCGTGATCTACCAGTAATCACAAAGGCTGTGCAGGTAGACCATATGGCATGCCCCTGTATATAATCTATCACTTGAATTAAGGTGACTTGACACCAGCTCAAATGTTGCACACAAACATCAGTAGCAAAAGTACAAAGTTATTGTGACAGTAATAATTGCTATAGTGTGTGTTCAGTAACAGGAATATTCCTGTCTCTCCAGCGCTTTAATAAATAGAAAAGGGTTTAATCAGGAGTTGTAGTAGCCACAGGATAATCTAAGCGGTGGATATTGCTCTTTTCTTCATGTCTTTATGTATGTAAATTGTCTTGTTGTTTGTGTTATGTCAAATGCGTGTATATGTGTTCTGCATATACTTGGCTGCTGTGTTGCAAGTTACTGAACACACACTATAGCAATGATTACTGTCACACTATAGAGCTATTTAACACTGTTACTGAACACACACTATAGCAATGATTACTGTCACAATATAGAGCTATTTAACACTGTTACTGAACACACACACTATAGCAATGATTACTGTCACAATATAGAGCTATTTAACACTGTTACTGAACACACACACTATAGCAATGATTACTGTCACAATATAGAGCTATTTAACACTGTTACTGAACACACACTATAGCAATGATTACTGTCACACTATAGAGCTATTTAACACTGTTACTGAACACACACTATAGCAATGATTACTGTCACAATACAGAGCAATTTAATTTAGGTAACCAAATTGACCCCAATAGTAGATCTTTACACTCTCAATAGTTCAATTGTTGTTAAGCATCTGCTTAATTTCCAAAAAAACTACACAATTAGAGAATGTAGAAGATTGCTACTTTTGATCCTTTGATTATATAATGCTGATTGTAGCATAGTGGTTAGTGACTGAGCTTTGTTAACATGAGTGCCCGGGATCGTTTCCCACCAATTTCAAAGAATGTTTGTTGCTTCGTGCCAATTTTCACAGAATGTTTGTCCTTTTACCTACCAAACAATACTATTTTCACCTCTAGTCGATTATTTATTCAGCGTTTGAGCCACGGACCACCATTTGAGGCCATCTAGTCTCTCAGACCCATTTGAGCCACTGACCACCATTGTGAGAGTCTATTAATGTGAAATGGTGGTCCGTGGCTCAAACATGTTATCACTTTTGAAGTTACTTGTTGTGTTTAGATATGTAAATACTACTCTTTAAAGCCGTGTTTTGGTAGTCGAGTGGGTACTGTCGACGGTTAGTAAACATTGAGGCCGGGCATAGTTGTTTATAAACCTTCGACACTAAACATTCGGCTACTGAAACACTGTTTTACAGTTTCGTACAAACATCATATATAAACATCATAACAAGTAACTTCAAGTGATAGACGTTTGAACACACAAACAACAACAGCGTTAAGTATTAAATAACATTTAATCACTTACTTGCTCCGAAGACGGACCCGCGATGGTGACGTGGCACGTTCCAAACAAACACTGACCAAACCTACCTCCACGCGTCTCTTCCGTATTTGAGGGCGGCGGCACTTCCTTCCGGTGTGAGGCCACGCCCGCGAGATTTAACCGCGAATCTATTGTAGTCCTCTTACGTTACATCCGGGTCCCTTGGTCCCATCCGCTTCTAATGCAAAATAGCTACGTATGAACGCGTGAATCTTTTTTTTTTTTTTACAATAACGTTATTTGTCAGAAAGGAAGCCATTGAGGGTTAAAATGGGTCTTAATGCTTCCAACTCATATAACTGTCACCAACAACACTTTTAATGATATTACATGAAGCAGACAGCCCTGTGATGAAACCTTTAGCATTACACTGTGGTTAATAGGTTTTTATTCACAATGGAATGTTATTGTACTCTTAATATATCATGGTGTAGCACAGCACAGTAGATTCATATTTCAATCGATCTGGGATGTTAAAATTGTGCAAAACTCTGTTCAATGAATGGCCTCTTCTGCTACATTAAACATTACTAAACATTAAACGTTACTTATACCTGTTATTGAGACTCCTATAGAGCATGTTGACATGGATAGCTTGGTTAGTAGTATCTCTGTTAGTTAATGCAGTTTGATTGATTAAATTAATAGCCTATTTTATTAGACAAAAATGTAGAACAGTAGTGTCATAGAGTGGAAAATGCCATTTGGTTTAATGTCACAGAATGCAGTGCCACGTAGAGCAGCATGATAAATGGTTAACTTTATAGTGTGTTCAAAAAAGGCAGATCTGCAAGTTCAGTGTCTTGAATGAGATGTGCTGTGAGTTTGCATATCTGCTATTGTCCAGCATAGGACTGTTGCACAGTGAAGTATAAACAAGGCTTTAGGATTTATAAGTCGTTTTTAGAATATAATAGAATATTCACTCCAGTGAATAGCATTTATCCATTTAGATAACTTTTTGATGTTATTTAATTACTTATTTTTACACAGAAACATAATGTGTGTCTTTACAATAACTGTAATGTAATAATAATACTAATAATGTAATGTAATAATTATTAATTAAATAACCTTATTTTATTCTGAAGGCAACCGGATGTCTTAAATTAGCTAGCTCTCAGACAGGAAGTTCTAAATTAGCTCAAAAGACGGAGCCAGGTGACGCGAGGTTACTCTCTCTCTTTCTCAATCTCGCTCTCTAAAAATCAAACTAACTCAGGAAGGCCATATGAAAGCACATTTATTTATGAAAAAGGGGGGGGAAAGAAAAAATATTTGCCAATTTACACCCCACAGAGAGTCAGAGACACTGTGACGTCACAGAGGTTTACAGGTGCAAAGATGTACCATTAAATTGTTTACATTTCTACAGATTCCAAAGGTTTGTAACTATAGGCAATGGGTATGGGTAATGTAGGCTTGAGTAAGCTTCTTCAGATAACAACACCCAGACAGAGGCCTCTCTGTAGACTCAAATTCTATCTCTAGGTCGTCCTCAGACGAGCCCTCCATCCGAGTCCATCGTCGCTTCCAGTCATCCCTGTTCTCCATACATCTGGCCAGCTTGTTCAATTCAATTCAATTCAATTTTATTATAGTGTCAAATCACAACAAGTTGTCTCAAGACACTTTACAACCAACAAAGACCCACCCAGAGCAAGCAATATTGCTTCCTTTAGGAAGAAACGTCAGGCAGAACCCGACTAGGGTGGGCGGCCATCTGCCTCGACCGTGTCGGGGGGTAGAGGGAGAGAGAGAGAGATAGACAGAGAGAAATAGACAGAAATAGACAGGTGGGCTCCGTGGAGGGGTCTGGTCCACATCTGGTCGAGGTCGAGCTCTGTGAGGCCGGGTCCAGGTCACACTTCTGGTGGGCTCCATGAAGAGGCCTGATCCACGGTCACACTCGGCAGTCAGTTGGGGGTTAATATTAGAGGTCCACAGAACTGCGACGGGGAGGACGAAAAGAGACTCCGGGGAGAGATTCCCCGGATGTTGGATTAGTGGCAGGCCTTACTGGAGCCTATATAGTGTATATTACAAGTACTGCTGGGAGACAGACCCACACAACAATGTACGACTATGGTATCCAGCTAGACTTGGAGACAACTCTAGCTATAGGCTTTGTCGTAGAGAAAGGTTTTCAACCTAGTCAACCTTTCAACCTTGTTGGTATGGTGCTTTGTGCTCCCAATGACAGGAAATATTATATCCCAATTCTTGATAGTCAGTTGGCAATAAGGCACATACTGTACAGGCTGAGGGCCCTGATGGGCTTTGTTGCCCAGGGCAGAGCCTTAGATATATAGACAGAGTTACGCAAAATGTGTTCACTTCTGTTCATGGGGCCAGTCCTACAGTCTATGGGCCAGTCCAATGGCGGCTCTCCTACATAGACTTCTATTGAGAATGGGAACAACCAACTGGGACAAGTCCTGGACCGGAAGTAGGCAGAAATGCAATGGACTCAGGCAACAGCCCAGCTCTAAAGATCTTACTTTATTTTAGATTGTTTTATAGTAATAGTACAACATAAACAAACATTACAGAGACTTTAGTTGTTACTGTACAATACTTTAAATAAAACAGTTGTCATGTTGCACACATGCTTAAAATAGCTCTTATTTGCGCCGCCCACGTTGAAAACTCCAACTCCAGCTTGTCTCAGTTCAGGCTGCATGAACAGGGCTCGAGCACTCGGTTTCCGCCCCCTCAATATCGTAAGTTCGTAACTCTTCTTTTAGATGGCTCTGGCCCAGGGCCTCCGGGGACCCATGGTAGTCATCATGAAAGGGCCCCTGGGCACTGGCCCAATTTTGACACAGTCCATAATTTGTTCCTGCTAACAATCAAATCATCACCTACTACCTGGCCATTACATTGTTACGCTAAGTAAATAAAATAAACAAATGTTTCTTGAGAGCTGTTTTGGTTGGCATATCAACTGTCCCATGTACTACATTTTGAGGTATTTCATTTTTGTGTCTTTTATCAGTTTTTCAGTAAAGTTGTACTTGTAAGACAAATCACCCATCACACAATCTGGGAACTCATCTGCAAAAAGAAGGGGGAAAATGTTTTTCTTTGAATTTGATCGAATGTGGAGGACTGGAGGTTGTCCAGAACTGTCACAAAAGGCCTCCGCCCAGGCTCTGGCCAGGGCCCCTGTCCAGGGTCCATATATGGAGCTGGCCTGTTCTGACATCACACCTCTCCATATTTGGGCATGCCTGACACAGAACTCCATAAGCTGGCCTGTTCGGACATCACAACACTCCATATTTGGGCATGACTGACACAGAACTCCATAAGGACACAGAGATTAGAGACACATAGAAATCTCCATATATGGGCATAAAAGGGACACAGACAGATAGGGCTCTGGACTTGATCACCCCTATCTCCATATCTGGCCTGTTCTGACATCACAACATAGGCACCGCTCTAGTTAGTTAAATGTAAGACAACTCAAGGATGTAGTGATTATAGTGAAATGATTCAAAGGATTGTTCATTGTTCATTGTTCATTTATTATTATGAGAGTTTAATGGACTTGTAATAAATGAACATGATAATTTGAATGTGCCTATCTCTTTCTAACCTTAGCCACAAATGAAATCACAAACTGCTGTTGAACTGAGAGACATGGTTATGCTATAGATATTAGGGCTGTTCTAAATATGATGTATGCCATGTGGGCTCAGCCTCAGTTTGAACCGCTTCATTAATTTGTGGGACCTATATGTGAGGTACACACACACACACACACACACACACACACACACACACACACACACACACACACACACACACACACACACACACACACACACACACACACCACACACGCTCGCACGCACGCACGCACGCACGCACGCACGCACGCACACACACACACACACACACACACACACACACACACACACACACACACACACACACACACACACACACACACACACACACACTAAAAAGGGGACATGAAGAGAGATTAAACATAATTATAACTATAGATAATATAACTAGGTTAATTCTTTATCATTTAATTTTAGTTTTTTGGCCATAAACCAAGGTTGCTATTAGACTGTGTTCGCTATCACATTGTGTTAATGTTATTCTTGTGTCTTTTATGTAAAACAAACATCCATACAAGGACAGCCAACACAAATGATTCAACATTGTAATGAACTGTGGGTTGAAGATTCGGCAGACTGTAGCGCAGTTACAATTTTCCATTTGAAGGAGAGCTAAGAAACCAAATAATTAAATTGGGTTCAATTCATTATTACCTTTGCAAGATCATCATACAGTGGATATTGTATTATACAATGGCTCAAGTTGAAAAAGCTTTATGCAAACTCCTGTCCAGCAGGTGGCAGTAATTAAGCAGTTTTATTTACGTGCCGCGGCACTATCAAATTAAACAAAAAGTAACGTCCTGTGTACGTACCAGGCAGTCAGTGGTTCAGTGCAGAGAGCTGGTGCTGGAGCTGTCAAATCTGTGACTGAAAAGGTTCGTCCATTACTTTTAAACACAGAACATTTGAGGATAGAGTATGCATTATGTGTAATTAATGTCCAAACCACGCGATGTACAGTATAAGTGTAAACAAAAAACTAGCCCTAGAACGGCTCTTGTTGTTACATACAGTATGTACAGTATTTCACATACAAGAGCCATAGAACACAGCCATATATTTGTGGTAGACCGTTGCATGTGCGGCATAAATGTGATAAATGCTCCGTTTGTACTCACCCATTAAATTATTCCAAAGACGTGGAGTGAAAAATGGTCCTCTAGTTTTATATCCATGTGAAAGTTCTGGCACAAAACGCGTATTTAGTGAATTATCTCCACTTTTTCAAGAGATGCACACGGACATCTTTCTCTCCGCGCGAGGGGGGGCACTGGAATATCGATGAACCGATTTTAGATACTTCCTGTTGTCATCACAAATTCACCGGAGAAACACAAAAGTTTGGGTCACACAATTGGCAGGTGCTTTGCGATAGGTGCTGGGTAATTAATCACACCACCTGCCAATTGTGTGACCGCAAACTTTTGTGTTTCTCCGGTCAATTTGTGATGACAACAGGAAGTATCTAAAATCGTCCCCTCGCTGGAGAGAAAGGCGTCCGTGTGCATCTCTTGAAAAAGTGGAGATAATTCACTAAATACGCGTTTTGTGCCAGAACTTTTACATGAATATAAAACTAGAGGACCATTTTTCACTCCACGTCTTTGGAATAATTTAATGGGTGAGTACAAACGGAGCATTTATCACATTCATGCCGCACATGGTAACGGTCTACCACAAATATATGGCTGTGTTCTATGGCTCTTGTATGTGAAATACTGTACATACTGTATGTAACAACAAGAGCCGTTCTAGGGCTAACAAAAAACATGCTGTTAATTGTGTGACAGCTAGACTGTGTGACACACTGTCACTTGTACACGTACTAAATGTGTAACCATTGTGACACAGCAGTTGCTGTGAGAGAGACAAACGGATGGATATTCCATTATATTCCTAATCTGTAGGCAGGGGGAATGATGACGTAAAATATTGAATCGACTCGTAGGCGGTAGGCTACCTCAAAATGACTTGGAGTCTTGGATGACTGCATCTGCTTTTACTTTAAAACAATATGTTGTCCTTCACAGCTCGTGTAACAACTACCTTTGAGATGAAACAAGAGTACCAGGATCTCATTCTGCAGGCATGTGAAGCGTCATCACTAAGCATAGGTACCCACATCCAGACCCTCTGGAGTGGCTATGGAGAAATAGTCAGGGTGCACTTGCAGGGCTGTGAACGGCCCTCAGTGGTAGTCAAACATATCAAGTTTCCAGAGGATGCAGAGCATCCTGGAGGCTGGAACACCGACCGCTCTCACCAACGTAAAGTCAGGTCTTATGAGGTGGAGACCCACTGGTACCAGAACTACACCACCAATCACATGTGCCGCATACCAGTCTGTGTTGCTGCCCATTCCTATGGAGACGAGATGCTGATAGTGCTGGAGGATCTGGATCTTGCTGGCTTTGACCATAGAAGGTAGCTTGCATGGCGGTGCAATAGTTTTTGTTATTGTTCAATAGTATTGAACAGAATCAACTACTGTGGGTGAAATATATTATTATTATTAATCATGAAAATGTAAAATTGCAAGAACCCACGTTTTTCATATTTTCAAACTGATTTCAAATAGTTCCTAGATTACTGTAGATGCCGGTACTCAGGCTCAGCAAAATATTTAACCTAAACTGCAACAGAAAGAATCTCTTAGTTGTAACCTGTTAATTAAACATTTGCAATGAAGAATGTTGCAGTGTGAAGGCGTAACACCTGAGATTGGAACCCTCCCGCGTCCCACTAAACATTATTATTATTATTAATAATGTTTCCCCCCTTGGTCAGGACTGAGGAGAAATATCTGGTCTTCAGGCTAACTTGACTTGACTTAAGCCCATTGCTCCTCTAGGGTGCATAGGCCGTCTTCAGGCTGAGCTACTCTGCAACACACAAACTGCCTGTTGACAAGACCATCTTTGACAGCACCATCCAAAAATATTTAACTGATAGATAATGTTCGATGTACTTAGTTAATACTAATAAGTTTGATATTCTTTGCAGATCCAAAGTGAAGGATGAAGAGATAAGGGCATGCCTCAGCTGGCTTGCCCACTTCCATGCTCTCTTTTTGGGTGTTTCGCCAGATGGGCTGTGGCCTATTGGTACCTATTGGCATCTGGAGACCAGGCCAGATGAGCTGGAAGCCATGGATGATGCCGAGCTTAAGGCTGCAGCTAGTGAGATTGACAGGATTCTCAACAAATGCCGCTTCAAGACCATTGTGCATGGCGATGCCAAGTTGGCAAACTTTTGTTTTTCCTCTAGTCGGACGGACGTGGCAGCTGTAGACTTTCAGTATGTGGGTGGGGGTTGTGGGATGAAAGATGTTGTGTATTTCTTAGGAAGCTGCATGGAGGAGAGGGAATGTGAAAAGAGGGTCCCTGACTTGCTGGACTACTATTTCACAGATTTAAAATCATCTGTGACCACAGAAGTGGACTTTGCTTCCTTAGAGGCAGAATGGAGGGAGATGTTTGCTTTTGCCTGGACAGACTTCCATCGTTTTCTGTTGGGTTGGATGCCAGGACACTGGAAGATCAACAGGTACAGCAAACAACTGACCAAAGTGGTGTTGCAAAAACTTAAACTGTAATTGTGGAAAAAATAAAAGTGGTGTTGGCAGTGACCTCAAGAAGTGTGCTTGTGACTGAAGATTGGCAGTTTGATTCCAAGGATGCCTGGGGAACGTGAGAGAGTCTACCATAAATGTGTGAAAACAGACAGTGAAATGCTGGTGTTCACTTAGCCACAATTTGCAACTCTAGATTTTTTTATAATGGGATGAATCTAGAGTTGCAATACCCTCCATTGACTCCCCATTCATCCAATTTGCGTTTGCGATCTGCTTGTATTAAACAACGTTAAACTCACCAACATTGCAGGCAGCTCTAGGCCAAGCTTGAATTATCCTCTTTCAATCAGCTGAGCTTTTGTTTCATAAAAATCCACCGTAGACATGTTATGAGCTACTTTCTGTCAAGAAATGATGTGCAGCTGATTATTTTTCTGTGTGTTGGAGTTTGGAAGCACTCGTCAAAGTCACTGAATGGCCCTGCGTACCACCTGTCTCGAAACGGGACCCGTTAATAAAAACGAGTGCTTTCAAACTCTAACACTTAGGAAAAGAATCACCTGCACAGAATGTGTTGACAATCTACGGTGGATTTTTTTAGGAATGGTGCAACCACGGAGCTATGTGTGTGGGTGGCTGGGTGGGTGCCTGGGTCTGAGCACGAAAACAGCATGGTTGTTTTTCACCACCTGTGCGCAACCTAACACACAAACACACGCACATATTAACTGTATATATGATGATTTCAGGTGTGCCAGTACAGTACAGTAGTGACAGTACAGTACAGTACATTAGAGAGACCCCCACACGGTAACTCTGTCATTTCTCAACTGTTTCGGACGTGGGGCGGCTCGCCGGAACCGGGCCGGGACCCTGGGTGCGTTCTTGTGGGTCTGGAACCTCCGGGGACCCCCACACGGAGTTGCACCACTTACTTCACACGGGTGTGATTTTTATGAAACAAAAGCTCGGCAGATTGAAAGAGGATAATTAAAGCTTGGCCTAGAGCTGCAATGTTGGTGAGTTTAACGTCATTTAATACCAACAGATCGCAAACGCAAATTGGATGAATGGGGAGTCAATGGAGAGGGTATTATTGCAACTCTAGATTCACCCCATTATTAAAACAATCTAGAGTTGCAAATTGCGGCTAGTGTTCACTGTTGATAAGCACTTTCCAGATGTGTGTGTTCAGGCTGGCTGTTGGCATACTGAAAAAGGACATCCATTTTCAGCAAAACTTCATGGGTAATAAAGGTTTAAATATAGTGTGGCTAATATGACTCATGGTTTTTATTCATTTAGTAGTTATTTTCAATTGAATGATAAATGTTCTCTCTGTGAAACTGACACCTTACCTTACCTTTGTTTAAAAGAGCTGGAGAGACCCATATGAACAAACAATGATTACTATCATAACATAGAACGTTAACCTTTTTAATATACAAAAAAACAAAACCTTTTTGTTTTTTAACGAAACACTATAGGCCTACACATATTTTAATTGTTGATATGAGTAATTCCATCATTTACAGGATCATCTCAAAATGCAATAGTACTCGCGTATGGCGAGTCTTTAATAAGCAGATTCTATCGTCGCTTGCCAAAATATCCGATCTAAAGCATTCAGCCGTAGGAGGATGTATTATTTTGGGCAAGCGACTCCAATCTTGACGTTGCTTCCGGGTATCACGCCCGACTTTACAACAACAAGCTACTGTAGCTGACCAGGCACCACCAGCATCATAGTCGGATTGGGGACAAGACGGGACGAAGACATATTTGAACACCGCAATCAGGTACAAGCGATCTACAACAATGCGTCAAATTTTGACATGAAATAGACATGAAATTGGATTCTGATTAGAAGTTAGATGGCAGAACACAGATGACCTGTCTTTGTCTGTCAGCCGGTGCCTGTCGGATGATGCCAGCAAAGCTAGCAAACCTTAGCCAAGCAGCTAACGTCAACCAGGATCAAAACAACATTAGTTAACCGTATTAGCTGTTGTATTACATCTGGATCTTTAGCAGTGGGTTTTATTATATATGATCAACTATGTATTTGCATAACTAACGATTATGTCGATTTACAGCTCACTGTCTGTAGAATAGATGATGGGTTGTTTTGACAGCTGTCTGTAAAAATGAGTCTCCACAGCAGGTGTTGAGTGTGCCCCCAAATGCCCCCACATAGAATTCAGATTAGGTGTCTAGTTTCTTTGTTGATGTTTTGAAGTTGCTGCTACTTTATCACCACTGGATATTGGATGCACAGAATGTTAGCTAGGTGAGCTTGAAGAATGCTAGTGTACTGCTACCATGTCACGCATACGTTTGTAAATATAACAGAAAATGTATGCCATGTTATGCTGCTGCATACAGTAGCCTATGCTGCTGCATATGCTGTTGAGTACAGTCCAAGGCTATTGATTAGTAGCCTTAATCAAGACTATCACAGATGTAAAAGTCATACTCGCTCAAATACATCTATGATAGTCTTGATCTATACTGCTACTTTGAATATAGATGTTAATTTTTATCAGCCAAAGTAAATTGAGGCTGTGGCTCGTCAGTTTGGCTGCAATACAAGGTACCTTGGTTACAGACATCCATCCATCACCTATACATTGTCTAAAACAACACCCGTGTGAAGTGAGGGGCGCTTTACCAACCCTTATCATCTTACATCATCGCGATCATATGCCGATTTGCTCAGTGACAGACAAAACAAACATTAAACTACGGTATGTTCATTGTTAATGGCATTTAATGTTTGTGTTGGTGACAAAACAAAGTCTATCCATTGTCAATGGCGTTTTTAATGTTTGTCTAGACAAGACAAACATTAAACCTGTATATAGGAGGGGCTAGCGCCCCTCAATAATACCATGTTGTGTGATATGATATAAGGTGAAATGGTGAAGGGACTGTACATATTGAAATCTACAAGCCACTTAGGCCAGTACATAAAGATGTTAAAGCAAGTGCTTAGTGTGACCAGGTTATCTGCCAACCTCTGTCCAACAGGGATCAAAGAACTGTGGCCACAGGAGGATCACCTATCGATAATTGTGTTTGGACATTGAGCAAATTCACTAATCGACGAGAG
Organism: Protomyctophum parallelum; assembly: GCF_964188405.1. Taxonomy (NCBI): domain Eukaryota; kingdom Metazoa; phylum Chordata; class Actinopteri; order Myctophiformes; family Myctophidae; genus Protomyctophum; species Protomyctophum parallelum. The sequence continues at coordinate 42,262,731 of NC_139698.1, forward strand.
AGTCGTGGTAGATGGGGAGCCCTGCCCCCCCGTCCATCAGAGTGATCTGTTCAAGCGGTGTGGTGAGGTCACCATGGAGACGATTTGAGGGTGTCGTGCTCCACAGGTAAGCCCTGAGCTGTGACAATAAACCCCTCCCTCCTCATAAGCTCAGGTTCTGTAGGGCCCACACACATAGTAATATGAGCCATGGACTCTGGGGTGTTTGACATTCCCGTCACCTTGGTCATCAAGGCCCCCAACCAGAAGTATGATGACCAGACGATCAACTGCTTCCTCAACTGGACCGTGGAGAGATTGAAAAGCCACATCTCCAACGTGTATCCCAGCAAGCCGGTAAATATTGAGCAGCCACTCTTGTATGTTGTAATCTAGAAAACTGGTAATCTAGTCTAATTGAGAATGTCTAATCTCTTTGAGACATATTGCATTATACTAACCAGCACACACACCCTACTGAAGTGTAAAATAAGGCTATACTGGTATGCGTTTGTCTGTTTTTCTGTGTTCAAACTAGTCTCTTAACAGAATGAACAGAATAGAAACTGAATTTAGGAAGAGACGTCCAGGTGGTGCAGGGCAGCAGGGGTAAAGTACCTGCCCACCACTGTGAAGACTGGGGTCCACATATGGCTGTGATAAACTGGCACGGATGGATAGTGTGTTCCTCCGCATGCGTTATGCCCTCCCGGGGGAAGTCCTCCCTATCGGATGAAAAGAAGTGGCTGAGACATGGTTGTCTACACCCTCCTAAAACCAACAGTAGGGGTTGGCAGTGACACAATGAGCCATAGAGCCATAATAATAATAACCATAATGGTAATGTAACAACATGGTGATAATAATGCATAATGCACAATGAGCCATAGAAACACTTGAGAGAAATAAGACCACTCAATTAACAAATGATCGCTTTAAATAGCTGTTTGGAGACTGGAGTTGACGTCACTTTTTTTGTTACGCTGATTAACTGAAAGGGGTTGTCTGTCAATGTTGTACTCCCGCAGCCAACCATGCATTAGCAGGGTCCAGACTCCATACAAATGAATGGAAATGTGATTTCAATGGGGAGTGGTTAACCAGGCTACGAAAATCTTTGACGTCGCATTTTTGATGTCAAGTGGATCGAGCAAATCATATAATTGACTGATTGGGAGATCTACAGGTCAGAGGTCCTTTGACGAATGACTTTGAGCTTCAGCGATTCTTACAACCGTCCAATCCCCAATTTTGTGGAAAACAACAGCACAGAACTGCCAAACCTGCGAAAAATGGCTGGACCCGTACGAAAACAATAAGGTTAAATAATAACTAAGGTTTATTATTATACAATGGTAACATGAGAAAAATAAAGGGAATCTCCGCACACTCAGATCTGCGCACAATCAATGTATTTATTTAGCAAGCTTTCGGTCTACTGACCACCTTCAGGCATATTATACAATGGTAAAATGAGTATTACTCATTTTCTTCTCTGACACAATAGCTTCATTTTCACTTTACAGTCATCCAAAGACCAGCGGCTGGTGTACTCGGGGAGGCTCCTCCAGGACCACCTGCAGCTCAGAGATGTGCTTAGAAAGGTGTGTGTTTATTGAGCTTTTGTGGTAGGTAACTATTTAATTGTGTGTGTGTGTGTGTGTGTGTGTGTGTGTGTGTGTGTGTGTGTGTGTGTGTGTGTGTGTGTGTGTGTGTGTGTGTGTGTGTGTGTGTGTGTGTGTGTGTGTGTGTGTGTGTGTGTGTGTGTGTGTGTGTGTGTGTGCGCGCAAACTGAAAGAGATGGTGGCTGGGCAACAATAGCTGATCTGATGCTGCATATTAACAAAAGTTTACCATTGTCTCTGAATTCTGGCCCTTTCCATAGTAATCCTCTTTCTGTGTTCTGTTCTCTGTTTCTCTTATTGTCCCGCTCTGCTCTGTGGCTCGTGCCAACTCATTCTCTCCTCTTCTTTCTGTCATTCTGTCTGTCCTGGCCATCTGTTTCTCATTTCACAGCAGGATGAGTACCACATGATGCACCTGGTCTGTGCCTCCCGCACCCCCCCTGACTCTCCCACTCCTCACAGTCCCACTATGACTGGCCCAGTGGGTCCCAATGAGCCTGGCTCCAGCTCCACTGTGAGTAGGCAGAATGTCTGCTCCTGTAGGGCTGCAGGATCTAATGTTCACTGCACCTTTACACGGCAAAGGTCTCTAGATAAAGCAGCAAAATAAAAGATCAGATGTGCCTCCTGTTTAGACGGCAACAAAGTTACTAAACAAATAAAACGTAACCCCTTCCAGAGTGTAAATCTTTGAAAACACCCGTCTCCATGTGAATGGGCAAAGAGGTGAATCCGCTAAACGTGGCTCACATTGGCTCGCGTCACTTATGTTTATTACATTTGATGCAGAGCCCTAGGCAATATTTGAGCGATGAGCAAGCGCTCCCTCGCCCTGCTCATCCTACGAATACAAATGTAGCGAGCCGGATTTAATTGAAATCCTGAATTATTATTATTTTTTGCTATCTTTTAATTTGGATCCTGAAAAGTAACATTTTTATTTCATTTCAAATGCATTTAGTTATACTTTATGAACTTAAATGCAAATACATTGGACATGACGACAATACAATTGTAATACTAGTCAGTAAGCTACTAATATAAAACGTAATTAAAGCAGATCATGTTTGGAGTTGTAACAGCTGAAATCAATAATATATCAGTATTCTGATATTAACCTGAGGGCCGCATTAAGTGATGGTGGGGGCCGCATGTGGCTCTCGGGCCGCCAGTTGCCCATGTATGGTGTAAAGACTGAATAGAATTTGAGAACGTTATGTCACATAACGTTCTCGTAATCACATAACTTATGTTATTACAATTGTCTGATTAGTTACTCTGGAAAACACATTGAAAACTTAAAATTCATACACTTACTTGATCAATACTTTATTAGACCCAGGTTGTCCTGATGACTTATACCTGTTTGAATTATGTGGCTTCTAGTTGCCTGAAAATAAAATACTTTTCAACATTAGATTAGAAATGTTAGTGTTCTCAGGTGTCTTATGAATGGTATTCACTCCTCCACACTCAGAGTTCAGACGGCGCTGGCTCTTCGTCCCCTGTCACCACAGCAAGTCAGGAGAGTCAGCCCGTCCCTCCTTACATTGTACCAGGAAGTTACGATGGGCTGAGGTATCGTGGTGGCTTCCCCCAGTACAATCATACTGCTGTTAATCAGTGGTGAGTTAACATGAGCATTCTGTCTGTTCTTGGTTTACTAAAGCTCCACAGGTTGCAGACCCCTGCTGTAACCCTTCAGATCAAAGATTTGCGACGAGCCCAGTTGAGACTTGCAACCATCTCAGACTTATAACAGAATCCTAAAAACTGCAACATTCTAAAACTGGACAGTCCACATGAAGAAATTGACAAGATGTATCAGTGATTCAAGGCAGAGCTGGTTGCACACGCTTGCGCTTGCATGCCGTTACAAAATTGTTTAGTCACTGATTGGTTAGACATTTTTAATAGTTGCTCTGGCGTATGTTACATTCTCAAACTTGTTGCTTCCAATTCGACAAGTAAAATCTCATGAGACTTAATCAGCCAGTGTCAGCAAGCCTGCGATAGGGTAATTCAGACGTTTTTCTCTGCAATGATTGAAAAGGTTTTATTTAGTGCTTAATATAAATCCATTATCCACACTATAAATATTTTATATATGTCTAGGGGCATGTCATGTGGTCCACCTGCACACGCTTTGTGATATACTGGTAGATCACAATTTACCTTTTAGGCACCCCTGAAGTAGGGCATTAATTTATGAAAAATCACAAAATGTTACAATATGGAGATAGGAGGCTTTGACCTTGCACTTTGTAAGTCGCTCTGAGCATCTGCTAAATTATAGCATGCTAATCTAAAAGTGTGTCACTTTTCAGTCTCTTATTTGTATCCAATTTACATCTTTGTCCACAGGCCAGAAGGAGCACAAGTTCCATTTCAAGGGGGCATAGAAGCCAACACCATGCAGATGTTGTGGTGGCAGCAGATGTATGCCCGCCAGTACTACATGCAGTAGTAAGTAAGACTGATTTGTAAATTAACGTTCTCAGCAGATCTGATCTAGATTTGAAGGGCACTCACCTTATTTTAATATGTCAGTTTTTAGTTTTTACCCCTTATCTCATAAGGGGTTATCTCATCATTTAGTTTTTAGGTCCATGGACCTACACTATGCTAACTTTTATTTTATAATGAAAGTCAATGGGGCTATTATCTCACTGAAACCTTGCCCATGACTTATGTCACTGGCTGGTCACATGAAACACCTCAGAACGGAGGTAGTCCGCAACAGAAGCGCTATCAACACATCCAAATTCACCAGACAATCATCACGTCCATTCCATTCACGCATTGAGCCGTTAAAAAGCATAAAAATCGGATGGGTCCCTCATCCCTGTCTACATTTTATATCTTTTGTAGACTAGCCTATAGTGCTTGGAAACGAAAGCAGACCCTGTCAACACACTACTATTTATTTAATAACACTTGCTCAATACATTTTGAAGTAGAATGCGGCAAGATACAGTTGTAGCTTAATATTTGTATTAGATTGGTGAATGAATAGCATACCAAGTCCAACCCAATTAAAAAATAACCATGAATAGGCCACTATTAACAGACAGCCTCTGGACAGCTAGAGGACTTGCAACCCAATCGCCAACCAGGCAGTCTGTGTATAATATTTTATAGCCTATGTGTCTAACTTGACTGGCAAAATAGCGCCACCTAGTGCTTATTTCATATCTCCCAAGAATCGCATTTTATCAGTGCATGGAAACGGGAGAAGAATGCGCTTTTTCTTTTTTCGAATTTCTGAAAATTAGCTTCCTATTTTCGAAACGACTTGATGGAAATGCAGTTTGAGATCCACATTGGAGCCATGCCATTTCTATGTGGATCGGATCCTTAGAGTCACATAATTTCGTAGTTGTTAAGTAACCCATTTAAGAGACCAAATGAGAGACCAATCACAACTCATGCCACATGATATCACAAACCGGTACTACCTTCAGCCATGAAAGCTTTGAACCCCTGCTGTATAATAAAGGTATCAAGCCTGATGAAGTGAAAGTTGTATCATATTTGAAAATCTGGCATGTAAAAGAGAACTTTCTTAATGGTTTTTTTTGTAGTAGTAACAAACAGAACTATAGAGATGTATTCTGTTGTATTGTTGATTGAAAGTAGAGTGTTATTTCTGAAGGTTTCATCTGCTCCTTGTCGCCTTCAGTCAAGCAGCGATGGCGGCATCGCAGCCTCCCAGCATCGCCCCGCCGTTGCCTTCCAGCCCCTCCTCCTCTCCCCATCAGCCCGCGCAGCCCAATGAGGCCATGCAGCCTCCACTGGGACCTAACCCCGCCCCCGCTCCCCTGCCGGAGAACGCCCCGGCGGGCAACCGCAATATCCAGATGAACGCGCAAGGCGGGGCCGTGCTGAACGAGGATGAGCTGAACCGCGATTGGCTGGACTGGCTGTACACGGTGTCGCGAGCGGGCGTCCTGCTCAGCATCGTCTACTTCTACTCCTCCTTTAGTCGCTTCATCATGGTGGCCGGTGCCATGCTGCTAGTATATCTGTGAGTAAGATGTGTGTGTATTCCAGGTTATTCAGTTACTCATGAGGGATCTCATCCCCATGCTAAGAAGGTATCACGTTGGTAATCTACAGGAGGAGGGGTGGATTAGGGTCACACGCAGTGATCCAGAGTCAGAATTTTACATTCATTCATTTTACTTATGTTAGTGTTCTTTTTAATTTGTACATTTTTGCCAGGTGCTTGAAAAGCATCCTGGCCTACATTCACTACTACCTCTAGTAGCTACCGTAGTAGACACTTTTTGATGATTGGCTCATCTCAAGAGAGAGAGAGAGACTTTTAATTTACCATGTTATATTTACATTGCAATTATTTATATATATATGTTAGAAATTGTAATGATATTATCTTAGACTGTAGAGGTTCCTCATCTGGAGATGTTGATACATCAGTCTCTTTGAAGAGACATTTTAAATTCTGGCTCCAGCATATTGAATAGTAGTGATGGCCTACCATGCATTTTAACTACTTTCATCATTTAATGTTATTTGTAAACCGCACTTTGGTACTGGGTGCTCCTAATTATTATAATTTTTTGCCCAATAACTGGCAGTTATGACTCGTCATTCTTGTTTAATTTGTTATGAGCGTATTTGTTAAAGGCCCAATGACACGCCCCTCGGGAGATAAGAACGGCTATCAAACAATGCTATCATGATTCTGACGTCATAAAGGTCATTGTGCCGATTAACTTTCCCCATCGACTTCTATACAGGCTTGCCGGGCTTGGTGGCAGTAGTAGCATAGCAACTTATGCTACTATTTTGGTGTCACATTTAGCTTCATACTGGATGAAAGTCTCCTTCAATAAAAATATTTCGCTCGAAAATCTTAGTTACAATGACATTGAGTTGACGTGTTTTTTGTTTTAGGGTAAATAGATAGATACTTTATTTGTCCTTTCGGAAATTTGTTTTGTGCACAGCAGTCATAAAGATATACATAAAACAGATCAAACAGATCACACAGTACATAGACAATAAAGAAACAGTGCCAACAGAAGGCCACCAGTCATAGTTCCGAGAGGCATCACATCACACTTTATGCACGGAACTGAGATGGGGCCTGCTTGTTCATAAGTCCTATACTTATGGGAACAAACGATCTTGAGGCCCTAGCCTGCAGGGAAGGTACCATGTACCGTCGCCCTGATGGTAAAAGATGGTATTGGCTGTGTAATGGGGCATTCTGAGGGCATTGCATAATCGCAATTTCGCACTCGAGTCCCATGCCCCGGCCATCTAGCTGTCTCTCTCGCCCACTGACATGCCCTCAACCATGCTGCGGCGCCCTGCTCACAGGTTGAATAGCGGCACTGCACCGGGCTAAAATGAATATCAGTCTTCAAATATCCTATGTACCACAACATTGTTCAAGTACGTGTGTTTATGCTTATTCATTGTAATAATCAATATCGCTATGATGATTTATCGCCGCGCATGTAGTCTAGCCCGTCTCAGATGCCCCCTCTCACCGCCGGGGCACTGAGCCTAGTCTTCTGGTCATGCAGGCTGCAGTGCTCATAGCACACACAGCACGCAGTGAACTGGGCATGTGTGTACACACACACACACACACACGTACGTACGTACACACACACGCGTGTGTGTGTGTGTGTGTGTGTGTGTGTGTGTGAGAAAGAGAGCCCCCCTCCCCCGGAGAGGCTCATAATCTCGGCCGCAAGACTATGCCTCAACTCGGCTCGGAAAACCAGGCTGATAATTCATCATAGCGATATTGATTATTACAATGAATAGAAACAAACACACTATAGTTCACTTGAACAATGATGTGGTAACTAACTACGGTATTACAGTGGGTGTACAGTCAGCCTGCGGCTGAGAGGGGAAGAAAGAAAGGGAAGAGAACAGTAGTCGTGCTGCGGGGCTCAGGGCTCTACTCAGAGCGGGCAGACAGGGTTGTTGGTGACCGGGGCAATATTTTCATAGGGATGTTAAATCCCTTTGCTTTGACTGTATTATTTCAGTGTTTTGACTGAGCCTGACCCTGTAATGAGTCCCATGTTGAATCTGCAGGCATCAGGCCGGTTGGTTTCCCTTCAGGCCAGAGCAGCAGAACCCCCAAGAAGGAGAGCGAGACGGGGCCCCTCAGGAAGAGGCAGAGAGACACCAGGATATACAGGACATGGTGAGTTAGGTGCATTTGTTTCCCCCCCACTGTACATCATGTCAGTTTTTTTTCTTTTGACTGCTGGTGTTTCTATGGTAATATTTCTCAAATTTGTTTGCCTCCTCCCCATCGTCTGTGTCCAGGAGCGGCTGATGGACGAGGGATTGGAGGATGAGGACAGCGGTGAGGAAGGAGGCGGAGGCCCTGAGGACCAGCCTGGCTTCCTCAACACCGCCTGGTCCTTCATCAGTACCTTCTTCACCTCGCTCATCCCAGAGGGACGGCCCCATCCCGCCAATTAGACACATCTGTACCTCGTCCCCCACCTCAAATATCCCCTATTACCACCACCAGTTACCCACCCCAACCAGACTGTCTTCTTCAGCCCAAGCCACCCAGCCACAAAGTACCACATGCTGCCAACTAATAGACTTAAACTCTAACTCTATAATTGGGGTAATAGGGGAAATGGACATGTGTGTGTTGAGAGTGTAGTGCTGATATCTATATTGGAAGAAAGCAGGTGAGTGAGTATGTCAACAAACCTTTAAAAGCTCAAGCGTCGGCAGTGAAAGATTCTCATAAAGATGTAACGCCGAATTCACACCAACAGTGATAGTGGTTTTCCTCTAAGCAGAACCTTTGTGCGTACATATGCCTAATTCAGAAAACGGTGAGCTTCTAATTGGTTGCCACCTTGTCTCATCGCAAATCTCAGAAAAACAGTCAAATTTCCCTCAACCTTTCTGCACCACCTTTTGCTGGCTTTGCCTATTGTCACAGCACATTGCACCTCGCCATGTACAATGCATGGAACCAGTGGTGGTTCCAGCTGATTTCTATTGAGGGTGCTAATGGGGAGCTTTAACTATTAGAGGTGTTACAGATGTGTGGATATTAGCCAACCTAATGTGATCACGCATGACACAAAAAAGTGTGTATCTGTGGCGTTTGCGCAGCTCGTGAAAAGTATATTGTGCATAAATTCTATCTATTAAGTTCTTCTATTTCCGCACATTGCAGGACTCAAGAATCAGCGACAAATGAGTGGGTATATTGAAAGGCAGTGATGGCTACATCATTGCATACATTATGTCAATATGTATATGTAAATATATTGATACATTTAAAGTACACCTGTATGGTTCAATGTCTATTGTGGGGCTGTCAGTTTTTACCAGATTCAAGTTTGAATGTATCTAAAGTTAAAGATAATTTGTTTGTAGTACATCAAAGCTGTCTTTTCATAATAACAAGCAATCCCAAAATGATCATTGTGAATGGTTGTAACTATTGCCTCTGGCAACCCTGAGAGTAGGATTAATGGTGGAAAGAAGTCACAATTAGGAATGCACTTGCAGTGTATGAAACATGCTAATGTCTGGTGAAAGAACACCATGATTGATAATATGAAAGGCGGATGAGACGATACAAGACTGATGTAGTCAATAGCGTTAATGACTGGAGCTGTCCACCATTCATGCACAGGCTTCTTTCCCTTTGATGCACAGGCTGTACACGTAAAACAAAATACAACATGATAAACTATAGTGCAAAACAGTCATACACACTGTATGCAGTCAGTGACCGAACCCTCATCAATGTCGGACAAACGATCCAGATTAACTGAACAAATGACATATTAATAGAATCATGTCACACAGTCAAAATGGAAATGTGTAAAATAAGTTGAAATATATTTCTTTATGGTGCTATGGCCTTTGTAGGGGGTGCTTAAGCACCTTCTGTATGGAACCACGCTCTTTCAGAACAACAAGCAGCGTTACGGTCATGGTGTGAATTCGGTGTAAGGCTAGTTAGACATGATGGGTGTAGTCTTCCATTGTAAGCAAGAGATGAGGTTCAAATGAAAGTGATGAGGGATGTGGTATTTAACACAGGAACAAGGAAAGGTATTTACTCATTTAGAAATGAATGGGATGTGAGTGAACAAAATGATATTAAAACCCACATCTGTGTGGTGAGACTGAGATGTAATATGTGCATTCTGAAGATGTGCATAAGTGCTGCTGCAACTGAAGCACATTGTTTTCCCCTCTGTGTATTTGAGCATTATGTATTTACATAATGTAAGTATATGCATCTTTAAATGACTGAATATATGCTTTTTTGAATAAAAGCCATGTTGCAGTTTTATTCATTCCGTTTTATTGTCCCGTTGTTATACTGTAGGTCTTGCCATGTCCTGCAGGTGGTGCCATTTGCTTACAGTATGTCAGAGTTGAGAAAAGGATGCTTTGTAATATTGCTCTTCCCTAAATTCCCCTTGTCTCTAGAGCATTCTATGAGAGGAAGCAGCTGTGTGTGTACCTACATTATATATCAAATGGCAAATTTGATATATAATGTTTGATATTTATCAGGCTTGCTTTACCATTGGAATATGATGGGTACAGTTTCAGCCATTAAAACGCAAAACAATTACCTATACAGAAATGTATTTGACAACAGCAATGTAACCTCTTTAATAATAACTATTCATTATTTAAGTGAACATCGCTGTATGATTGACTGGGCATGCACTGCCCAGACCTTTTTAATATAGGCCTAGTAGATGTAGGCCTAAGTTTCTGTGTTCTGGTGAATTTCTGAACTTGAACTACCGGTAGATAAATGACAATGCAGGAGAAAGGGGTTGTTTTAATTCACACTATAGTTTAGTTACACATGCAATAGCCAATGGTAAAATATCGCCCCATCCTTACAAATGTGCTTTAAGCTGAAAGATATTCCACTGTAGTATAGTAACTGTGTAAGCACTAAATCACAAGCTTTTTCTTACATACTGTACATTCATTTAAGAGTGAAACAGTATGGGGAAAAACTTTACTAGTAATTATTAATGTATATTATGTAATTACACTACAGTTCCATATTATGTTAATACAAGCCATTATTGAGTGTTCATTCATATTTTACATGCACAGGTACAAGAAGACCCAGCCTGCTACTGTCAGACAGAGGTGAGCGGGCAAGCAGTTCAGACAGCGATGCACTTCGGAGAGTCCTCCAAAACCCCCTAATCGAATGACCATGGATTTTTGTGTTGCTGGTCGTAGAAGGCCCAATTAATTATGCATGACAGCGGCTTGACGGCCATTTGATTTCGTTACACACGCCGCCTACCCCCCCTTCCCCACTGAGCCGCCGATCCAATCGGGTTACGACAGACCCCCCCCCCCCCCCCCCCCCTACAGAAGGTTAGACTCTCCTTATCAGTGGGAGAGATTTCCTAAAGATGGTGTTCGGGGCCTTGTAGGACATTTCATCATCATAATAAGCTCTTGTTATGTATGCAGCGGCAGCAGCTCTGCTATCAGGCCTTGTTGTCTTTGGAAGAGCTGCAGTTTGGCTGGACACCTGCCACAGACCACAGAGGGAGATACACAGCTCTGGGGGAAATGATCAGTTACTCTTATTTACTATTAATGTAGCAAAGAAAACACATTCAGGAATCAACATTTGGTGGAATAACCCTGATTTAAGGCACTAATAAGTTAACACTGTTTTGCCATAGCCAACAACTGGTCCCATTGCAAGGAGGAATGATTAAGTGGCCTACAGGTGATAGAAAATCACCTAGGATAGGAAATACCTCATCGAGTTTGAGTTGGAATTCAACACTGGAATTGAATTGCTGCTATACATGTACAGTAGAGATGCTAATTTATGACAAATTTGGAGATGTTTTACCAGAGTTGCAGATGGTGACACTGTGTTATGCAAAGACTAAACAAACCGCCTGCGGTCTCTGAGGCTATGCACCGTCATGTAATGGCAACGCATCAACTGCCTAAATTTAAGCCACTTTTTACTAAACCACATGCTGTATCTTGGTCTCTACCCGTGTAGAAGCATATATTAAAGTGACATACATTAAGTCAACTTTGTGACCTATGCTTGACAGTGTCTGCTTAATGTTATTCTTGCATAATTTGGTCATTGTAAGCTGACTGATTAAATGTTTAGGTTGTTGTAGGGAGCCAAATGTATGACCTAACTAACTATACATCCTAAGCAGGACTGTTTCAGTGTCACTAATGGGAAGTGAAACGTTTGTAACCTGACTGAGCAGAATCTGATACTAATAAATAAACTTAATTGTGCAGTATTCTGGTATAAAAGGCCTATGTCATTTAAAGCCTGCATATAGTTTGGAACTACAGCATGTGCTTAGTCATTGCCAACAAAATGTTTGTCCCACTTCAAATCTTCCTCAGGGTCCCACAAATGTCATGTGAGGCTATGGAGAAGAGACAGGGAAACCACTACTGGAGCCCACATGTCACAATATATTTAGATGACGACAGCAATCTCCAGGTCTATCCACAAAATTGCTTTTCGCCAGGACAGAAATGTATCTTCAGTCAGCAGGCAGTGAACACTGTCACAATCCACGGTCACGGTCCCATAGCATGGAAAAACATCCATGCCGTGGATTTATTTGTTGGTTGTTTGTCAGGGTGACTGGTAGGGGTGTGATTCATGCTCTGTTGTGCCAGGGTGTGCCAGAGAGAACGTCAAGAAAACTGGCTCAACAGTGCAAAGATTTATTATTTGATTTAAATGCATAGCAAGCAGCAGACCCAGGAAGGCTGGGCTATATAAACGTGGCACATGGAAACAATCCTGTGTGTGTACTCAACAAAGCGGAGGTGTTTTAATTACCGTACTGTCAAATCAATTGTGTCTGCAAGAACCCACTGTACTGTAGCACCAGCATCCTACAGTGGCATACTGTAACAGCCAATCAGCAGACATTGATACAGTTATGTGGACATTCTCATGCATTTCCATCCTTCAGTGGGTTGGTCAGTCAATCATACATTGCTCACTGACCATTGGCATATGCACGGACTGACAAAGCTGATTTTTCACTTTTCACTTTTTCTGTCACTGACCTCTGGCTATGTTCCCTTGGAAGATTATATTATGGCTGTTTTGCATGTGTTGCCATCAGGAACGGGGCTCTGAACAGTATAGATTATATTATGGCTGTTTTGCATGTGTTCCCATCAGGAATGGGGCTCTGAACAGTATAGATTATATTCTCTTCCTCCGTCAGGGGGCCAGGCCTTCCTCTTCCTCCGTCAGGGGGAAGGCCTTCCTCTTGTGTCAGGGGCAAGGCTTTTCGCTTGTACAGGAAGGACCGCTGTCCCCAGTGCTCCCTGCAACAAGCACCACACGCCATTTAAAAAAGAAGCACCTAATTTAGTTTAATTTGCTATACAATAATACAAACAATAAAGTTGTTGTAACTTACACAAAATGGTACTTTTTGAACAAGGATTGATGTCTGGGGATGGCATTATTCTTGCATGTGAAATTCTTATCCATGAAGGGACCTGGAGCCAGAGCAATACTTTGTCCTTTCTCCACTTTGCCATCAACTGAGTTGATCACAGACTGCACAGGTAAGACCTGCAAACAACATGCACTTAAGTTAAGCACCTAAGGCTTTTATTGTATGTTAACTGAAAAGCAACATAATACTGAAACCGCAAAGGAAGCATTGGAACGCCGAAGCACCCAAAATCTTTATCAGAAGAAAACTTAAATGTTAAATAAATTGAGGTTGTCGATTTGATGTTTATAATTAAAGGGTGCAAATAGGACTTTTATTCTTTGTTTGTTAATCTTGCCCAAAACTGTTTTCACTGCAATATAGTCATAGTATAGTTAGTCATAGTATCAGGTCTATTCCATAATAACAGGTTGCCACAGAGTAGAATGTATGCTAATGACTACATGTAAGAGTTTTGAAGATACTGGTGGAGGATGACTATGAAGACATTTCCCATTAGCAACATTAACAAAGGCAAAAAAAAAAAACTTTTATGAGCCATTCTGGTCACTTCAGCTCCATTAAAACAGTTTGTATAAATTCCCTTTTCAGAGAGACAGCTATGCATTAAACTAAAGGTGTAAAAATAGACTTTACTGGGTGTATGGGCCAGGTCGACAAAAATGCTTTGGGAAAAAGTGTACATTATATAATTAACAACAACTAAAATATGGCACACCTGGTGGCATTAAATGACTGATCTTATATTGTATGTACAGTACAGTTGCTTCCAGATGCCACACACCATATACCTGTGATCTGGGTTTATATTGAAACAACTCATTGTGAAATGATCAAACAATACAGGCAGTGAGCTGTAGCTAATGTTTCATCTTGAATGCTTAGTGTCATAATGTAAATTAACCAGATAATTAATCAGGATCATTACACATGAACGTAATAGTTAATCTTTTACCTTCAGTGCCATGCCTGGCTTCCTGAGCGAGTATTTCTGGGGCTCATCTTTCAGTATTTCCTCAAACTTCCCTGAACTTTGCAGGTGGCACATGATCTCCAGGACCTGTCCGTTTGCTCGAGGGACGACGGTGTCGCTGTCCCACAAAATCTTCCTCTGCCACCTCTTATACTGTTCTCTGGCTGCTTGACACTGCTCCTCCTTCAGAGCCTCTCCTTGAGAGATACAGACACACGCACGCACGTACTTATTAGATAGATAGTATTATTAGATAAAACACTAACTTGAAATAAGGCCGTAATTTATTTAAATAATAGGCTACATGAAGACTTTATATGAAGACAAAAATCTGGAATCATCATCAGTCTGTATCTATTTGATGGAGACATTCTGCACTTTCATAATTTGTAATAAACTGAAAAGTGGCCAATTCCCTACCTGCGGCATATTCTATTAGGCCCTGTAACATTTGGATTTGGGCATATTGAGAGAGTCTGGACATTATTACGCCCGGTAATGGTTGATTTGTGCCCTCATGTGAACATCACATAATAATTGCTGCAGTACAGCCCCTACCAGCTAGGTGAATGGTGAGAGGTTGAAGGTTGAAGACAGGAGGCGGTTTACTGAAGAGCTGAAAATCCAGTGAGTGCTGGCTCCACGGCCATGTGTCCCGAGGAAGTGTGGGCTTCAGAGTATTTGCATGTAGTATGTTCTCTCTCCATGGCTGTGGGCACATGCACACAAACAATGGTCGTAATAACAGCAACATTATTTAAGGATAAATTCAAGGATTCCAGGATATTAATGTCCAGTTGTGACTTGTGAGCAGTGTGCTCCCTAACAATCGGCTCACCCACTACAGTATAAACATGAGATATCTTCCCCTGGAACAATCACGGAACATAGAGAAGGACCGAAGGACGTTCCGCTGAGAAACTACGTGACAAAATACCCCAAATAATGTGCCCACATTTTAAGGAATTCCCATCCATGGGCTCTTAGATTAACCCTATATTCAGCAGTGACAATTACATGTACCTTCTTCAGCTCTGCCACACGGGCTTTATCTGGACGTCTGGGATGCTCATGGGAATAGTCACTGCTCGCACATGAGAACTGCGGGGGCAGGGCACTAGATGCTTTGGACATGGATTTGGTACCATCACACAGCTCCACAGTGGCACTGTGATACTGTTGACTGTAGGTGAACCTCCGACCTGGCACCTGATGAACATATGATCAGAGGCATGATGATGCCACACTGAACATTTAACAGTTCAAAGCACAACATGATGTCTGATGTTTCTGAACCTTAGCCATCTCCTTGCGCAACAGTTCCCAAGCCTCCTCGTTTGAGTTGAAGGTCTGGCTGCTGTAATTGTGGGCCAGCCTGGAAGCAGTGTTTTCGGCCACAAACACGGTGGATCTTGGCTTCTGCAACTGCATACTGTCTTGTTGCACTTGTTTTATGTTGGCCTGATACATTATGTGAAATATGAATGTAAATATGAATACATAAAATACGAAACCGATATGAAACTGTTAGATATGATAAATATGACATAATTAGATGCTCTAAATTAAGTCTATACCTGAATAAAGTCCTTGATTTGTTTATGTTTCAATTTACTGCTGAAGTGATCTTTCATGGATTCTCTTTTATCCATGTCGAGGGGTCTGCATGTCTTCTCTGAGATGAGCACAGAAGACATGTCTGTCTGAGGACGGTTCACTTCTAGCTTTTGTCCACTCTTCCCAGTAAATGAGCCAAATTCCCTGCTCATGCTGAGAACCATTTCAGCTGAGGGGAACAGCTTGTTCTGCACGGCATCTTTTAGTTGCCTTACTTGGCACATTTGGCTTAACCTAAGTACATTTTTAATTGACAGGAGAGAACACAACATTGGTTAATACACTGAAATACTTACCACCCACATATTCACCCATATATTTCTATATTTTGCTGAATAATAGGTATGGCCTTTTATAATGATTCTAAGTTGAGGCCACAAACCGCAGCCTCACTAAAATCTGTAACTCCGACACACAATGAGAACATTCTAGGTTTTATTGTGTACTGTAGGCCTACATATTAATACCGTGAGACAGCTTGAAAGCAGGAGTGAGGGACCATGTCTCTAATATAGACCAAAGGATGCCTCATGATCATCTCCAGTCGTGTGTGAAGATGGACAGGCCTCAGAGCCAAATCTAGTGAGTCGTAGATGCGCTTTGAGAAGCTTAGGCCTGAATTGTAGAGAACATTCACCTGCTCCTCCTCAGTCCCATCCAACCTGCAATATAATTGTTTGCTATGAATTATTGTGCATATAGTTTATTTAGGTGTTTCCAGCATCCAAGTGTGGACACGAGTGGCATGCAGTATACTGATAAATACACTGAACTATATAGTTTTCAACTAATGTTCATGTAAGAGATTACAGAAAGTGTTTTCGGACTTACTTTGGTGGGACTGTCTCCCAAAGTATTTTGATGGCTTGATGTTTGAGCCCCTCAAGAACAAAAAGGTGTATTTCTTCATCTAACATGTGGAATCCTGTTACAAAATCCAGCTCCTTGTCCTCCCCACCCATGGAAGTGGACAGGTCTTTGTGAATTGTTTCCAGGGATGGTAAGCCTAGTTGGAAAGTGGATGAATTGATTCTGAGAATCTCTGACCTCAGCTTGGTCATTGTGGAAACATTCTCGTACCTAAAGAGATACACAATGCGTCCGTATGGGCAATGTGAAGACCCCACTTCACAACGATCACTCAGCGGAAAAGCTACTTTGATCTTGACTTTGATTTGAGAATTGGCATTAAAGTAGTGGCCTTGGGGCATGGGCTGTTTGCTAAGTCCATCAGCGGCACCCGGTGGATTCATCCTTTCAGCCTTTTTCAACCTATCCCATGCACTTCTCTCAGTCGCCAGTAGCTGAGGTGGAGGGGAGCATCTGATCGGCAAGTTCAGCTTGAGGCTTGTCTGACCGAGTAGCAGCTCAGACAGGTCGAGACTCACAAGTCCGTAAGAGTTATACATCTTGGTCTTCTTCTTGAAGGGATTGTGGGTAACATGTTTCCCATTGACCAGTGCTACATTGTTCACCTTGTCATCATCCAACCCTGTGCCAAACGGTGCAGGGGGTTGGTCTGACTTCTTGTCGCGATCATGAACCTCTATCTCCAGTGGAGGACCTGTCAAGAACTCTTGGAGTTCTCCTGGACTCATCAATCCAGTCAGGATAACATTCACATCTTTGAAGTAGACATTGTTACTGTGTCCTTGATAACTTGTCCTGTGAGTTTTCAGGTTATGGACCTTATACTGACAATACACCGGCAAGCATTTATCCTAAGAATAAGGATTTGATATTTACACCAGAGCTCAGAACTACATGGTAAATTCACAACTCAAAATTGGGTGATTCAGAAAACATAAAGCATCAGTGAATAAACAACGAGGAAATTAAATTAAATCAATCACTCTAACTTTGCCAAGTGAGTTTGGTACCTCTAGGACATGGAAGGGGACTGGGGATGACGGCATTGAGGTGGCTGACAGAATAGTGATGACCAGTGGATTTAGTTCAGCCTTCAGATGATCACATAGTAATGGTCTATCCAGAGATATGTTGAACATGGCTTCGTTTATTGCAGGTGAACAAGTAGAGAGGCCATCCATCACTGTAGTCTCTCCTGATAGGTGCATAATGAACTACACAGTGAGGACTTGACTTACTGATAAAAGTGATTGCCAAACTTAAGAATTCAACTAGGATTTTTGTTTTTGCTGTGTAATGTGATAACTGATTTGTTAATTATATGATGGGACATTTCTGAAATCTATATTAGCATAATATACTGTAGTGTATGGTATCACATTTAATATAATTATTCCTTAACCTTAGTAGCATGGAATTGGTATTGAGACAAGATATTGGAATACTTGATCATTTTTTATTTTTATTTAATAATTAATTTAATATAAATATAATGTATAATTATAAAGGAATGATATACAGTACCTGCCAGCAAGTGAACAAGGCTGATTTCAGCTGAGGCGAAAGCTTTCCTTTTTACATTCTCCAGATGAGCTGCATCACTTGCAGGTTTATTTTTAGCTGCAGCCAAATTCATGTCCCTTAAAGAGGCTGAGGAAAGTATTATTTAAATAACTCACATTTGAAGCACACAATTATGGTAGAAAACGGAGGGAAAGATAAACAATAACAAGTATTGTTGTACTTTTGATAAAGAAATATGTTCACTTAATTTAAGACTGTGTCATTATCATTATATTAGGAAGCAATTAAGCATAGGATGCACATCAGATACATATTGATGGCCAGTTCGACTGAAACGTTGGAAACAATGTCAATAATTATAAATTACACAAAGACACAGTCTTCTATATCACATAGAGACATACATCTGATGTATATAACCCCTTCTCTTTCGTCCGTCTTTTCCACGTTTGACTCCCCACGCAAGGAACAAAACGAACTATGTAGAGGCCTTAAAGCAGCGAGGCCATGTCCAAGGAACAAAACGGACTATGTAGAGGCCTTAAAGCAGCGAGGCCATGTCCAAGGAACAAAACGGACTATGTAGAGGCCTTAAAGCAGCGAGGCCATGTCCTTAAAAATAAACTCAAGAAAATCAGACATACCGAACATGTCAGTTGAGTCCTCAGCTTGCGTCTGTGGCAGTCTGAAGGCTGGTTTGTCAAAGCGAGCCTTGTTGGACACTTTGTCCTTGCCTTCCCATATCTTTAAGATGATCTTGTGTGAAAGAAGTTTAATCAGCAGTTCTTTGGTAACGCTGACATTGAAAGACTGAGACCAACCAACCCATATCTGATCTCCTTCATGCCAAGGCCTCAAAATCTGTTCACAAGTACATTTAACATTAGATGCATTCATGTTTGGTTTACTCACATTAAAGGTTTAATGACATTCATTTTCATTTATTAAAATTTTTCGTTTTTACTTTTAGGTTGTATGACCTCAATTACACCCCAAAAACCTGAACCTGGCCTGGGATTTTCTCTGTGTCTCTGAAGCTGCAATGAAAACAGGCAAAACAGTGAAAACAGTGACATCTGCTGGCAAATTCCTATGTCATTATATGGGATTACCTCACACTCCACAGGCAAATCAGAGCACTTGTTTGAGCCAGAAAACCCCAGACCACAGAAAATCTATATTGAATGTTAAAAGTTCTGAATTTTTGGGTGCAATTGGGAGCTCAGAAAACCTAAAAAGAAAGAAAAATTACAAAAACATTTTTTTAATGGCACAATCCCTTTAAATTATAGACAGCATTATGTCCGGTAAATGGTGTTTCCATGATAATATGCTCTGATAAGTAGGCCTACTATCCATTTACGGCCAATAACTTTCTAAGTAAATGTCACTTTTGTAAAGTGGAACATTGTACAGTCCCATGACTGTGAGAGAGATTGGCCATTATCTGTAACTCTAAACCAACTTGTCTTGTTCAATGCTCGTGCTCATGAATTGTTCATGCTAGGGATAGGCCTACACGTACACATGCAGCACTCACTCTCAGGTAGTGTTTACCTTGGTCTCATTTTTCCTGTATATTTTCGCTGTTGGCCCAAACATTGCAAGGTCCACTTTGACTGTCTCTGTGTCATCTGGCAGTAAATTGTATTCAATATGATAGTAGCCCTGAGCTTTTGGGGCGTCAATGTGACCGGAAGGAACTTTCTTTGGCTTTTTCCTGGCCTTTTCAGCAACTACATGGGAATGGGATTGCTCAGCCTTTCCTAAAAGGGAACATTATAGCATATTAAGTGTGAATGAGATCAGGGATTGAAATCAACTATTTGTGTAATAGACATTAGACATGGGAAATTACCTCTTGGAATAGCTATTGCAATATAAACTGTCCATGAGACTTCATATGAACTGTCAGTCTGTCACTATAGTGTGAAATTACTTCCTCAACAGGTGAAGCTGAATGTAACCCATTCGACAGTCCCTGGTCCCTGGATGATTGCAAATCAGTCTCAGAGGAAAGATGTTCATTGCAAAAAAATGCATTATCTGCATCCAGACCAATATCACCTGGTACTGAATAGCAGAGATGACTCTCTGAAAGGCTTGTCTTCAAGCCTGATTCGTCTGTAATAGTTTCCATCTGTACAAAAAATGGATACAAAATAAAAGATGTTAACTTAATTAGTAATATAGGCTATGTACAGTAATGGAAAAGTTTTGCTATTTGTTATACAAGGATAATAATAATAATAATAATGAGAAAAACACCTGCTTCCCAATCTCATAGCCTAATTGAAAGGAGATTTTCATATTTAGTATAGTATGTGGGAACATTAACAAAGGATATATTTCAATAGGCCTATAAACCTTTGTGTTGTATGGCCTATGGAAACAACTCCAATTGTTAAATCACAGTGATATAGTTTCCTTACTTTAGTTTACTCACACACACACACACACACACACACACACACACACACACACACACACAGTGACACACACACACACACACACACACACACACACACACACACACACACACACACACACACACACACACACACACACACACAAACACACAGTGACACACACACACACACACACACACACACACACACACACACACACACACACACACACACACACACACACACACACACACACACACACACACACACACACACAGAGTAGTATTATTATTAATATTATGAATACAAATAAATCTTACTGTAGCATTTTTTTTTTGCCAGCCAAACTTACTTCTGACTGGGCAAACTTGTGAGTCTTCGAGTCTGATAATCCACTTGTCTGAAAAGCAGTAATTATTTTTCTTTTAAACCAATCCTGTCTTGTGGGTAAACTGAAAAAGTTCTACCCTCCTACAGAAAGAGACGGTCAGATACAACATATATTCCCATGACAACCTATGTACGAGGATTTACACCCCATATCCGGAAAGCCCAGTCGCAATGTGATTGGCTTATTGGTTGGCAAGTGGAGACGAAAATTGCCATGGAAACACATAGGGGGCGCACTAGATGATGATTAGCCTATTATACCTTCTACCTGCCAAGGGACAGCAGATGAAAATGAGCCAAGATGTATGGTACTTTTACAGAAATGTGTATGAATGTGCATTGTGTCTGTAGCTCTAAACTGTATTATAAAAAATATGAAGCAGAACATGTACTGGAAACTGTTATTTATTACTAATTCATAATTATTCGGTTGTGGCTCAGGTGTAGAGTGGCCAGTAGAGGCCCGATGGGGACCGTGAGGTTTCCAGTTCGATCGGGCTCCCCCAGTTAGTGTCGAAGTGTCCTTGAGCAAGATGCTGGACCCCTACTTTCTCCTGATGTGCACCTTGCATGGTTTCCTCCGGTGTAAATGGGTGAATGAAAAGCACAATCTATGTAAAGCGCTTTGGATAAAAGTGCTTTATAAATGCACCATTTAATTTGTGTTGGAATCACCAACCAGCACAAATTACATTTATAAGAAACGATCAAATGAAATGTCCTCATTCAAATCAGGTATGGTGACTTTAATGAAATTAATCAATTTAATTCACCTTTAATGAGTAATTTTATTACTAGTATGAATTACTAGTATGTGACATATCAACTGTCTCAATGACATCTTAATTATTATTATGTTCAATAACAGGTTTCAATTATTTTTTAACAAATAAATAAAATGAAGGTACTTAGGCTGATTATGGAAGGAGGTAGGGCCTGCACACCATTATTTTGGTAAATAACTTAGGCTGATTATGTCAGCGGTGGACGAAGACAGCTGTGTAGTGTGAACCGACGACTTTGAAAGTTGTGCCAGTGTACTGGTCTTGCACTTTTTAGATTAATACAAAATGCACAATATTGTCATTGTTTTATTGATTTTTGTCATACAAAACATACATTAACTGATGTAATATAGGTTGATAGTTAATTTTATGCTGTAATTTTTTTTTATATGATTTAATCAATTATTTGTTTAGTCCTCAACCGTGGTCTCCTGTTGTGGCCAAAGAGGCCATACTGTAACAAATATACACACCATCAGACATTTTCATAATACAACAGGATTAGTACTAGATGCCAGTCAGTGTAGGCACAGAATGCCTTAACCAGATCTTTACCTTAACCACCCCAACTCTGAACTTAACTAAGCTTATTTAATTAAACTATACCAAACACTATCTGATTTGTCAGGGATGCCGTTTATCATTAATCTGTTCCTAGACTTTGTGAGATCTAGCACAAACTATACTACAGACAGGACAAACCCCAATGTTAAGACATTTAGGACACTGTCCAGAAACATTGACCAGATGTATATGTACATTAATTATTATCCATTGTAATGGTTAAAATGAAAATATAGAAGAAAACTAAAATAGAACACATTACTACAGTAAATATAGCGGAATCAAAGGCTTCTCATTGAGGTCCGTCTCCACAAAGTAGAGTGTCATTAATCTTCTTGACAATCTTGGTCAAGTAGTTTCGGGCTGGGGTGATTGAAAACACGATTTCCTCCAACTGATGGATCCTGCAAAAACAATATGGGCAAAGTAAAACATATTTTATCATTACATACACACCTGAGAAGAACCAATTATGGCATTTGTTTGGCATTGTCATTGGCATTGTCCCTGGGGCAATATTCCCAGTCATCTTAATGGCCACACTTACGTGGTGTTTCCAATGGTGCTCCTGAAGTTGTGCACTCGAGGAAGACAGAAGGGATAGCCTGAGGTGAGCTCTATGGTCAGCTCAAACTTGGCAAACGCCTTGAGACTGCTGAACATCAGACGAACCCTGGAAGGAGTAAATTGTTTCATGTGACTTGGCATTAAAAAAAAATATTGGGTTAGATCAGCGGTTAGTTCGACTAAAGGGCACTGAGCCGTGTCATTAAATTGATCTCACCTCATAGTGATAATGCATGAATGAGTTTTTATTAGGGAATGCCAATTAGTTATTAGGCAATGGTTCCAACACAGGGGGTGCATATGTAAAAAATATATTCTAATATTTAGAGCATGAAAGCAATAGTTTGAGCCCTTTGCAGTAAGAATGATCAGTATGTCTTCATTACAAATTAGCCCACTGGTCCCATTTGCAAATGCATCAGTAATACTTCTTACCTTGTGTCCACACAGCTGATGTCCAGCAGATTCAGCCTCTGAGCTCCCCATTTTTTCATCAAGAGAACCTCCTCTCCCAGCAGACGGCAGCGACACACAACCAGGCTCACATTGTGAAGCAGCTGGACATGAAAGCAGAGAAATAATACCTTGGAGTGAACATTTTGCCATGGGATACTTTCACACACACTAAACCTGCCAGAAACCAACAAATACAACCATTAAATACACAAACGTGACAAGTCACAGGCAAGGGTTTTTCTTGATCAATAAAAACTCAAGGATCATTTAAACTACTTGAACCCTAGCGTCTCTATTCTTGCCGGGTAAACATTCAATGAAAATAGCATATCTTCAAGCTCACAACAGGTCACGATACGATGCGGCTATTTCCAGAGATGTTATTTTGAGGGGAAAATGGCACAGACCGAAGTATAGGGTTTAAGTGAAAGAAGCAGGAAAATATTGTAGTGAAATATGTGACCTCTCGTCTTTTATTTACACTTACCGCTGTAACGTAATGACTGGTGGGATACTTTTTCACCCAAGTATTTCCTTCTTCCTCAATGTACTGGGACAGTAGTTTGTGAACAAGGCGGGCGTGACACAGTGACTTTTCATCTAGATTTAAAAAAATGTATAAAGAGCAGAATATATGTCATTTTCCCTGTGTATTCAGGCCCACCCAACCACATTATACATTGCAAATTTGCAATAGGTCAATTAGTCAGGGAGTGATCTAGGTCTGGGCAATATGTCTAGGGTGGCTATAATGTATAATGCAATTGATATATTCAAATGAATATTATTCAATATCAAGAGGATTCATTTAAGGGGGAAATACTTAATCAAAACAAGTCTCTCTCGATT
This sequence comes from Protomyctophum parallelum, assembly GCF_964188405.1. Taxonomy (NCBI): domain Eukaryota; kingdom Metazoa; phylum Chordata; class Actinopteri; order Myctophiformes; family Myctophidae; genus Protomyctophum; species Protomyctophum parallelum. Next base: position 42,286,842 of record NC_139698.1, read on the forward strand.
GTTTTGTCTTGTTTGCTAGTCTGATTCTAGTAAAGAGACAAAACATAAAGTTGCATTGTTAAATTGTGTAATTAAGGACATTTACGGAAAACATGACATTATGGAGACATATTGTATCTCATATCAATGGTCCATAAATATCCTGATAGAACTGTTATGTCACTGAGGATCACCCTAGTCTGAAGCCAGCATACCATACTAACATCATTACACAGACAAGAGCAAAAATGTTAATTTAACCACATCATGGACACTAGCACCCCTATCGGTGGCATGACATAATAGGCAAATACTCAGCGAAAATAGGGTGAACACTTGCCGAAACCGAAAGTAGATAAAAACTCACAATGTGTCGTGAGCTTGTATATGGGCCATTGTCCACAAATAGGTTTGGTTAGAGTGTAAAAAGGAGTGGACTAAGAGTGTAAAAATAGACCTTTACAGGTCCAGGGTGGCTCAGACAATGTCATTTGACTTTTAGCTACCAGTACTCCTCACCATCCAGTTGAAGCTTCAAAGTGATGTCCGATATATTCATCTCACAAGCATCAGTATAGTCTCCTTAGAAACAAATCAGAAAAGAGTTCAGCAATGACACAAATACTGTTCTTCTGCTGACAATAGTGTTTTAAGTCAGATATCTCACCATGATGCTCCTCAAACACCACCTCTAGATACATGGTGTTGTGCAGAAATGTATACACTGCATGGTTTTCGGTCTTCTCCTTAAGCTTCCATTCATTCAGCCTGCAGTGAAGAAATTACAAAATATAAAATCACATGCTTTATGGACATCAAAAGTATCTTATATTCTTTGTACATGTACTTTTATATAATGATGTTGTATTCATTTGGCAGCACATGACTGAATACGTGCCTTGACCAAAATGTTGCCAATTAAAAGTATTCTTTACTGAGAAACTGAGAAAATGCAGACAATACGCAGGTGATCTTGATACATTACTGCAGGGGTTTTCAACTGATTGTGAACCAGGGACCACCACCTTTACTAAGAACCAACCTGGGGACCACTGTTGCAATGGGATATGGGATATGATTCATACTCCTATTTTACCGCTGTTTCGGCTCGTCAGAAATTTTCAGTAGCACCGAAGAGCCGACTTTAGGACGTTACCCCCCCCCCCCCCCCCGCTCCCCCCGAACCTCAAATGACGTCACATTGTAGGCTCTACAGAGCCGAACCGACTTTTATTCGGCTCTAAAATAGGAGTATGAATCGGCCCTAACACTATGGAATGCATCCCATGTATACTGTTTCTCAAACGATGGTCCACGGACTTAAGGCGTGCCTTAACCTTTATCCCTAAACCTTTTTGCCATATTTTACTAAAAAGATTTTAAAATTGTTCAACTAGCCGATCTACATCCACACATTATGATCTTGTAGATCGGCTATTTGAACTATTTTAATAATAGTAATTATAGAAATAGTATTATATAGTAAAAATGGCAAATATGTGCAAGATATAGCACATGATGGGCACATTTCCTAATAATGATGACTCAATCAGGCAAGCTGGTACACTTCACCCGTCTTGAGATTCTAACTGCCTTTTCTGTGGAATTTCTTAACATTGACGCACTTCGCAAAGTGAAGATTTTGTATTTTCTGTATTTTCTTTTTAAAATACAAAATCTTCACTTTGCTACATTACTAAATGCATGGTCAGGGACCACGTGCAATACCTTCACGGACCACCAGTGGTCCACGGACCACCTGTTGAAAACCCCTGCATTACTGGATAACACCTGAAAGTAATTATGCAGTTGCACTTGTTATGAGGAACCTATATTGCCACAAATTATTTGAACACTGACATGTCCAATGTTGTGATGTAGTTCTGAGGATCACGAGTCTCAGCTCTGAGCCTGTCCAGTTTGTCCACATTCTGTTTCTTCTGAATCTCCAGTTCATACATTTGTCTGTGGTAGAAGCAAAACAAAACACACATTCTTCTGCATCATTGTATTGACTTTGCTGAATATTAATTTTAGGTGACTGATCATGAAGGAGGCTGATTTTGTTTACGCTATGGCAGGTTCAACTTACCTTTCGTTATCAGCCGTCTCCCTTGTGACTCTCTCCAATCCTGTGGTGAAATGACTTATTAATATCTGACTGGCAGCTTTACAATGTACCGGTAGTTAATCTAGAGTTAAATTTTGCACAAGGTGACTTTCAATGTCATACTTAGTAACGCTGTGTACTTGGAGTACTGATACAGAGTTCCATACATTTGATTAGACAAAAACATTCATGTTGAAAAGCTTAATACTATCCAACTTTACCATGTTGCCTTGACTTCAATGTTGGTTCAGTGGTATTTAAATCGTTCCCTTCAACTGCAGCAAGTTCTAGGGTGAAATGAATGGGAAAAAGTAATGCTATTCACAACATTTAAAAGAACACATGCCAGTACGATATTTGTCCATCTAAAGTGTGAATATACCCGTTTGTAATTCATTGATACAGTTGTCCAGGCTTTTAAGCATCTCATCTACTGCTTCAACTCTTCCTTTCAACTTCTGCTGCTCCTCCTGAGAAGATTGGAAAGGTCACAAATAGACAGGTAATAGAGCATGCACCTCTACTCTAGCCCAGGTGCTGGACAAAAGGCAGTACAAGAGGAAGAATAGAGTCCACAACACTGGTAGAAAACTCAGCTCCACTGGTTTATTAATTCAACATTTCGATCACTGGGATCTTCTTCAGTTAATGTCACAAATAGGCCTACTAAAAAACAACTAAAATTATATCGTTATTCAATGGCTCTTACCAGATAGGCTCGGTGAAGATTTGAGTACAAGGCTTCTTTCATTTCATGTGCATGAACCTTGGCTCTCCTTCTGAACAATTTGCTTTTCTCTTTCAATTTAGCACCAAAACATTTCAGCTGAGGACAGTAAAAAGTGAGGATTAGGAGAAAAATACATACAAATATTTATTTCTAAAAAAGGCCCTTGGATTGGTTTAAATGCACAGTCACGTGCACAACAGTTACAAGGTGAAGTACCGTGATATTTCACTTTGGTATAACATTTTCAGTCATGCTTCCTACGATTGCTTATGTTCTGGATCCGGAATCACTTTTCAAGAGATAGTTTAACCGTCAATCTACAGGATGTATTCAATAGGCCCATCACAATTATTACATAATCGCCTGATATAAAATGATTACGTATGTACAGGTATTTTGTCCATTACAATATAAAATAAAATTATTAGTACTGGTCATTGTCAGTTATTTCTTTGTAAATTATTGAAGTCATTTGTTTGTCATATCTGCCGGATGCAACTTTTGTTTACAAAGCCTAAAAGGCAAATAGTAATGTAAATTTGATTCATATTATATTCAAACGCCAAATATTTGTATGACAATGAATCGTCAACTTAATTGCATGATTGTGACAGCCCTACACCACTGCATTATGACTTCGAAAAAACAGTGTACCAATGTGAAATTAATAACACAATGCATGTGTCATACCTCTTTCTCTGAGAGGTCTCTCACTGCTTCCCAAAGAGGTCTGTTGACACTCTTTACAAGAACCTCTTGGTCTTTCATCCGAACCTTCAATCTGGGAAGAACAGTCATGTTTTTTCTTTTTTAGACATCCTGAACAAGCTTTTGAGTACAAATACAATTTGTGAGTTGCCAGAAATCTAAACAGGAAGAACCAACATAAAAACAAGAAAATCCATCGGTTATGGCAGCAGAAATATGGAATGGAATAGTTGTGATAATGACCAAAAAAGTTTAAATATAGTTGATAAATATAAAACATTATTATAAAACTCTTATAATGCATCATCTCCACCATATGATTCTACCAAATGTATTCCTTTGTTTGCCTGTTGTATCAAAGTTTTGTTGTTCGTTTTGTTATTACTTGTATATTAGTATAATATAAGCCTTTTCGGTCCAAACATGTTCTGTAAAGTTTGCTGTAATTAATCCTGTATTCATGATTTAAGACTGAAATAGACAATTCATTCAATAAGACATTTTCACTTTGGGATTCTATAAGTCTGCAAATTGCATCCACAAAACAAAAACACCATTTGACCATATAAAAAATTTGAAAAACCTGACATAAAAACCGATACAGTCCGAGTATCGGTCATTCTTACCAAGCAGCTGTCCAACTGCCAGAAATATTGAAGATCTATACGTCGACAAAATATTCCACACTATATACATAGCCTACAGTATATCCTGTGTGTGCAAGCAAAAAGAAAAACTCAAATAATTATGTACTTCAAAATAAAAAATATTACCCCTCCATTATATCGGCAAGGTGTTGGTAGTCTCTCTCATATATTCTCTGTTTTGGACGGTTGATATGAAGGTCTCTGAGCAGATCCTCTGGTTTGTGATCCACATCAAATGCAAGCTACAGAAATAAAATCAAATGACTACACCAGCCTTGCAATTATACATATTTTTCCATTGTACAAGTCTTATAATTTAATCATTATAGGATTGTGAAAATCACCATACTTTTGCAGGAAGAACACTCTGGCGAGAGTTATAGAAGACAAAGTCAACACTGAAGCATTTGAAGAACTCTAAAATGGTTATGTTTCCATCATCCAGTTTCTGTAACAAAAACATATAATTACTGCAAAATAGTTTTGTGTGCTTTTTAACCCCTTTTCTCCGCAATTTTTAGATGTTATGCCAATTGATTCCTCCCCACACTCATTTATGTGTTGTTACTTCTGTTGTATCCTACTGACTCTCACCTACCAGTGAGGAGCCCCCACTGGGAGGACGTAGGCGTAGAGCCTTTGCTTAGTCCTACTCCTCACAGGTGACCAGTCATCACCCTACCCTACACGCCAGCGGCTTCCTTCCCCAGAACACGGCTTAGTGTGTAGAGACTATAGACCAGGGTTCCCCAATTCATTTTCCTCAAGGGCCATATTTTGACTAGGGTACCAGGCTGGGGGCCGAGTCGGCACGCGCAAGGTCGAGGTCTTGCCCTGAAAATACATTTTCAGGGCAAGACCCCATTTGAAAAGGACCCCCAGTTTGACATGCAGAGGCTACTGACCCCCATTTAATGCCATTTATATCTGGTACCCCGCAGATGGCCCGCGGGCCGCTAATTGGGGAACCCTGCTGTAGACGCTCGACAAAGCTGGATGGACCACGGTGGATTCAAACCCACGACCTCTGCGGTGGTGGGCAGGCATTTTACCAATGTGCCACCCTAGCACCGCCCAAAAAAGTACCGGTATCTAAATAACATTTATTTGAAACAATTGCCTCTTTTAAAGGAAAGTTGCAAACATATGTTACCTTATGTATATTACTTATCCAGTCAGTAACATCTTCAAGTTGGGATTCAAGCAGGCTTGGTTTGAAACCTAAAAAGAAAAATAGACAGAAGGAACAAAAAGGTAGTACAGAGTAGTACATTGTATTAAAGGACAACATGCAGTTGAGTATGTCAACAAAGAAAACTCAGCAAATTACAACTAATACGCATTTACTTGATGAACTTACTGGACTCAAGTGTAGCTTCACATCTAAGACTGGTTGTGTTGCTACTGTTTGAAGAATCTATAGGCTGTGTAATGACACTCGAAGATGCAGTTAGGTTACTGTCACACACAACAGGTAATGGTCGCTGTAGTGAAGGAAAAAGGAAAAAAAACACATACATTATTTGTTTTGTCCACAAGGAAAAACTATCTGAAATCTCAAAGTGAACCCCACACAGTACACACACACACACACACACACACACACACACACATTTAACTTACTATCTCTTGGATGCTGTCAATCAATGGTCTCCTTCTCTTGTCATCTTCATCAGTATCTTTGCGATAATGATCCGGCAGGGATCTCTTCTTGCCTTGACTGATGTTGGGGACACACTCTTCAAAAATGTTAAAGTCCAAATCAATGTCCATGTTGCATCCTAGTTGGTTTTCATTGGTCCCCTGGGGAGCTTTAACCTCCAGTGATTCTGACGAATCTTCGCTTTGACAGTTCGGCATAACTTCATCATGAATGTCACCATACTGTTCTTGCATCAGCATGTTGCCACTCAGCTCATGGCTGTCATTCGTGGTTGTAGATCTGGCTTGTTTCATATTGGACAATTCCACCACGTTTGTTTCCGATAGCTTATTTCTCTGTGGAAGTTTGGGCATGAAGCAGCCCATTGACAGTCTGGATGTGAGCCGTTTACTCTTCAAGTTGAAAGGAGTCATTACAGGGGCCCGTTTCTCTGGAGTAGAATGTTCCCCGTCAGTCTGTGCCACTTCAGAATCAGGTTCCACAACAGGCAGAGATATGGCTTTTGTGGCTTTTGGAGCCAATGCCTGCTCCAATTGAGATGCAGGTACAGTGCAGCTGTCCATGGTGACCTTTGTATTGGCCTCATTTATGTTTTGGCTTATACGCCTTAACTTTGACTGGAGGTGTGTTAAACGTTTGGTCTTAGCATCCATCGGTGCATCCAACTGTTCACTTTGCATATCTGACAAATGTGTTGCTACACCCAGTGCTTGGGTGCTGTGTCTGTCTCTTGTCAGGTCCTCTGGCGCACTTGTCTGAGGGATGTCAAGGTTACCGCTTTTCTTAGTCGCTTCTGCAGTGCACACATATTTTGATTCAGTAGCAACATTATGGCTTGACATAACCAGCTCAACAGAATCAGGTGAAATGTCATGACTAGGGCCTTGGTTCCCAAATTGATCAATCATTTCAACATATTTCACTTGATTAGCAGGAGGAAGCTGCTTCCCCATTCTTGTGGTCTCAGCACCAATAGCAATTGTCTGACTTCTTGTTAGCTCCATATCATCCAAATTTAAAGTGTGGCCCGTCTTAGTTTCTTCCACATTTATGCTCACCATTCTGTGTTCCTCAACTGCAGTTGTGTTACTTTGGGGTAAATGACAAGCATTTTCTATGACTTGACCTTCTGAAAGGCATTGGTTATTTGACTGTAATCCTCTTGTGCCCACACCCATGGTGTCAAGATTTTTTTCTTCAATGACCCTAGTTTGACACATTGTGAATTCCATGGTATCAGACTCAGCTTTTGATCTATTCAATGTCTCCATTTCATGAGATGTTTTGGGAAACGAGCTGTACAAGGGTTTATCTGACCGTGCCATTTGTGAGCCACTCATCCGAGTAATATGTTTAATGGAAACAGTTAAAGGTTTAGTCATGTCCATGCCACACCCATTGTCAGCTGGCTGCGAAGTTGTCATAAAGGCTAGACTCTTTCGCTTTTTGATATGAAAAGGGCTGACATGGAGGACTTCGGCGTTAATGGCAACTGTCTTGCTTCTTGTCACGTCCATGTCATCAGATTCCAAAGTAATGGGCCATGTACCTTCTCCCTGACATATACTCTCAAATGCACTCTTATCTTTTAAGATTTTGAGAACTTTTCCATTTGACTCCAGTGTGCTGACTGATCCCCCAGTGCAAGCATCAAAATGTTTTTCTTCAATGGTAGAAACAGTTAATGTCTTAGACATGTCCATGCCACACTCGGAGGCATCGTCATCTTTGTGGGAAGCTGTCCTGATAGTTAAACCCTTTTGCTTTTTAATCGGATGAGGATTGGCTGCGTACAGGCTTTTGGCATCGATGGCAACTGTCTGGCTTCTTGTTATTTCCATGTCATCAGCAACAGAAGCAGTGTTCTGTGGAACTTCCACTTGAAATTCCATTCTATGGTTACCTTTGAAATCCTTTGAAAATACTTTTTCATTTGACTCCAAAGTGCTGACTGGTCCTCCAATACCAACACTCACCAATGGCTTTACCAAATCAAAATTATTTGCTTCAATGACGCTAGTCTGACACATTGTGAACTCCATGTCCCCAGAATCTTGTTTCTTTACATCCAATGTCTCCATGGCATTAAATGTTTTTGGAAACAAAAGGTTCAAAGGTTTGTGTGACATCATTGAGCCACTTGACTGTGTAATATGATCAATGGAAACAGTAAAAGCTTTTGTCATGTCCATGCCACACTCATTAGAGGCATAATTTGCTGTTTGGGAAGTTGTCATAAAGGCCAGACTTTTTCGCTTTTTCATGTGCAAAGGATTGACCGTGTGGATGGTTTTGGCATCAATGGCAACTGTCTGACTTTTTGTCATGTCCATGTCATCAGGTTCAGAAGTCATGTTCTGTGTACCGTCTCTCTGACATAGCATTGTAGCATTGACCATGTGGAGGGTTTTGGCATTAATGGCAACTGTCTGACTTCTTGTCATGTCCATGTCATCAGGTTCAGAAGTCATGTTCTGTGTACCGTCTCTCTGACATAGCATTGTAGCATTGGCCATGTGGAGGGTTTTGGCATCAATGGCAACTGTCTGACTTCTTGTCATGTCCATGTCATCAGGTTCAGAAGTCATGTTCTGTGTACCGTCTCTCTGACATAGCAATGTAGCATTGGCCATGTGGAGGGTTTTGGCATCAATGGCAACTGTCTGACTTCTTGTCATGTCCATTTCAGCAGCTTCAGAAGTAATGTTCTGTGCTCCTTCTCTCTGACATTGCAATGTATCAGTATCATTGTCCTCTTTTGAAAAGAAATGTCTAGTTGACTCCAGTGTTCGAACTGGTCCCCCAGCACCAACTCTCAATGAGGGCTTTGTGATATTACACTCTGTGTTGTCAGACTCAAAGACATTGCAATCTTTGTTGGAAGCAGTCATGGGCATACTCCATTGCTTTTTGCTCTGTAAGAGAGGAATTGCATCAACAGTTTTGGCATCAATGGCAACGGTTTGGCTTCTTGTTATGTCCATATCATCAGATTCAACAATAATGTGCCTTGTATCTTCTATTCCATTGCCATGTTTTGAAACACTTGAGGGTGTTGGCCTAGTTTGACACTTTGTTAACGTCATGTAATCAGACTCACCTCCAAAGACATTGCTGTCTAAGGTGGAAGCATTCAGACTCTCTCTCTTTTTGTTCTGTAAAGGATTGATCATGTAGAGGCTTTTGGCATCAATAGCAACTGTCTGGCTTCTTGTCATGTCCATGGCATCAGATTCAGGCATATTGTACATTGTAGCTTCTCTTTCTCTTCCCTGGCACAAGGTATGATGTGCCTTGTCAAAACTATGAGAGATCATTTTGGGAGACACATGAGCCAAACTCAGACCAGATCTGCTCCTCGACTTATTTTGAGATGGAGCAGTCATGGATAATTTGGACTCAATGCCAACCGTTTGGTACTTGGTGAGTTCCATGTCATCAAGGTTAGATGATGTATATGCTTGCACTTCAACGCCCATCTGTGTTGGCATGAGACAGTCAGACGACTGGTATGTATCTTGTGTGGGAAACAGATATTTCAGAGGGTCATTAGTACACGTGCTTCCTACAATGTTGCCTGGATGGAAAACACTGTTGTATGATTTTTCACTTTTCCTGCTTTTGACTTGTGGCATTTCCATCATGGTTGACGAAGTTGGAGTCTGATTCTCCTTATCCGCAACTGATCTTCGCGCTTTGAGCCGAGCAAGGAAGGGAAGTAGATCGACAATTTCATCTTGAGTCGGATCTTCTTGCAGGGATGGTGCAGCATTGTGCATGACTTTGGTCAGAGGATCAGCCCTAGCAAGGACGTTTTCTGGAGACAATCCATGGGCTGACGAGGATATTTTTACAGGAAGTGGAGTCACAGCCTCTTTATTGTCAAAGGAGAAAGTAAAATCCATACTTGCACAAGTTGGCAGACTTTTGAAGTTAAGTTCAGCTTGTGATTCCAAATCATTAGCAATGATTATAGTGTGACTTTGTGTCACATCCATATATTCAGAATCAGCATCATCCCCGTCAAACATCACTGTTCTCTCTCCATAGTTGGCTTGGGTATCATGGTGGACCCAGGACATCTCCTGAGGAAGACATTGACTCAGCAAGTGTTTGTGCTCATGTCATTGTACAGTACATACTACACTGTATTTTATGTTATGTTCATTCATCCATGGCAGGAAACAGGTATAACTCACCTTGTTTCTTTGTTGAGCTGCATGTAGAGGAGCATTCAACAAGGTTTCCATATCTACATTAGAGAAAGCAATTTAAATATCATGCAGGCTTTACAAGCAATAATGAAAAAGTATGCAAATAGAAACACATTTACCAGTGACTGGTTGAGCTCCTTCATCAGCGATCCCCATCTGGACCCTTTAGGTAAAATTCAAACAAATTAAATAATTATAAATAATCTTAATGGAGACCAGCAAGATTTAGCTTAACTGGTCAGTTAATCAATCTGAAATGTAGAAAATAATGACTTACCTCTTAACAGAGTTACCTGCTGATGTGGGGAAAAGATTTGAGATTGTTTTTAATGTGTAAAGTGTAAAGTGATGTGCAGATGAGCTAGTTTTTCAGCTACACCACTACTATCACTAAAAATCAAACAAGACACAGTCTATTTTCGCTATTCGTCATAAGCAGATATACTGTAGGGCTTAAGTGACAAGGGTTTTCATAACCATAACCAAAACAATAGATTTTGCAGCATTTACTAAAATGTACAGTTCCTCTCACTATTACTGTTGAATCAAAAGCTTTCCATAGACCAGAGGACTTTTCACGTGACATGGCCATGGAACTGACAAGGACAATTTCTCAATGTGATTAAAAAAGAAAGAAAAAGAAAAGCCTTCACTTGAATCACTTCACAGAATAGGTTTAAAATCAGTAAAACATTCTTACTTGTCGATAGGGTCTGTAGGGGAGTACGGACAGGGGATCCATGTTCAGGATCCCTGCATATTCAAAAGGAAAATATTTGTCAACATTTCAAGAATGTCTTGATGAAAACAAAATATATATATATATATATTATTTTTCCCCCTAGGATCTCACTTTGAAAACAGAAGAACATTATTGGCACTGGCAGGGGCAAAACTGACTCTTCTTGATATCCTTTTTTCCACAGATTTGGCAATCTCCACCTTTAAGTAAAGAAGAAGAAAAGGGAATAAACTATGTGCTCGCATTTGATAAAGGGTTTATATGGAATGTGTGATATGCTGCCTGGAGTCAGTCAAAAAAATTAATATGAGAATAGTCTTGTTATGACTGTATTGACGAAGATCCAGTGATAGAAATCGATTGCAACAGAGGCCAAAATATAATAAACATAATATAATTTACCTGGAGTTCCACTTTTTCTGGGTCAGAAGGTTTGCCAGAGCCCCGCGGTGCTTTTAAAATCTGAAAAGAATGATTAGCCCATTATAAGTCTTGTCAGTCTTGTCATTAGCAGTGAGACCACTGAAATGCCAACATCAACATGGTGCACTGACCGATGAAAGGCGTCGTCCTTTGGAAGATCTGACCCTTTCACTGTAAAATAAGAGGAAACAACAGTCTTATCTGATCAGCTCAGCGATGGGTGCGTAGACAGGGATCAGACGTATAGAATAAAATAAAATTATAAAATAAACATTTTCTACACTTACACAATAGGAAAACTTTATTTAAGATTTAAGCAACGTATCGGTCAGTAGACCTTCAGGCATCTTGTCTTGGTCAATAAACCTTCTATAAGTAGGGGTGGACGATGAGGAAAAATATATATAACAAAAAAGAATTCAAGCAGTATCACGATACATGATATTATCACAATATTATTTTCATGCGGTAACTAGGGTTTAGGGTTAATACAGAGTTATTACCGAGTCCCGCTACCGAGTTCCCTAACACTGAGCGTAAAGTTAATAAAGTGTAAAAATGGCCAATATGTGTGTTCTCTTATTACTGTGGGAGAGTGCAATCATCCAATCCACTAAACAACTCATAGCAAAGGGTTGAATACCAACCACTTTGGCAAAAGATAAATTAGGTCCTACTCACACGTTTAGCTGTGTTGCTCATTCCACAAACAACCGATCCTTACAATCTATACCTCGTTGTAAAGATGACTAATCATCGATTAAAATGATATAAAATACAATACCAAATTACCAATTGGTATTATTAAAGATTAAAGTTGAGACATAATGGACCAACGTTAAGTTTCCAATTTTTTGTTGCTGAGTTTATGTCTATGGGAACGCATACTGAGTGACAGAATAGTCCCTATCTGATTGCATTAAATGATGTTAGACGACGTTTGTGCCACTTGATTTTCCCCACACTTTATGCATACGCATACGCTCTATTGCTTAAATAAAGTTGTCCCTATTGTGTAATAAGTGTAGACCGTAGACGGTGTGCGGCTAATTTTATTCTATAGGACAAATTGTATTCAGGTGGTATAGCCAAACAGCTAATTGCCATTTCATGCAAAAGTTTTTAGCCCTGATGAAGGCAGCATGGGCTGCTGAAATTGTGGTTTTGTGAATCAAATGCTGATGTTTACCAATTGTATAACATTGGGGACATTTACCCACCAAATAAGGTTAAATACAAAATGATGCAACAAACTGTGAGAAAACTTAGGAAATATAATAAATATATATATAAATACTATACAATTACATTAAATGCTTGAATAGTCACAATGATGAGATGTAAGAAAGGAAAAAGAAAACGAGGCAGGCTAAAAGATTTCCATGATGAAACAGACACTTTGGTTTTACATTTTGACCTTTACAGCTGCACTGTAACTTAACCCTGATCTGAACTCAGTTTCTTTTTTATATTAAGTTATATTGTATTAACATACTACATAGTCTACCATAAAGATTGGACAAACTTAAAATGTATTCATTAAAAAGCTATAGTGCCACCCAGCTAATTTAGCAAAACTGCATGGTTGATATTAATGAAGTTATGTAGACTTTGTGCAATTTGTGTGTATATCAAATACTTGTTTAACCAAAGAATAATTAATAATAATAATAACAACCCTGTCACTCACTCATTCCCTGCAGCATCAAGTGGCTCCATGTTCAGCTGTGGGTGGGAAACAATCCTAGTTATAGTAGGCCTACAGCCAAGAAGCAAAAACACCAGATATGTGATATCAAGCGTAATTGAAAGTTGAGCTTGAATACAAGATAAGTATAGCACAGCCCCTTACGTTACAGTACCCTCGCGTTTACTTTTTCTGTATTTGGGACGTCCCAAATACAGAAAAGGTAAACAATGGTCCCGAAAGCATATTTGGCAGTGAATATAGTTTGTTGGATTCTTTTTTCATAATCTAAACGTCAAAACACTCGAGCAGAATAGCAGAATAGCAGAATAATGACTAGCCCTGGTCCAGTGCTTAGTGCTTACAGCGAGTCTCTCTCTGACTCGCTGTAAGCACTGGACCAGGGCTAATGACGAGACTACGTAATGAAATGCAATGCACGTATTACATTAGCCCTGGAACATGACTGCCATGATAATTAATACGAGGGTCATGTTTACAGGGCTAGTATTACATATGTTTAATAGCCAGCTTAGCCTAGGTCAAGGACTTTCAAATGTTTCTAGGTCAAGGACTTTCAAATGTTTCTATTTGACTCTCCATGGTCTAATATACAATATGCAAGGTACATACGCATGTTAAATAATTTTAAGTAAATGTAATTATAATAAAATTCAACTGCTCAAGTAGCAAATACATCTTGCTAACGGCTAACGTTAGGTAGCATATAACATCGTGATCAAAAATACAACCACCAAAACTCAAGTACACATACCTCGTAGCTGTTGTAAATGTGGACACGTTGAAGCCACCACTTCTTTCTCTATATTATTTTGAAAACTTGTTTTGTTTTCATGTTGTTTTGTAGGAGCTCGGCCGTTTCGAAAGGATTCCGTTTTTTGAATTTTCCGCCTCTACACGACAGTGACGTCACATCCATGTTCCACAGTCCACACATGCGCACTTTTCTTCTTCTTTGGCTGAAACCATATGCAAATGACGGATGCATTATTTTATTTATTTATTTTTATATTTATTTAGTTATTACAAACCTTGGCCCTACATGTGTTTTGTGCTGTAATGTTGCACTGAAATTGATGACCTATAGTCCTATACAATTCTGTGGCTCCGGATAATGGCAAAAAGAGTGACGTTAAAAGATAAAACACAATAATAACCAATGGTGATTGAAAATCATCAGGAGATGAACGATACAGAATTTGGTAGGTTACACATTTCGGTTTAAAATTAACATCAGCTTAGCGCCGCATCTTCTCAACTTCTCATACATGTCTGTAAGTTTATGTTTTTACTTAATAAATGTTTATACTTTATTAACAGTTTCAGTTTGCAGAGCGTACAGGAAAGTAAAGTGTGGACGTTCTGGTGTGAAATGGCACGTCGAGGGACGGACTGACTTTAGGCTGTCTTTTTACTGGGGCCAGTTTCGACTTGCAGCCACCTCAGTAAGTGCTATTTGAGAGCGGTTTTGAACTAGGAGAGTGCATGATTCCCTTCCCATTCCTTTACGACTGTTGGTAGGTGTTCCAAAAAAAATTGTGGCATAGGAGGAGAACCAATTTAACCCCTGGTTTGAGCCAAATCTGGGTTGAACGTGATTAGTGTAGCTCTCTTTGGTGTTGTGCTGTGGTAGTGGACAGCATTGACGTTTTGGATTGGAAGACAGGGCTGTCTTTGAGCATAGCAGGGGTAAGGTGAGTTGTTTCCTCCATGGAAAGCCTGGTGACATGAGGTTAGGTGAGTTGTTGTAAGGCCAAACAGTATTCCTGACCGAGTTTGTTTTGGGAGGTCTGACTGGAGCCTTGTTCTTAGGACCTTTGTAGTGTGCATGTGTAGACCACAGATGGGCCTAAATACATTTTCAGGTCTGTCTGGGTGTACTTAAAAGTGTTTAAAAAAATACTTATCCTTAATCCTCCCTAGTAGTTGTGCCTTTAATTCCTTACCAACACTTGAATCACAAATCCATAGAACTAGACAATTTTATCAGCTGTGTAAGCCACCAAATGACACCTCTTAAAAATAAAATATTTATTGAATGTCAAATAAAAGAAAACATATTTAGCAAAACCCCACTTGTGTGTAATGCTCTGTTTTGCCCTTGTTTGTGCAGATTGTGCACAACCATGCAGTCTATCCCAGACATGGACTACATAAGCAGTGCTGCAGTGCAACTCTGCAAGGGGACAAGAATCAGCTTTCATGGGTGCCAACATCCTAATGAGGAACTACAGAAAAACCAGAGACACACACAGGTAGGAGATATAGAACCAGAGACACGGGTTGGAGATAAAACTGTGATTGAGCAGTTATTTGGTGCAAACTTTAGATGGCACAAAGACATAGCTACTGTTTATGCTACGGGATTTAATGTGATGACATACCATAAATATGGTAGACTAGGCCTAATACATGCCGCTTGTATTTTGCATTTTCTCAAGAAGGCCCTATACAACTATTATGTGACCTGGCTGCAATTACATGTATTTCCCCCCAAAATGTCACAAAATGTGCTGTTGACCATAACATTGCACATTTACATTTAGTCATATGACTAGCACAATGGATTGTTTGCAAGTTAGTCATTCTAACATTCTAATATGAATGTCATGCAGCTTTGGTGAAGCAAATATCCAATATTTGACTAACAGATTTAAAAAAAGCAATTTTAAATCTTTCGGTGTAGTTTGTGACAACAGTTACAACAGTTAACCTAATCTAACTACCGTAATTAATATAAGCGATTACAAAAAATAATTGATAATCGGTAATTAAATAAAAATATTGATTAATTATCGATCCCTCATTATAGGTAAAAGGATCTACAAGCTCACATGCACGACAACATTTGAGTTTGTCGAGATTTTTTCAGACACCATTATGTGACAAAGTATACAAATAAATCACTCTGGATTAAGAGCGTCTGCTAAATGCCTAAATTGTAAATTATGCTTAATTGATTCGTTGGTATATAAAAATGGTAAAAAAATAAATAATAAACTGTGCTTCTTGATTATTCAGTTAATCAAAAAAGAAATCGATAGAATAATCACTAAGAAAAAAAAGTTGAAGCTGTTACTAAATACTGACTGTTTTTGGATGACACAGCTATTTAATAGCCATGCACTTCCAACCACCATGCAGCCAGTTACCACACCATAGATAACTATCTCACTCTTGTACAGTGCTAAATGCCGCCTCCAACATTGTAATGCACACCGACTGGCCTCCGCCAGACGATGCAAACGACCGCTAAAAGCCAGAGGGGGGAGTTGGGGGCCAAAATGCAAAATTGATGGAAATGACATTAGATTCAGCTTGCGTTCCTCACTGTGTAAATTATGCCTGTGATGCCCCAAAATGGACTCTCTAACCCAACTGTTGGCTCCAATTTGCTTGGCCATACCTCACGGTGGCCTGTCTGCCCTTCCCCTATCCCTTTAATCCAATCAGTGCTGCACTGGATGTTATTTATTTGTTTATTTATTTATTTACAAGGGATGTAACTGATTCTTATCAGGGTAGAAGTGGTCCCTCCTTCCTGGTGAAACGGTGACTAACGTCCAGCCATCGATCCGTTGGTTTGCCTGTGGTGGCGGGTGATGCTTCTGGTGATAGACGTGTGTGTGTGTGTGTGTGTGTGTGTGTGTGTGTGTGTGTGTGTGTGTGTGTGTGTGTGATACAGCACAATAGTTGTTATAGTTGGTTGTTGCATTTTGAAAATATGAGAGAATGTGGTGTAATATTAATTCATTCTGAGAACAGCATGGTAACTCGATCAGGCCACAGCAGTGTTGATCAGAGACCACTGCCCTAATTATGAGTTGAACTTGTTGGAAATCCTTGACAATGCCCCTTTTCATGAAGCATTATGCCCAAAACACATTATCTTTTGCCTATATACTGTACTGTAACTTTATATCAATTCCTTACCATTTTGGAAATACTGTAGGCCTATGACATTAAGCAAAGTGATAGTGAAGTGACTACAATTGTAATTGTAATTGTCTGTGAAAGGTGCTCTATAAATAAACGTTACTTACTTAATTACTTACAATAAATTAATGACTGCAAAATGTGTTTATCATTCTAGTATAAGCCATCTTTGTGCAAAGAACCGTTGGATGTTATAAAGATAAGAGATTACAGTATATGTCGGTGAGAGTGGGTCTGTCATTGGATTTATTATACCTTCTGTCAAAGAAATGTAGGTACAACGGCCTATTAGTTTCATTTATTTATTTATTTAACTCATCTGACTATGTTTTTGATTCTTTGCAAAATAACTAGAGTAATTTCAGCAAATGTAGCACTAGGTGGCGGTAGAGTATTAGCTTGTGAGGCCTGAGGAACATAGCTGATGAAACAGCAAGGCTATTTTGAGATGTTTGTTCCATGTGCCAGAATGGTACCTCCCAGTCCTGGCAGAGTAGTTCAGGAGGAATGGATTGTGTGGCCCTGGTTTTTCCCTAATGGGACTTATCGAGGGTAGCTACTGGGACGTAAGTCGGGACTTGATCACTCCCGGCTGGGTCACCTGAGTGAGGGGTATGATGTTGCGAGACCCGAAACCCCGATGACCTTGGGATATCACTGAGGATACGTCCCAGGTGCATCCATTTATGTATGTATTTTGTTATAGGATTGTTTTACATTGAATGAAGTCCATTGCAATTGCTCAACATACAATTGAAAACTTGAACCACAAACATTCAGAGTAAAAATGCACATTGAGTAATGAGTTGGATGTTTTTGTTGTTGTTGTTTTGTTTTTGCACAGTAATGGTGCTTTGAGATGGGGAGTAATATCCTTATTTAGTATCATTGCAGAATTGCATTCATCTTTCAGTGTTCTACTAAAACAGATCATCCTCATGACGTTATAGGTTAATATAATAATAATTGTCTTGTTAAATATCACTCAGTATTGTGGGTTCACATTATTTCAGTAAAAATATTTTTCAACTCATACACTCTAACTTATTGTTTAATTTGTATGTACGCTGCCTACTTTATATGATAATGATTGAACACATAACTCAAAATCTTTGGGTGGTGATATATATTCTTCAAGGTTTACAAATAACTCTTTAAATGCGCATAATACATTAAACATTTTCAGAGAGCGAAATAAATATATTGCACATTAAAATAATCAAAAAACAACCTCATTAGAAGATGTCATATTTAGATTACAAATGACATACAAAGTAAAACAAAAATGCATGAAAGCCAATTATTTTCAGTGGGAAAAAATCATGATGTGCGTAACATTGTCGTTGATGATGAAGTGTTTTGCATTTACATTTACGCAAATTCCATATATTATAATTGTACAATGAAAACAATAGCTGGCATACCAGGCTTAGATTTCCTATGGTAAAGAAAACATCTTCTCTGTGTCTTGTTTGTTTGATGGCTTTGGTGAGTTAAAATTAAAATCTGCTTGCATTCAAATTATATGCAAGGGGTCATAGAAAATGTAGCATCCCGTGTTCAATCATCAGTTTGTACTGTAACAAACCTAAACAGTCACAGCAAGTCAAACTGCAACATTGACACAATACTGTTCTTACATCTGTGTTCATGTGGAATAGCACTATGTTGGCATTTCATCATCTGTTATACAATGTTGTTTTCCCACCGCATCTCCCAACCCATGCCATCACAGTTCTCATTGCCCACCTTACTACCTACTGTCAAACAGACACAGTTGGTGCCTTTATTTTTATATATTTTTAAACAAATGAAGTTAATGTAATTCTTTGGACTGAATAAAAAGGGAACCCCGCTTACTGGCATAATAACAATAGTTCAATGCTCACAGATTTCAAAATGCAGGTACTGCTAATCAACTATTAAAAAAGCAACATTGCACACAATACTTTTTTATTAGTATACTGTATTAAAAAAATGAGCTGCCTTAATATGTGTTTTTCCTACTGTCCAGTAAATTTCCACTATCAGTATTCAAATTGTAATGCACCTGGACCCTTTAGTCTTTAGTGGGAGGCTTATAGGACCAGTGCAACGACCTGCTCTTCTCTTTTCTCCCGTGCTCTAAATGAGGCACCAGAGAGTAATTATTTAACAGGTGTGCTGTTGGTGCACAGCATCAGCCAGCCATACAGTAGATTTGTGTGCTAACACAGGCCATAGAGACTGATAGCGGGTTTGTCATCGATACGGCAAAACAAGAATAATCTGCTTGCTTTTCTAGGCGGATTTGAGAGGGGTTTTAAAACTACAAGACCCTATAAATTCTCTCAATTTCCCTTCAAACCAGTGAAAATAGTTAATGTGCTCAGCTACAACAATTTCACACCAGCACTGGGAATACTGCAATGATGCCAAGAATGGCTATATTTTCCGGTAGTTTCAGTTTATAATTATATATTTACAAACTGAATAAACTGAAATGTGACCATTTTCCAGCTAAATGTATATTTGCCAGTGGTGCAAAAAACCTAAAACCCTGTTTTAAGGTATTGTTATCTCAAAGTTTCCCCAACGTATTTGTCTACTGCGGGGTGGCATGCGTCCTATGATTTGGCACTCTATAGTGAGGATTTCCAATGAGTACATGTAACACTTGCATCTTTGTACATTGCATTCTATTATACACTTATCAAAAATTTCAACAGAACTTTTGGTTTCATTTTGCACTGTACAGTACACATGTCGGGCTTCAAAGAAAAGGGAGAGATGACTGCTCACCCTCCACAGTATATGTTTTAAAACCTCTGCAATATGGTTTTCACTTGTTCGTCCACTGTTATTGGACATAAAATGCACATATTTGTCCATGGGATCCTTTGTCCAGACTATAAGTTGAGGTGAGAGGATGCTTTCCAAAATGAGTGGTTTTGCCTAGTGATGGCAGAACGACGCAACACTTGTTCCACAACATTGGCTTCCCTAGCTCTTTAGAGGCTGAGCTGAAACCATATAGTCTGTAGTCACTGTTCAATCGCTGTTGTGTTTAGAGTCACAAAGTTTGCTCTATCAAATGAGGCTCAGCAAATGCCTCCGGAGGCAATAACCAATAATTTATTCAGCCCACCTTTGTAGCCAGGGCCAAAGTCCAATATTTTGTTTTGCATTTAGTTTAGTTTTTTACTCCCACTGACATCTTGATATGTTTTTTTTTCTTCTTTTTCTTTTCTTTTTTTTTACAAAATCACTGGTGTTTACACATTGCCATGGTCTTCATAGCTAGCAACCACTGGACCTGGTTTCAGCAGGTCCTGAGAGAATCACAATCCCTCTCTCTGATATAGCTGGTAGCATGCCACAGCCTCTCCAGATTGTTAAAGTCACCTCGGTTGTCATGGGTGAAGTATTTACAAAGACCACGAAAGAAAACATGAAAGTGATAATGACTCAGGGTGGCAGAATTTACGATGCTGTCTTTGTACTGGGAATGACCACTGGATTGAGGGTTCAACCAGATATGCAGCCTGTCTGTAACCCAGGATGAAAATCATACGAAAGGGGTCATAACAGTGGAAGAGTGACGTAGTCCCTGGATGGCGGCGTATGGGCCCTGCTGGAAGTAGTGGTGGTAACGAGGCATGTGGAAGGAAGGGAAGGAGGGCCCACTGCCCTGCATAGTACCCAGCGCGGTGGGCGTCAGGGGCATGCCCAGGCGGCTGTAGGGGGGCAGAGATCCCTGGATGGGGTGGGGCAGAGAGGTGGTGCCACCCATGGCTGAGAGGGACTGGGGATGCTGGAAGCCAGGGAATCCAGATGTGGTGGTCACCCAGGAGCTCAGGGAGAGGTTGTCTGAGGCAGTGAACGCTGAGCCTGCATGGGGGGTAACAGAGGATGAATTAGTGTGTGTGTGTGTGTGTGTGTGTGTGTGTGTGTGTGTGTGTGTGTGTGTGTGTGTGTGTGTGTGTGTGTGTGTGTGTGTGTGTGTGTGTGTGTGTGTGTGTGTGTGTGTGTGTGTGTGTGTGTGTGTGCGTGCGTTTAAACATGCTATGCATTATCTTTTTTAAAGAGGTTTCATGTGAATACAGTACATCAATGTGTGACAGGCCCATACCCCTGGCGAGTGCCGAATGTCCATCTTCTCCTAGGTTATCGTCATCTCCTGCGTACGTACGGATTGGCGACCGTGCGTACGAGTGCTTGTGGATCAAACTCTCAACACTTTCCCTGCAGCAAAAGCCAAACAGACACCCAAAATATATCTCTGCTTTCATTTAAGATTTTCATTTTAATACATTTATGCTAAGCTATATTTATATTGATGAGTAGACATTTGCCAATGCTAAACCATTTTTTGAGGGGCTCCTATGTGCAGCAGCTTTGAGGGTGCGTGTAAACACAAACTTTGTCCTAACACAAACATGAAATGCCATTGATAATGAATGGCCAGTTTTACGTCATTGTCCCAACACAAACATTAAATGCCATTGATAATGAATGGCCAGTTTTGAGTGTGTCGCTACACAACACAAACACAAACATTGAAGACGAAGGTGAGGACACAAATTCTAATTGGCCGGAATGAGGTGATGTATGATGATAAGAGCGCCCCTCACTTCACACAGTGTGATGTTTATACTATTATTTGTATATGCCCTGTAGATTGCATAGATGTTTTTGTATGCACTCTTCTGAAAAACACATTAGCTCATTTGAGTCTTGTCAGACAGGCCTTTAAACACAGTGACAGAAATTGTGGGGGAGGCTATGTGTGTGGTTGGACAGAGAGGAGGCAAGGAGTGGTCTGCATCATAAGAGCCATGCGTCCACATTAGCCCCCCCTCCCACCAATTAGGTTAGGAAAGTGCAATATCTGTCAGCGAAGCAGTACAAATGTGTGTGTTTTTATCAGCGCTGGGCCTGTCTGGTACAGAGGCCACCCCAATCCCTACAATGCAGGGCAGGAGGGATGGGGGAGATGAGGGCGGGGCAAGCTGGTTTCAATCAGTCACCACAGCCAATTGAATTACACTGTGTTTTAGTGCAGTGGCCGACTCCAGACTAATGTGATTTCTGTAGCTCCCTGTAGATCAATTGATCAGATCTAATTCACAGCCCTCAAAAAGAGAATGGCACAGAGGGAGGGAGACAGAGAGAAAGGAGTTTTTTGTCTGGTTCTGTTGTGGCAGTCTTTGACTTTGGGTGTTTGATTGAGGGGAATGGGCTGATGGTTTGATTCTGTCAGGTGATTTTGGCAGCATAGTGCAGGAATCAGGAATTACGAGAAGTGGTTTTTCTTCCCAAGGACATAAAATATTTTCGATTGCTCCTTTGAGTATGGCGTGTGGGTGTGTGTGAGCGAGCGTGCGTGCATGCATGGGTTGCATGCATTGCACCAATGCATGCATATGTGTAATCAATAATGTGTATATAGTGTACGTATGTGTGGGGAAAGTCTTGAAAACTGCATGGTGAGCATTGGTGACTGATCCACCATGTCTCTCTCAACACCTCCCATGTGGACACATAAACACACATAGCGAAATCTGCGCAACAAACTCTTAAACCTAATGAATAGCTTTTATCAGTCAGTGCAAACCAACTCATCACTCCCATTTGTTCAGTGTTATATCTTATCAGAGGTTCTGGGGACAGAAATGAACAAACAGTGGAGAACCAAGAATTCCCTGTACCTCTCCATGTCTGTCAGCCGCGAGGAGTCCCGGAAGCCTTTGGCGAACGGGTTACTGTCGATCTTCAGCTTGGTTATCTGGAAAACACATAGGCCCCATACACTGATTTACACATCATTTTTCTTCTCTCTCTCTCTCTCTCTCTCTCTCTCTCTCTCACTCTCTTTGTCTTTAAACCTCTGTTTTTGTTTTTGTTTTCTTTAATCTGATTATCTTAATCTGGTCTTAATCTGGAGAATGTACAGTTTTTCGGCACACCAAGGAGGTCAGCTTTAACGTGTCTGGCTCAAAAGGTCATTCTATTTAACGTATACATTTGTGTTTACACTTTTGCTCCGATCTCACAAGTGGCTCTATAAGATCTGCGCTTACTAAATGCCTAAATTGTAAATTCATATGCATGTAATGTATGTTAATACGGCCGAAAGTTGCTGAATAATTTCAAAAGTACATATGTACATATATGTATGTATGTACAAAATGTATTTAAAAACAACAACTTTCTGTTTCTCACTTTGAGGTCATTTGAGAAGGTTTGTTGATTTCATCTCTCTTCAAGCCTTTAGTGGTGAACACTTTTTAAAGTTACTCACCAGCTGGTTCTGATATGCTGTGACTGCAGTGAAGACTGTCTCAGTGAAGACAAAGGTGCGAAACTCTTCAGATTTCAAGTTGAGCAGGGAGGCAGTGTGGTCCTTCTTCTTAATGATGTGGCAACGTGGTTGGTACTTGTGCATGGAGTTGAGAATGATCTGGTTGGAGAATAATGACTAGAATAATGACTATCAGAATCAGTATTGTCTTCAGGAATACAAATATTGAAAGATATTCACCAATGGTGTCTGTCTAGTCATATTGTCAATGCAGAGTTTCAAGGCACAGACAGATACAGTACAAGAACAATGTAGATGGATTATAAAGTAGAGTTAGAGACAGAGAGACACAAGTGAAGATTGAATAATAAGGATATATGCCTTATAAATAATATAGTAATCAGTTTGATGGATGCTTTTATCCATCCAATATAGTATGAGTGATGCTGCATCAAGGTTAGATACTGATTATACTTTCACTAAAATCAATTCAAAATGTAAAATTAGACTGCTACTTCTTGGTTCTTTCGGCATGCAAAGGATTAGGAGAGGAGGAGTATCCTTTTAATGAGTCATTTGTTATTTTGACCAAGTTAAATGAGTAATTACTACAATAATTATAGCACATTGTTGGAGGTGGTCTCTCTAAATTGCTGCACCGCCTGCATCTTTGATGTAGTTCGGTAATTATTCTGTAATTTGTGGATTGTTGCTTAAACAATAAGTGACTCCGGTTTGCAAGGATTTTTTATTTTTATTTTTTAACTAAATCCAGTCCGATCAGAACATTCCGAGTGGAACCAATCCAATGTGGGCACCCATTTTAGAAGAAAATCTAATTAAATTATATACAATTTTAATATTTTAAAATAAAAAATATAAATATGCTGCAAATTATGCTTTTCACTAGAATGGTTCCTCTTTTTGTATTGTTCACCTATTTCATAGATGAAATTATTCAGACATCCCGCAAATGCCTCCGTCAGCCACATAGCTGAATTACTGTCAAACAGATAAAGAAGACATGGTTTTCATCCGAGCGAACAGAGGAGGTGAATGTCTTGCTGTGATGCTGTGAATCAGAAAATATGTGGGGGGAAGTGAGAGAGAATAAAATAATTATAGAGAATGGAATAAGTGCCTTACTGAAAGAGAGAGGAAAAAACAGAGAGGAGAGGAGTGGGGGGAAAAACAGGCAGAGCTAGCTGGCATGGCTGGACACAAGAAGAGTGGCAGAGTGGGAGGAGTATAGATGGAGAGAGAGAAGAGTGTGAAAAGATAAACATGTTAACACTACAGCATCGCTGTACGTGTAAGACATTCACCCTCTGCCGCTCTCTCTGATGAAGACCATGGCTCTGTTTATCTGTTTGACAGTAGGCTAATAATTCAGCTATGCATGGTTGTCATGGACGTCACATAATAGTAAAGTCTGTGTTGTGTTCTATAGTTACTCCTATATTTTACCGCTCGCTCCGGAAAATAATTGACGGCCCTTTTTTTGTTTCCCTCTATGGGAAGTTAGCGAGTCTGAATGAGTGAAGCATTTGTGTATATACACTAGACTGTGATTGTCATAAACAGTGCTCCAGCCAAGAATTCAGCCCTGACCTCAGTGTCTTGTGGCACTGTAGAGAGACGCAGTGTCTTCATAGAATAAATCTAACCTTCATATTGTATAATAAATGCATTACAATTATTAGTTTATTTATTTATATAGAATTTGTGCGATAACAGCCAGGACAAGTAGAGACTGGCAAGTTGAATGTTACTGTAGAGAGAGATGACAACTCGTCAAAACTCTGGAATCAAGATGGGGACTTTGTGCTATACATGCACTAACAACCGTTTATGTATACTAGGAATCATGCCCTATTTGTTTTATATTTAGTCAGATGTGCCGGTCTATAAGATGCTATATAGCGACTCTGTGTAAATTCATGATTCAAATAAAGGCTGTCTGTGAACACTATAGTGAACACTGTACTTTATCCATGAGATACAGTCAAAGATTTTCTCTGACTCAGAGGCAGCATATAGGAAGTTAATATAGGAATAAATGAAGGCATTACTGTGTCCTACAGATGAAAGTAAATGTTATTTTCTATCAAAACAATGTTATCATGGATTGTTGCTCTGCTCTAGACAAGAAGTCTTGCTTTTCTCAGTCACTTCTGTCTGTGTTTTCTGACTCATGAAGGCTCCTTTGTTATACCTTTCGCACTTTTCACAATTTGTTATTATTAACAAATTATTATTATTCAATTGCTTTATTATTATTATTATAAAAAATAATGCAAAACATATTTAAATCAATGTGTTGTGAGAATTATATTCAGAAATAGGGAAATTAATTGTTTTTTGGGGGTTGTAAAGACTTGAAAACAAAGATTTGGCTACTGGACTGAGATTTATTGTTTGTTGTCACATACATTTCCAGGAAAAATAAGAGAATAATAGACCTATTCATGTTTTTCCACAAATGTGATTCAATATAGTTAACATAACACTATTAACACTATACAATAAAGGTTCATCATTAATTTATACTATTGTGCAAACTAGTGTCACCTGCTGAAAATTTAAATTTAAATTATGATTTAATGAATATGTTGTCCCTTGAAAGTCAGAGGGGGTTAAGACTGACTCAAGAAAAAATGTTGCAAATGACTTTATTATTTTATATGGTTTATAGTATACCTTTGTTTTGTATCACGGATACAATGTTGATCTGTTATGATTTTACTTATTTATTTTTTAGCTTAATGTAATGCTTAAATACAGAGGATGCAGCTTTTTTTAAAGTGCAATTTAAAATGTGTTTAGATGTAAACACATTTATTTTGAATTATCAGGAAGTTATTTTCCAGTCAAATATAAACGTGACATGTATCAAACCAGGAAAATGTAAAATATATGTAAATATAATATGTAAAATATATGAAAATGTAAAGTAAATATAATATGTAAAATATATGAAAATGTAAAGTATATATATATATAATTTGTATTATAGGCTATTTATTGACAATCCATGGTTTAATTTAAATTTGTATTGATATCTTCATTAAATAAGGCTATTTCGTTCTAAACAATGGCAGATTCCATTGTCATTTGAAACTGAAAAAAATCAGAGAAACAAAAGGGGCAAAGGCAGGACATTTTTGAAAAGTATTCGATGTAATTTGTACATTTCCTAAATATTACCCAATGAATGGATTCATTTACAGTGACAGGATATTACAGAGCAAATTGCTCTTAGTCAAATCGTTTAGGAAAGGGATATATAAATATATAATATAATATATAAAATTGTGTCACAAATATCTTGCAGTCTGACAACATGACTATCCAAAGTAGTATTTTCTCTGTTGTATTGTTGCGCAGCATAGGCCTATATACTCATAAATTATGAGTCATAACTTCATCGGAATAACCATGAGCAGCAGCAGACCAAACTAAAGGCGATCCATTACAAAATGTAGCCCAAATATTGCTGTGATTGTTGCCGTATGGCTACAGAAAATCAGAAACTTACATGTCCATGTTGGTCCAGTTCGTTGTTCGTGAGTTTGACTTTCTCGAATGACACCATTTGTTTTAGGAGCTGTTCTCCCGTAAATGGCGAGTCGGGGTGCACATATAATCTGGGAATAAGAAAATAATTTAATTAAATAATGTATAGTTAGGCCTGCACTGTAGGCCTATATGCTATAGCCTACTGTATGCACTCTTCTACTCCCCAAAGAGTGCACACAATCAACTAACCCTGCAACTATTGTAGGCTATTAGTGCGCGTATAGCGCTGAACTTGTGTAATGTTTGCTATCAAAGACGTTCTGCCTGATTTACACACAAGTAGGCTATACATTAATACTTTCACATGCACCACATTGTTTAGACGCTCAAATGAAGCGTGTTGATGTGACGTGGGTATTATGGAACATTGTTGCCCACCTTGCAGGGAGAGGTGGGTCGGCTTTCCCCGCCACCAGCCACGATGACCTGTGGTACGCATAGCGGTACCGTTTGTTGTCGACCGGAACGATGTCCATCAGAACGATATATTTGGCGTCCGGGTCCACCCCGGAGAATGACACGCGGATGGTGGGGAACATTCTTCTGTTGGAATTAAGGGAGGACAGGACAGACGCTTAACAAAATGATTCCGGCCACCGATCTCCCTTACAGAGAAATATTTATAGGCTATATATAAACTCGGGGAAAGTAAAACAAAAGATTATGCTGTAGGCATGCAGGCGTGTTTTGAGCCCACATTCCTTTTCCCCAGCATGAATCGTTATCGTTCTCGAATTATAGTCCATATAGCCTAAACCCACGCGTCTTTTTATTTTTACTTGAAGTTGTATATTTTGTGTTTCTTTTCTTGTATATGCTTGTAACTTTATAATATTCAGCATGCATGCGTGTGTGTGTTAATATAGGCGATATCTGAAGATACCCACTAGTGAGAAAGAATTGTAGAAACTAAAAAGAAAAAAGTCGATGAGGTTCACCTGGTTCAGTATAGGCTAGGAGGCTATACAACCAATGACGAGTCACGACCAATTAGCTACTTTGGTTAATCATCACATTGCATTCAAACAGGAGATAAATGTTTCATATATAAGTAGCCTATATATATATATATTGTGTCTGACTATTGTTGTAGCCTATATTTTATTTGTATTTATCACTATTATATTAAATCATACACCCACACCCAATTAGCATCATCATTTATGGTGGTGGGAGAATGTTTACCTTCCAGACTTGGTAATGATCATCTCAGTGCCGAGATCATGGAACTTGTCCCAGAGTTCCTTGGTCTCGAGGGTGCAGGAGATCTTGGCCATTTCCTCGCTAGGGACGCTGGGAGTGGTGGGAATGAGCGGCTCCGTGCACACTGTGGGCGCGCTCCCGCTGAAGTCTCCCCCGTGTCCGTCCAAGGATGACAGCTCACCCAGACCCTGGCTGCACGCAGAGGACTTCTCTACAAATTGCTCTTCAGAGATGCAAAAACATAACAGCTATTTGTTTTCATGTATAGTTGTGATGACTGATGTGAATAAGAGAAGCTGTACGGAAATGTTGCCTATTTCTTGTGACAATTTCCTTAATAACATTATTATTATTATTATCAATGTTATTATTATTTCTGTCAGCCTATATATCTATTGAATTCATATAGGCCTGTGAGGCCATCGTTTAAAGAAAATGAACATCATTGAAGTTTGATAATTTGGCTAATAATATAATAAGACTAATATAGAATAATATAATGAGACTAATAATAAAATAAAATAAAAGGCATTATAGCTTAAATAATAGGAAAATAATGTGTGCAGTTTAAATACAATAAATGACATGACATCATGTTGAAAAGACTATATAATCTGATTGTACAAATAAAATGCAACTTGTATAGCATATATGTGTGTATGGCTTTGTCTAGAATTTAAAATAACTACCTGACCCAATCAATTTTAAATAAAAAAAGGATATGGAAGACATATAGTGAACATGTCAGCATTAGGCTATAGTCTTATAGTCTACATTTGATTTCATTTAATGTCAAGTTATAGATATTCTGAAGGCAAAATGCACCACCATAGTCAGTGATTTTAGGAATGTTTTTTTTTTTTTTTTGATTTTTCGTTTTGAAAGTTTAGGAAAGTTTAGTGATGAAAGATGATCGCCTAGATCTGACTTTATTGTCTTGCACAGGCTCATCGGATAGCCCAACATATAGGATATAGCTCTTAAATAAATAGCCTAATATATTGTGGCATATTGAGGAATTTATAGAAAGCTATTATTTAAAATATAGCCTATCTAAACTCTTAACTTAATTGAGTTGCGCAGTTTTGACCGCTGCATGGCCTAAAAAAAATTACCGAGAGGTTTGATGGTGTTTTCCTCCGTCTCCTTCTCCTTGGGTTTCCCACTTGACATGAGAGCGGCTATAGAAAATGCATTTGCCCGAGATGAGAGCTGCGGTTTCGGCGAGGAAGTGTACTCCATGATGGGGATAGGATAACTGAAAATGATCTTCTTCCAAAAGCTTGAACAGCTCGCTTCGTCTCTCGCGTCCCCGGCTAAAAACCTTGCGCAATTTCTTTCCCTCGACCTCGGATACTGTTAGGCTAAATGGTCAGATTTATTTATAACGTTGGTCTCCTTTCTTCTGCTTGTCTGTTGCATCATTAGAAGACTGGCTTCATCGCGTTCTTCCTGCATGCGCTTCCAGCTCTCCAGCCAAATGGTCATTGGGAACATTGAATCTTCGCCCTCCTCTTAATTCCAGTCCCCCTCCATCGCTATCGCGCACAACCAATCGCTACGTCGGCATCGACGTCATGATTTCCACTGTCCCACAGACGGAATAGTAACTCTTGATAGCTGAAGAACCAATTAACTTCTTTTCCGTCTCCAACCACACATTGCCGAAAAACCCGATAGGCGCAACGCGATAGATAGCTCTATATATATCGATCGATTTTTCTCAATTTCTCAAAACAACGTTGTCCATACTAGACCTGTTCGTGCACTTGTCGCAAACAGGTGATTATGATGAAATGACAAGTGACATATTGCAAATCACGCGATGACATTATTGAACACAAGAGATGCTCATGCAGCAATGTATATTTTGTGTCAAATGTCGACAGAAAAGTCCCGGTATAACTCTGAGACTGTCTATACATTTTTAGACTTAAATGAAGTGAACGCTAATGTTACTGTATAAATAGTAATATATATATATATATATATATTAGAGCCTATATAAAACTCTGTCTGTAAGTTACACGCACGCAGCGCAGGCCTGCAGCCTATATCAGCTTGTTGAACGGCATTCTCCAAGACGTCAGGTGATGCTGCAGCTCATGCACTTGTGTAAGAATATTGTTGGCCTGGTTATCGCTGTATTCAGAGACTGTGCCACAGACACACACTGGAGCCTTATTGAGTGCAAGGGGCAGCAGTCCTGGGTTAATCCCCTCTATGACACACACCAGTGAGCCCCTAATCTGTGCCTTCTCCCCCTCCGCTTTCACTAAATAACAGGAACCACATGCCCAGACCAGGGTTTATGCACGAGCCACAACTTTGCTTGTTAAACATTTTTTATAATTTGTGCGTGTATAATTATAACTATAACGAAGTATACGGCTATACAACAACAACAAGAACAATTCTGTTGATTATTATTATTATCATCATCAACATTGTTGTTTATTATTATTATTATTAGGCTATATTATAGTCTATCAGCAATGCTGCATGAGATTCGTGACATATGCAATAGGCTACCGTGGCGTAAGAAATGCACGTGCCTAACCTTTACCGTCTTTAGACTGATTTTATATCAAAGCAAACTTTAAAGAATGGAATGAACAAGAACTCCCTTTTAACTTGATAGGGACTGAAATCCTGTCTAGACGTCACATCAGGCCATGTCTTCTGAGCGCGCATTATCCAACTGTTTTTTCCTCACTAAGGGCTGCAGTGCGCACAGTGCACATGCATGCAGCACACAGTTGCACACACGCGCGGCGCGACAAACATTTACTCACATATAGGTGACATAATAAGCCGATCTCAGAACTGAGTAAAGCAACCCTGCTATTATAGTTATTGAATAATCCTGATTGAATAACTGATCCCATAGCCGACAGCCGACACACTGAAATATATATATTTTTTTCCCTAGAAATATCTTATTGTTTGACTAGTCTGTATATGTTAGCAAAATAGGCCTATACGACCAGGCTACGTGCATCATGGTATTAAATATCCTGTTATTATAACATGACCTCAGATCTTATATAAGGCTATATTTTGGTCATCTTCTCGTTGCCCTTCTTCAACCCATGTCCTTCTGATCCTTAAGGTGTTGGATTTTGTTGCACTTAATTGTCGCACTATAGCATATCGGCCATGCAGGCCTATATAGCATATATTGCCTGCGTTTGGAAACCGCTGACGCGTGACTTTTCTGTGAGGCTGGAGTGGATCTGCTCTCATCCTCAATGTCACTCACTCTCCTGTAGAGATGGTGCTTACATAAACACAAGCCCGGAGATCCACGGGCCACTAAACCCATTAGGCGACTCCCGAATGCAAATCCGATGCTGCAGATATTTAATAAGGGACCTGTGCTGGCAAATTAGATTACCTTGCAATTGCCAGTGGATAATGTGCTAAAAGCTTTCCCACTTAGCGTAACTCCTTACCGAATATTATTCACACTTTGGGGGCCGGTGTACTGGCGGCCAAAAGCCACCCCTTAAAGAAACAGCCATATAGCCTAGGACTATATAGAATAACCTCAAATAATGGGAATGATTGACAGATTGATTTGTCTTCACATCCAAATGACTGCGAAAACTGTAAATCGCCCGCCAGACCGAAAAGCCCCTTTTCAGGTTAGTAGGCTATAAATGTAAAGAATATTTATGAGCCGAATTCCGCGGCCAGATTAGTTGTGATTGGACCCGTGGCCTTTTAAAGCTGATTTGGAAACATCTCAAGGTCCACTAGGTTAGTGCATACTTTTTCATGTCAAGGACCCCCAAATTACACTAATTATAGCTCGCGGACCCCCATTTGAAGAGATATGCCAGGGACCCCCATTGTAGCAGTGATTCTCAACCCGTTTAATTTCAAGGACCCCCAGTTTGACATGATTTAGACTATCAGTGCCCCATATAATGGCATTTCTATCTCTGGGACCCCATTGTACAAATGGAACCATGTGGACCCGTCAGGGTGCGTTTGGTTCCATTTGTACACTCTGAGTTACAGACCCATAAGGGTCCATTTGGTTCCTATAATTATCATTTAGCTGGGGACCCCCTGAAACTCTCTTAAGGACCCCTATTGGATCCCGGACCCCACTTTGGGAACCACTGCACCTGCAGGTGTTCTCTAGCGGCGCCTATAGTGAATTTAAATCAAATGACAGACCGGTGCCTCTTACGCTTTGTTTAGCAATTATATTATCCTATATCACTGTTTATTAATAATAATTACTAAAATGGTGGTGGTGCATGATGATAATAACAATATTCTACTATATAGGCCTATTAATAATATAGAATTATATTCATACTAATAATAGGCTATATGAATATATTCATGCATCCATAGGCCTACATCAAACCTATAACAAATGTGTATTTGCATTTTAAATAGTGGAACTAGGGCAGGCATGAATTGGAAAAAGTGCATTCACCATCATTTTCTTTAATCACAGACGGATTTAATTGCTATATGAGGCCTATATTTAGCCTACAAATATAGCCTATTTGGCTTTGACTCCTTTATCACCCGACTGCTCATCCCATTTGCTGTTGCAAAGCTCTCCCTGCAACACATCTCTATATTTTCTGTGCAAGATATAACAAGATATAGGTGATAGCCCATTCTGTTAGCCCACAAACCACACCACTCAGGGGTATGACGATGAAACGATCTTAACAATTAGTTTTCGTCGGATAAATGGACACAGCGCGAAAGGTCAGCAACAAACGACAACCAATTCCCAGCAGAGTGGAATTTGAGGAAAAATAATCGCCACTTGATTGAATTGCATCCCGGGACGTTTTGGACCACAATAATGAAATGGCTGTTGTTGTGACCGACACCCGACCCGACACATTCACCTCCCTGGCAATATTTTACTAGATTAAAGAGCAGACAGCAGGGGCGACTATTTGCCTACAGGGAGACATTTAATCCAAGTGTCTGTTTTTGTCAATGTAAATCCCCATTATCGCAGGTGCTGCTGCATTACATCTCAATATTCGCATGTAGGCTGTAGAGGGTTGAAGGGGCCAAAGAGGAATACGAGACGACACCGTTTAATGTGTAGGCTAATAGGCTATAAGTTGAATCGTTTTATTTGAAAACAAGCTTTTGAAATTATGATAGCAGGCGGAGCTATAGTTTTATATATATATATATATATATATATATATAGATAGCATAAAGGCATATACAGACATGGGACAATTATCTAAGCTAATTTGAATTTTGAAGAATATAGCACTTTCACTGTTCGTGGCCGCAATTAAGATGAATGACAGATCGTTTGATTTTGAATTAATGAGTAGCCCGCTATATGAAATGCATGGGAAAACGTTAGATTAGAATTAATCCCTGCATACAATTATTTATTGGTAAAACATGGATATATTGATCCATGTCTTACCACATATAGTTTACCATTTTAAGGCTGAGAAACATCTTTGATATAGAAACTGTCTGTATTACCAATACCAAACCAGTTATTTAAAACAAATGGATGTTTTAATAGATATTTTCCCCCCAAGGTGGAGATTGGTGGCATGCATCTCAGGATTATGGACCATGCCACCAGTACATTTGTAGGATATATAGGATTGAAGAATAAATATTGGAATCAGACCACCACACCAGCCCACATAAACCCATATCTCATTCACACTTACACATTACACTAAAGGATTAATGGAAATAAGCTCTTCAGCTTTATTTTTTGTGTTTATTGTGCACATCATATGTGTTCATGAAATGCCTATATTGTCAACACAAAACATCAATTAATAGCCTACCTCAATCAATCAAAGTTCCATATTTAAATATATATTTTCAAAAGAGATTTAATTTGCCTGGAAGGGCTCGGGAAACAATTTTTGTCCTTTCAGGTTTAAAAATGGTGATAAAGTCCATGATGAATATTGTAATAAAGCGAATGCCTATAGCAGTCTGAAAACTAAACTGGAAGCTGGAACATTAAACCAAAATCATGTCTCTCTCTATTCATAGTTTTATTTATTCTCCATGAAAGTTATTTCTAAACAACTTTCCAGAACCGAAATCTTCAAAAACACACTGGCAGCAATAATTCTTTAGTTGACATAACATTAACAGATATTTAGAAACTTTAATTTCGACTCTCACTTTGGCAGAGTTTATTTTCTTTGTCATCCAGCAGAACAATCTGGAAGAGACTCACTCACATGGCTACTGCTAAGCACTGCAATGAGTCAACCCACAGCAGCATTCAACACATGCACACACACACGCACACACTCAAAGCAGCACCCCAGCACATCTTCCTCCTCACCAGAGCCTGTGGCATGCAGCAGTTGGGTGGTTGCCTCGGTTCATATGACTAATTAGAACAGCTTCATGCTGCGTTGTTTCTTTTGAAGCTGATTCCTGGTGCTAATTGCCACGTCCGTCCCGGGGCACAGTCAGGTTAAGTTCAAATACAAGGCAGTCTCTCCCACATGTTCTCACTCCAAAGTCAAAGACAAATCAAGTCAAAGTTATATATAATACTTTTACCAAACACGTCTGGAAAAGGGGCATCAAGGAGAAAAAAACTAAAGGAAAAAATATCACAAGGAACAAGCACAGCATGCACATGCCATCACTTGCCAATTCCTGTGATGTGAGAGTCAGAATTATGTCCTCTGTGTTTTCAAGTTTCTCTTCTATATGGCAAAAATACCTTAACATTGCTGGATTGGATCGCAGCTGGGAATGTGAAATTTTAAAAGTGAAGGTTTTTCTTGGCATTGAGAAGGATACCATCTCTGAACATGAAAGGGCAGACTCTTTTCTGCTCACTGACCCCCACCCCCAGGCTCTACATCACTTTGGGACACTCAGCTGGTCAAACAAATGTTACATCTTTAAATGGGAATGTTTGACTTTGCCGTGCTGCTGAATAATAGATGACCATGGTAAGAAGAGGATTAATGCCACATCTACAGGCACTCCAGAGTGTGTCATAAGTGTTCAAGTCGGGAGGCAAGGAGTGTGACAGACACCCAGCAAGGAGAAACACAGGACTGTTACACCCTAATCCTTTTTGCAGCATCACACGGTCAGTGGGACTTTTTCGCAGTAGGGGCGTGGTGCTAAAAGCCAACAGTGGGATGCAGGTTTTAGATATAGCAGCAGCCCTCCTCCTTGGTTTAACATGCCTTTAAGGAGGAGTGCTGTAATTGTCTAGTGGTTTTTCAAACCAGATCGACCCAGGTTCCCCCATGGGGAGGGGGGCAGACTGCGAAGATTCACATCACCAAATATGGGTGAGGTGGGAGCCAGTCATCTCCACATGTTAGACTGTGGACTTCACCTTTCAGTAGTTTGACCTCCGCTTCAGAACTCCACACTTCACCTCCACAGATTTTCACTTTGGCTATATAAAAGCCTGTGTTAAAATGGGATTTGGACTGGAGACTCACCCTAAAATCTGGAGTGTTAATTTAACTCAGAGCACAACATTTTTTTACTCTCTCAAGGTTAGGGTTAAATGAAGCATGCATGAGGACCAGAGATATAGGTCGATGATACATCTTACTGGATGTCTCTTTACATGGGTTGACTGCCACATACTGTATGCTTAATGAGCAAGGCAAAGAAAACAATAAAAAGACATAAACAACGTAATAAATCATTCACAAATAAATAAAGAAACAATAACAGAAACCCAAAGCTTACTCAAATAATTCATATTGGTACACTCTGTAAGTGTACCAAGATGTATTTCTGTACTTCAATATATTTAGATTTTTATGGAATATTGTACATTGGTTAAAATATACCCGTGTTTAGTGATGGTGTGACAAAAGGGATGTTTAGTGTTCTAATCTAGGGTTAAGACCAGCATGCCTCAACCATCAAGGAAAGACTATAGGCTAAATCAGTTCAGGTGTGTCTAAGTCCTGCCCACCAAGGACTGTAGGCAGATTTTCTACGGTGTGATTCCAAATAAACATAACATATATATATATATATATATAGGGCAGAGGAACGATAAAATAAAAATAAAGTAGATGGAAAACTTGACACAATGCTCTTCCAACATTAGACATCTAAGATGGTATGGTACTGTATGTGAAAAAAAAACGTATTATCCAAACAATCAATTTGAGATAGTGAAAGCCTCTCCACAAATAAAATGTAAAAATCCATATAAATACTTTTGGAACTGTTGATCTAGTCATGATTGAAATGACAAAATCACTATTTTCCAACAGGGTCTATCAGCACATTTAAATACATAAACATTTGATATGTAGACAGAGACAAGTTTGAAAGGATGCAGATTATTAGATGTGTGTATTTGAGTAAACCTAAGTATGTGTACAGTATGTAGACGAGTGTGTGTAAGTGTGTGTCTACATATGTGTGTGTGACGTGTGTGCGTGCGTGCGTGTGTGTGTGTGTGTGTGTGTGTGTGTGTGTGTGTGTGTGTGTGCGTGCGTGCGTGCGTGCGTATGCGTGCGACGTGCGTACGTGTGCATGCGTACATACGCGTGCATGTGTGCGTGTGTGTCTCAGAGGGAGTGGGTACACTGTAAACCCTGAGTGTAAATCTAACTCAGAGAGTGTCAGTGTACAAATGGACCTATTCTATTTGTACACTTTCTGAGTTCAATTAAAGCTCAATATTTTACAGTGCTGGGTTATGAAGGCGGCAGCTGAGTGTGGAAGCGCTGGTGAGCAGGGATCCAGGGTGCTAACAGCCAACCCAGTGAGAGGAGCGAAACAAGAGCATGTGCAAAGAGCCCCTATTAGTAGGGCTGACTTCAACCTTTATTCACTTAAAGAGCCCCCCTTCTCACACAACCCTCCCCCAGGGCCTCTCCGTGA
Organism: Protomyctophum parallelum; assembly: GCF_964188405.1. Taxonomy (NCBI): domain Eukaryota; kingdom Metazoa; phylum Chordata; class Actinopteri; order Myctophiformes; family Myctophidae; genus Protomyctophum; species Protomyctophum parallelum. The sequence goes on from NC_139698.1 coordinate 42,323,641, forward strand.
TCTCTAAGCACAAGTCCTGGTTCTGTGCGCTATAGGACCGAAATGCTCTGCTCTCTGGACCTAATTTATGAAAGATTCTTCTTTCATCGTGTATTGCATGGAAAATACTAAAAACTCACAATACATGAAAAAATGTATCTTTAGTTCAAAATCAAAATCAGCATTTTCCCCCCCGATTCATTGTTTGGTTTTCAAATCATGAAAAGCAGGAGCTCAGATCTGTCAGACAAGATTGTGTTTTTGAGCAAATCCTTTGGAAATAATTGTATATAATATAACCTTGAAAACTGAGAAACAATGTCTCAAAGCAGAGTTGTTCAGGGCTATAGAGTGTGAAATGTCTTGGAGTTGCAGAGTGAACTACATCATGTGGCAATGTGAAAAAGCAAGGCAGCCTGCAAACTATAAGCTCTTATAGGGTTTTCGTCTCATGGCGTACTGTAAATTCCCCGTGGTCTTGGATAGGCTGAGAGGCTGCAGAAGTAGGATTAACAGAGCCACTAAAATAACAGTGAGGGAACTGGACAAAAGCCAAACGGCCACAAGAAAACATCTATTGTTGCCTAAAGGTTGTTATTGCTGCGTATTAACAGCACTTAGTAACACCATCACACACATATTCTGCACACACACACACAAACAGTCACTGGTTGCTATTTTTCCTAGGTCCTGTGCGCCTGTTAATAATCTGCATGCATGCAGAGTAAAAAAAAACTCCCACCTCTTACGATATTGACTGGCAGGTCAATTTATAGAGTGATCATGCATCCTGGCAGTGTCCCCATCAATATTATTGATCACTGTGTTTCATCCACATGTTTATCCACTCAGGCAGGTACATAATTGAGGTGGTGTCACTGCACTCTGTGTTTGTGAGCAAGCATGTATGCATATGCATAATGCGTGCGTGTGTGTGTGTGTGTGTGTGTGTGTGTGTGTGTGTGTGTGTGTGTGTGCGTGTACGTGCGTGTGTGTGTGTGTGTGTGTGTAGATGGTGTGTGGATATGTGTGTTTGCATCTCTAACAGGAATGCCTGTGTCGTGAAGGACATAAACATCCATCATCATCCTCTCTCACATCGGCCAGCTGACTTTGCAGTGAGCTGGTGGGGATGTGACCCCAGCTTTCCATATTCACCCCCATTAAATTGCTGCTGTGGGTCATGGTTCAAGCGAGGGATTATGTCCCCTTGCAAGCCAGTGACCCTGTCTGAACCCAGGAGAGTGCTATAGAGCTGTGATTAGAGAATATACGACTATGATGATGACTTGGCTATACTTGGCTATGTATTTGTAGGCTACACATTACCTCAATTCAATACACAAGGCAATTGATCAAATTCAGTTGGAACATTATTAGATCACGTTTCCACCATGCAAAAACTAACATACAGTGGTTCAGCCCAAAATGTATAATGTACATGCAAGGAAGCTAATTGGGTTGCTATTTTCTTCCTTTTTTATTCTTTCACTTATTTTTGCTCTTTCCAAACAGTGCTGGCCACATTTACTTTCATAAACTAGTACAGCTGAAAGGTTAAGAGCACGTTACCCTTATTTTGTCCAGGAAACGTTGCTCCACTAACACAAGCATCGTTCATTTGACAGATTAAAATGCACATTTAGGGACCTATATTCTTGACCGTTTGCAGGGTGAATTGAATACGAGGAAGATGTAAAGGTTAGGAGTGTTGAGGGAGAGGTGTTTTGGGGGGTGGAGGGCAGAGGAAGGCTTCCTCGTGCCTCCAGCCAGGCAGAAAATCTTGGCAAATTAGTTACCGCGACGACGGCCGGTCGGGGAGCTTTCATCCAGCGCGGCAGGGGGCCGGCATGGGATTGGGGCATGTGCACTGTCTCCCCCCCCCCCTCACACACACACACACACGCACACACACACCCACGCACGCACACATGCACACACTCACACACCTTCCCCTAGTCCTTCGCCTCTTTTCCTCTTTCCTTGCGTGGTCACCATCCATTACCGTTACATGGCATTTAGCAGGAGTGCTGGGCTTCGGTGTGGTTGTGGCCCCCATGGTGACCTTTGTGACAGCCTGTTTAGCTGTTAAATGTTTCTCCAGCATTAGCACTCCGGCAAAGGTGTCAAATAAACACCAAGCAGCCGCAAAGTTTCACTGGATTCTCACGTGCATTTTTGTACATGTGCACACATACACGCACGCACGCACGCATAACATAACACAACATAACATATACATGTCATGTAGTCATACATACAGTACAGACAGATAAAGACAGATGCATAGACATGCATGCCCAAACAGAGACAACACACTCCATCACTGCCAGTTTAACCCAGTTTACAGACTATTTCAATCAGAAATAGCAAAAGTCACTGATACAGCATAAATATATCCATAAGTGGGTATACACACGTTGCCCATGCTAGCGCATACACATGTGTACACGCATGAACACACACACGCGCACACACACACACACACACACACACACACACACACACACACACACACACACACACAATCTGTCACCAGAGGAACATACAAGCTGCTAAGATCTTCTAAACTCCCCAGTGGACACACTGCTGCTAAAATCTATGGAACAGTCACTGAACACAGTAACACCTCTGCAGGCTTATCCAACACACATGTACCCCTCAATCTGTCTAATCGCACACTGTCACACATGCCGTCAATCGAATTTGACACAAATAAAAATTGTGTCCATTTTGTCAACCGATCTCTTCCAGCATTTAATGTCTTTTAGACCTGAAGATTCCAAATCAATGGCTACACGGGAATGTTTTATATATTGTAAACACATGAAATTGATTTTTTTCTGAATTCCTCTTGAAGATGTGTCTTTCACACTAAGGCTCCATATGAATATGGAGGTAAAATATAAAGGTTAGTTTATGGAAGAGAGTTTATGCTACTCTCAGTTGTAGGCTATTTTGAATGTATACATACAAAAATGCCATTGGAATTTGAAATACATTTTACAAATAAATTAAGCATATGTTTTACACATGAGTTAAAATTAACAATTGTCACTGATTTATGGAATGGTGCTCATTAGTAGCCTACATGTACATGTACTTACATGTACTTACATGTACATGTACTTACTGTACATGTACATGTACTTACATGTACATGTACTTACATGTAGATGTACTTACCAAAAGGTACTGATCTAGTGCCTTTCATTCACTCAATTTTACAAAGCTGTGGAAATGGATGGAAATATAACAGAAAGATGTTTATGAAAATCAAGGTTTTGTCCTGTCTAAACGTTAGCTTGCAAGTACGCCGTCAATATGTAACTTGGAAAACCGTAGTGATAATTTCATGAAGGGAAATATATATATGTTTTCACAGAGCTAAAGTGTTGATAGCCCTGTTGTTGGTTTGCTGACAATTCCTACTTCCACCTCTCAGAAAAAGGAGGTGTAGAATGATGGAGTGATGATAGATGGATGCGGCTGGAGCCTTCTGTTTCTTTGTGACTTTTGACCCTATCCCTTTCTCCCCGTCTTCAGAGGTCCTGTTGCACAACCATAATTACAATGGATGGGCACAAACGCACGCATGCACGCACACACACACACACACACACACACACACACACACACACACACACACACACACACACACACACACACACACACACACACTTGTTCCAGTGTTATAAAACCACCCATCTGTGTGCTTTCATTTTCAACGAGAAACAAGAACTATTTCAGAATTAATAGGCATTTACACACACGCACCACATGCGCGCACACACACACACACACACACACACACACACACAGAGCACGGTTGGTCCACTGCAGTCCAGCTCATATAGTGTAGGACAGGTCGGAGGGGAGTGTTGTCAGAGGATTAGCTCCCAGACAGACAGGCTGACCCCTGAC
>NC_139698.1:42940043-43095043 GCF_964188405.1 Protomyctophum parallelum
TCAATTTAACATATGAATTGGAAGTTTGCAGTGTCGTTTAAATAAAGAAGCAAAACAGCACAATTAAATTACTGCAGGAAGGCAGTGTATGCTTAATAATGAACTGTTCATTTCATTGTCAAGCTAAATCATGTCACTATTAAATCAGGTCAATATTGCACATAGACTGTCTGCCCTATCACATTTAACATACTGTACAGTATTGTATATCCACTATATTTTGTCTCCACCTGTCTATTGTTTTATAACAAGGTCTCATAGTCAAAATGATTTCCATACATGCACTGTAGCTCCCCAGACTTACAGTAAGTGTGGATTATCTGGTATTCAAAATGGGATGCAAATCAGGAGCCTCAAGCTGTTGCCTCTGGTTTATGAAGGACAGCAGTTTTTATTGCACTCAGTCAGTACTCAGTACTGATGCTTGGATCTGAATGGCTGGCGATTGGGTTCTTATCATAGACTGTAAAAAATATGGACAAAGCGTTCCCCGGGTCTAACATGGACGTAAAATGAAGCCTCTTATTCCTGCACTGTAAGTCGCCATCTTTCTAGATCCGTTTGGGCCCAGCTGGCCATTGGCTGGCTCCGTTTGGGCCCAGCTGGCCATTGGCTGCCCAGACAACGAGGCGGGACTTCCCCCCTTCTTCTCCGTTGGTTTTTATTTTGACTCGAGTGGGTGGGGACTCCCGATCATAGACTGTAACGGTAGCCACGCCACTCAGAACATACGCGACTTTATGGTCATTTATTTTATAAATGGGACCATACTTTTCCAAAAAGAATATTATGACATTAGAAATGAGACTTTAAACTAGTGACTGGAAGCAGAAAGTATTCATGACCATGTTTATTAAGGTAATACAGTCTAGGTGAAGTTGGGCCCAAATACATGGACTTCTATGGGGCTATGGGTTTTTTTGGGTCCAGTGACAGCGCCACAACAGGCCATTATATGAACTTTCAGGAGTTTCAGGCTTCACAAAATATCTGTCTGACTGCCCCCCTGGTTCTTATACTGGCTGGCACATAGCCTTCCCTTATTTTAAGGTGGGTGTAAGGACAGACTAGATAGACATTCTGAATAACAAATTGAGAATACACAAATCTATTGCTGAAATGCACCAGAGCATCTTCTTGGAGCAGACATGCACATGCACAATCTGGGCGAATTTCTCTCTCACTTGGCTTAAGGCAATAAAAAGAAGTAGCTTATTATTAGTATTATTATTATTGTCAGCACAACACTGTGGCTTTTGAACAAAACCCTTCTTCTGCTCTTTTAACTTAGTCAGGAGGTCGCAAAAGAAAAGGTTTCACCATGACAAGCCATAATACCCACACGGTTAACTAAAAGTTGATGTTGTGGATTTAGAATAAAAAACTACTGAATTCCCAGCTCCCTGATCTCATACCCTGAAACACCTCCGGCACAACGCTGTGAACTCAGTGGGCCCCTCCGGTCCTGAGTGCGCCCCCAAACCATCCTCCCTTAGCTTTGATCTGATGGTTAATAATAGATTGTGGTCAGCTGGTTACTGTTCCTCCTGCTTTAGGGGGCCTCAAAGGCCCAGTTACAAGGCTACCATACTTTACTCAGTGGAGGGGGAAATCTGTCTTCCTCTGCCCACGGTGTCTTGCTTACAGTAGTTGGAAATAAACCTCATATCCTTTCCTGTGTGGATTGCTGGGCCCCCAGTTGGACTGAATTAACCTCCGCCTTGTCTGCAAAGCTGCAAAATGATGCATTACAAACAAGAAGGCATAAGTAAATGGATACAAATATCCATAAGGTCCAATTACAGTACAACATGTGTAATATGCACAATTGCACATACACACAATCAGGGAATAGTATAATATAATTTAGTATATGGAATATGGAAATGAATATTTTGTATGTGTGTGTGTGTGTGTGTGTGTGTGTGTGTGTGTGTGTGTGTGTGTGTGTGTGTGTGTGTGTGTGTGTGTGTGTGTGTGTGTGTGTGTGTGTGTGAGAGAGTGAAAGAGACACAGAGTGGAAGTTGGAGATCCACAAGTAAAGAGCCACAATATTAACAAAATTAGTAACATATAACGAGTCAGTTCAAGCCAGGCCAAATAACACTTGACGATAAAAATACAAAACCCAATTCTGAATTCTCCATTAAGCTTCAGGCTCACCGGACAATGTCCCCACACAGAATAATGCTGTTGGACACTACGGCAGTTAACTTGTTCACTGGGATGAAATGCATATGAGTAATACTTCAGCTAAGCAATTTGTTGAATATTAAGGCTGAATATTTCTTTCTATGGGCAGGAGGGATGCAAGAACAGCAGAGGCATTTGGAAGGAGTACATTGACCCACATCAGCTGACATAATCAGCCGAGATCCAAAGGAACGATGAGGTAGTCTCCTGGTGTGCAGGCATCCAAGTATGTCTGGCATGGCTGCTGGAGAAATAAATCTCTCTGGGTGGTGACTGGTGAGGTTGTATGGGTGTTCATTTAGCCAACGCTGGATATCAATTTGCCAGTGTGTCCGAACGCAGCCTTGGAGGACTGCATCGATGTATTGATGTATGAGTTAAGCTGAAATTTCACCATGGGAAAAAGGGAGCCATGTCCTGTTTACATGGGAATCAATACCTGTACATCCCTAAATGGTGAGAAACGTCCAGGTCACTTTGGAGAGGTGGAATCATGGATCAGAGAAATACAGAAGCCAAAGAGCTGCTAGAGACAGGGAAAGCCAGAGACAGAGATGGAGAAAGGTTAACGGGCAAATTAAGAGAAACGAGAGAGAGAGAGAGAGAGAGAGAGAGAGAGAGAGAGAGAGAGAGAGAGAGAGAGAACGAGAGAGAGAGAGAGAACGAGAGAGAGAAAACGCTCAGCTGGAACATTGAGCTCTATTAGGTGGCATAACACAATGTCATATGATTTAGGACTTTGATAAAACAGTGGGTCTGGCAAGGTAGATGGCAAGGCAAATAAGCCACTGGCAAAGCAACATAACATAACAGATATGAGTTTGTGAGAAAGCTTTACAGTATAGCAATAAAAGCCATCAAAGTTTTATTGCTCAATTTCAACAGAGACATCAACTTCTCTCTAATTAAACGCCAAAGCATCAACAGACTCTGCAGGTCTTGCACAATAACTTTAAAAATATATAATACATCATTCATACTAATTAAACACCATACTAATTAAACTCTCTCTTTTTTAACCATGTGAAGACTTTCATTTAGTACACCCAAGGAAGCAAACTTAGGACATTTTCTAATCTCTTCACTCGTCAGCACTATTTTCTGCTTACCCTCAATTTACACCAGCCATGTAATGTCTGCGTTGCACCTCAGCTGTGTCCCAGGCGTGTGCGATTCCAGATACAAGGAAAGGAAAGGGAAAGGGGAGACCTGGTTAATCCCAGAGTGGGAAATTCAGTTTTCAGCTGATGGTTGCTCACTTAGGGGGAGCAGGTAAGTGTTTTGCTCATGGACACATAGCCGGACCAGGAATCGACACTGGAACCTACTGTTTCCTTGGTACTTCTGCTAAAGTACTTTAAAATGTATTTTGCAAGCCTTTTCACTAGTTTGATCACTCTGTCTGGACAGCTGAATGTCAATAATAAGCACAAGCCTGGTTTCTGGTTTGTGAATAAAACATTTATCATACTGTAGGACCAATTTGTAATATAAATGTCATCAATATTTAGAAAGGATTGTGGTACTCTTCTGACCTGACAAACAAACAGCTTAAAACAAAATTAGAGGAACTAGAAATAATATCAAACCCTAGCCAGCTGACCATGAAATCAGACCTCTGGTGCATAGCAGTGATATTATAAAATGGCATTATTTATTTTATAATTAATTATTTATAAGTAGTGATATGAAAGAATATCATAGGCTGCTGATTTCAAATTAAACCATGAAATGCCATATCTCTGTCCTCACTCCAAAGGTTTCACTGTGTGCATGCATGGCACATGGCTGGTGTTGAGTCCCGGGGATCGGCCACGCCCGGAAAAAACTTTTGAAAGCAAAGGCAATGAAGGCATGGAAGCTGACTGGCAAAGCAACATAACATGACAGATAGGAGTTTGTGAGAAAACAGCATGTCTGACCAAAAAAAAAACACAGCAGGAAAGAAAAGACTAGAGATAAAGCCTTTTCCGTGAAAAAAAAATCACACCTGTGTGAAGTGAGGGGCGCTCTTATCATCATACATCATCTCATTCCGGCCAATCAGAATGTGAGTCCTCACCTTCGTCTTCAATGTTTGTGTTACGCAATGTTTGTGTTTACACAAACAGGTGTTGGATTGGATCAGGATGGGATTTTGCAATCACCTCTAGTTCCGTTTCCTCTGGTGTTTTTACACAAGATGGTGCTGTTCGATGACATATGAAAAACACAGTAAATATTGGATGGAGCCCGCACACCACAGGTACAAGAACGACAAGAACGTTCTTTATTGATCTTCATCAGGTCAAGTTTAACTCGATATGAAAAACACAACAAATATTTATATCATCTTAGGTTGTCTTTTAGTGCCCTAGACAAACAGTAAAAAGTCTATAGACTTGGCTGCCACATACCATGCACAAAGTCGTCATTGGCAGTGAATGAGTAAATGAGCCACAGATCCAACCACTATGCCCAATTGCCCATATATGGTCGTGTGCATATATGGGACGATCGACTCCCGCATGGACTGGAGGGAGTGTGGTGCCCGCTGCAGAGTCATTCGGATATATCCTATGGGCCTATCTGTGTAGCAGCCCGAAGATGTGAGGGCTGTATGTGAGTGTGTGTTAATATTTTATACGACTCTGAATTGCTCTTTGTACTATTTTCACATACTGGCCAAGATGTTCAGCTCGACCTCAAACTCTTGACAATGCCACATTTTTTGGAATGGAATGAGTCCATCTCTGTGGCACTCACAGGAAAAGTAATCTCACTTTTGCACTACAAAAAGTGAACAACCCAAATACCAATGCTCTAGGGCGGTGATGCAGGTCTCAGGATCAAGGTTGATAGTAGATAGCAGCACCGCATGCCCCAACCTCAACCATAGATCTACTCTGAGCTGTCGGTGCATCAACAAAGCAATGATACTTTTCAATGTATTTCCCTCTAGGCATGTGATATGCTTTAATACATGTTAATAGAATACAGAGGGGCTGAGTGAGCTTAGAGTTTAGGAATTACAAATTGCTGAGCTGCCGTCTCCTAGACTCATATAGGAGTCCTTGGGGGACTTCTTGGACTCACACACCTTAAGACATTCACTTCGGGGGCGGGGGGGGGGGGCATGCATATGGAGGAGGGAGAATTGTATGAGAATGTAAATTGACTAGAATGAGAAGCTGCCAAGCGAATGCACAGATGGCTGTGTCAAGCTGGCAACAAATGGCAGGAAGGGGGTGGCACGTGTCTGCCTTTGGCATGCCGCAAGCATCTGGCGGGAGTGGTACAGAAAAATGCTTGTCGCCCATCCACCCTCATTGACGGTGCCCCGCTATTACCACCCCCTCCATATTAGGTTTATCTCACCACCCAGCTCACAGCCTAGGAAAACAAAGGGGCATGAAAAAAGTCCAGTCTCTGCATCCCCTCTCTGCAGGGGTATTTTTGTTTGTGCTGTGAATGTGGAGGGTCAGGGTTTAATGGTAATCCCATTTGGTGGGTGACAGAGAAATGTGGCACTCGGTCACAAAAAGAGAGACAGTAACTCTGGCAAATCGAAAGTTTTGACAGTTGACACTATGGACATTTATTTCCTGGAGCACAGTTCTGACATGAATTAGCTGATAGAGTTGTTCTTTCTTCAGGGTGTCCATGGAAGTAAAGGCCTGTAATTAAATAACGGTTTACAGTTTTCAGGCGTCAACCTTGAGATAATGCCTTTGCCTGCATGCGTCAGCAGCAAGAGCATGCAGTCCTATTTTTTCTACAAACTTAAAGGTATATTCAGTGATTTCACTTAATTCAAATATCACTTATTTTTTTGTTTTGTTGTGATAATCCTCCCTACTATAGAGTGTGCTGGCCATATAAGGAGTTCCTCCCTGTCCCCAGTTAACCCCTGGGGGTCAAAAAACCTTAGGTTTCGTTTTTGACTCTCTATCCTGATTGGACGAAAGGCTGGGTCCCACAGCCAAAAACGAAACCTAAGGTTTTTTGAGTGAAATCACTGAATATACCTTTAAAATATATTTGTCAATATATTTAAGACAATGAGAAATGGAAGCATGACTCGTATTCCAATCCTGGGATGCATCTGAAAGCCAGGTGTCTCTCACTCATTATGTGCACATGCAGGCGCACGCACAGCTTGCTAGAGTCTACATTCTCCCTTGGGCTTGTTCTGTACCATTACAAAACTCATTACCAACCAGCAGATTATTAAACAATCTTCCATTTGATTGTTTACCTTTGACAAAATGTATAGTTTGCATGTGCACAGAGTTTTGCAGTTTCTAACAACATAAAAGGTAGGTTACAACAAGTATGTGTTCAAAATAAATTCTGTGTGGTGAATGTGATGACATTGGCTGCGGTTACATGAGGGCTTTTTCATTCAGAATGAAAACTTCAGAATGAATTAATTCAGAAGTAATGTTTTTTGCTGCGTGTTTACATGGGAAAGGTCATTCCGAAAGAGGGTTTGGGGCTGGGAAGGCTTCTGATTGGATATGGGGGCGGGCGGATATGTTTACGTCCAGTGGTGGAAAGTACATTTACTTTAGTACTAAAGTACAATTTTGAGGTATTTCTACTTTACTTTCGAATTGTTTTACTTTTACTACACTACATTTCAGTAAAACAAAATAATAATAATAGAAAAACACTTTTATGCCGTATTACTTTATATTTGATATATCCTGTAGCCTATGAGAGGTTTCTAATATAATTTCTTAATATAATTAATCGCAAAACAAGAGCATAATATAGCCATACCAATTACATGGAAACAAGCATGCACAGAAAGACCAGAATGAACTTCAATCCGAATGAGTGTTTACATGAGTCCACAATTGTTTCAATAGGATTTAAAAATGGAATAAACCGGTCAGTTACATCAGATCTAAGTTTAAATCAGATTGACCATTTTCATGTAAACGTAGCCAATGGCTACGTTTACATGGACAGTTAAATCCCCTTTTCATTCAGAATAAAAGTTAAATCCTATTAAAAGTTGTCATGTAAACACCTACAAAAACTTAAATCGGAATGAAAATGGCCAATCTGATTTAAACTTAGATCTGATGTAACTGACCGGATTATTAATTTTTTAAATCCTATTGAAACAATTGTGGACTAATGTAAACACTCATTCGGATTTAAGTTCATTCTGGTCTTTCTGTGCATGCTTGTTTCCATGTAATTGGTATGGCTATATTATGCTCTTGTTTTGCGATTAATTATAAGAAACTAGACATGTTTAATTTCACATCTCTGAGAGCAACCTCTCATAGGCTACAGGATACATCAAATATAAAGTAATATGGCATAAAAGTGTTTTTATATTATTATTATTTTTTTGTTTTACCTGAAATGTAGTGGAGTAGAAGTAAAAGCATTGGAAATTTGAAATACTCAAGTAAAGTAGAAATACTACTAAAGTAAATGTACTTATTTACTTTCCACCACTGGACTTAAACATATCAGCCCCGCCCCCTATCCAATCAGAAGCCTTCCCAGCCCCAAACCTGATGTGGAATGAAATAATGGGATTTAAAAGTTTTGTCCATGTAAACACTCATTCGGAATGACCATTTCCCATGTAAACACGCAGCAAAAAACTTACTTCTGAATGAATTATTTCTGAAGTTTTCATTCTGAATGAAAAAGCCCTCATGTAACCGCAGCCAGTGTCTTGGTGTTGGTGCTGGTGTTGGCGTGCGTGTGAAAAGTTGAGAGTGTGTGTGAAAGTTTATGATAAAGTGAAAGTTTATGATAAACCAATGCTATCATTAATACCTTGAGTTAATGATGTTTACAGGACCAGATTGTCAAGGCGGGAATGTAAATGACAACACCTCCCATGTCTGAACAGATTGATATAAAATAATGTTGAAGAATTCAAGGCAGCCATGCCACAGCAACGATGATTGGACATTGATTGCATTCATGATACAATGCACTTTTTATTAAAAAAATGGGCCTCTGACAAAATTTGGAAGCCTATTTAAGTCTTGCCCATTTTCTAAATAATGTGTTCCCAGATCGATTACAACAGTATTAAAAATGTGTTTGACGATCATTGTCACATGACTACTGAGATGACATTTACCAAATTAGTTGTTTGCCTAGAAGCCACAAAATATGTGATTCACGTTATATTTTGACAGTTTGACACATCCACAAGTGGCCTGAATGGAAACAAGACCGCAAGGATATTTTTCCGGTGATATCCTTTTGGACTAAGTGTTTGACTGTACCGAGTGTACTCTGTACAGTTTACACTTCTGCCAATAAAGTATTCAATCAATCAATCAAGCCAGTTATAGCGCCGCCGTGATGCTGATTTGAAGTCAGTTGCTTGGCCTACTTGCCACTTAAAAACAACAAAGAATTGTGATGTAGTTTGCATGATTAGCCAATAGCCACATACGTGGGAAAAACATCCCAAAAACTAGTTATGAATCAAGGGGTTTATTGTTTACCGGTGTTACAGTAGATGCTTATTTGGGCTTGCTTCCTAATGTTTTTTAAAACCAGAGGTTCCCACATTCTTTCCATGTCAAGGACCCCCAGAATAATATGTATTTGTCCACAGACCCCCACCGGAAAGCATTTCGTGCCAGGGACCGCAATGTGATCTTGTAGATCTGCTATTTTCGAAGTGGTAAAATCTAGCATAGTTGCATCTTTTGGGCTCGTTTTCATAGTCTTGTCTGCTTGTGTTTCTTGCCAACTCTGGCAACACACTAATTACCTAAACTACCTAGTGCCCTGGAGAAGGGCCAAGAATAAGGTGAATAAATAATCATCTACAAGTCAAAGTAGCTCAGCCAAACTTCTACTTGAGTTAAAGTACTGGAATGCTTGCTTTTACAATACTGGTAATACCAGGAAGCATCCAAAACCATTCACCCAGATACACTAGCGACTAGCCAAACTGGCATGCTTAGTTGTAACAGATTCGGGCAATTACTACAATAACTATCATATTACACACAAAAAAGAAATATTCCCAAATGCACTTTAAGTATTCCTCCATTTTGGAAGATAAACACCAAAACAAAATCGTTCCAATATTTTAAAATTCAGCCCTTAAGTTACTTTTGTAAGAGTTCGTATCACAATTTCCCAAAAAGAATGTTTTGATTTGAAATCTAGTATCTGTCACTCCCTGACTGTAAGGAATGTCCACCTTCAATAGTAAGTAAAATATGTCATGGAGGCCTGGAGGGCACTTGCCTGGAATGCCCTGCATGGGATGAGGAGTGTGCACGTAAACCTGACATGGGTGAAGACCTCAAGAGGCTGTTCGTAGCTACAGTGGAGTCAGTACTGCTGTAGGGGGCCGAGACATGGACGCTCACAGCACAGCAGGAATGGGCTCTGTATGGCGTCTACACAAGAATGCATCGAATGGCACTTGGTGTCACCTCTATGGAGACCTACTGTACCACGGGTCAGAGCTAGAAGGATGAGAGTCTGGGGCTGGGCAGTGCGTCAGGCACCCGGAACTGGCAGCAAGCAAACTGACACTGTGGGAGCCAAGCCAAGGCACAGCCAGGAAAGGAAAGAGGCACACCAGTGACCACCTAGGTAGACACACAGAGCTAACAACAATGCAGAGCTTAAAGGACCACTTCCCCACATTTCAACCTATGCTACTATAAATGCGCCACGTCTCTGTGTCTGAGTGTGTGTACGGTTGTAATGCACGTAACTCCAGAACCGTTTGCCCCACCGACTTCAGATTGGACACGTGCGTTCCACACCCCCGCAGGGAGTGCAGTGCCCGGCCTTGAGTTGGTCGGACCCACAGTTCTCCAGAACCACCACAAAAGGCTCTGCTCAGGCTCTGCCAGTGAGCCCAAGTCCCCTCACCTGTGCAATTTCCAGGCTCTGCCTGAGCCAATTGATTGCCATGGCAACCCCACACCTGCAAAATGATTACTTAACCAGTCCACTTTTCACAGTCAGTTTGCATTGTTCAGACACAGGCAGACAGACGGATACAGAGATCTCCATGTGGGACACAGACAGACAGTTAAAACGGGTGCTGTGACAAGTTGACAATTAAGTAATATTACACGAGAGGGTGTGGGTTAACGTGATTATTGCCACGACAGGTATGCGGTCAGGAACGAGACGAAGTCGAGTTCCGCAAGCATCACTGAAGTCATTTATTTATAAATGACTTTATATTTATAAAAGCCAACTCGAGTTGTGACAAATCATGACAACAAACACAATATTTTGGACCAAACAAATAATTACAAAGAATAAAAACAAAAAAAGTGTTGTAACCTGCCGTTTTTTTCTTCTTTAATTCTTTGTTTGGCCCAAAACATTGTGTTTATTGTCATGATGTGTCACAACTCCAGTTGGCTTTGTCCGCAACGTAAACGTCTTTAAATAAATCCTTTTTGAAAAGTCTATGAGGAAAATGAACGGGGAATTATTTTCCGGGTCTCTCGAGGGGGCGGGACTGCAACACTATAAGGCAATATTATTTGCTTTGATTTAAGAAAATAATAGGGAAAAGGTTCTTGAATGGTTGAATGAGGCGATTATTAGCTATTAAAGAGGACTATTCCAGGACCCATCAGAATGTTTGTAGTGCACCATCACATCCAGCAGAGGGGAGTCTAATTAACTCACAATCAGAGAAATGTTGAGGGCACTTAAAGGGTAAGACCACTTTTTTTGAGGTTTGGGTTGTTTTCTTACCTTATTATGGTCAAACTAGTCCAGTCCAGGAGTTATTTCGCTCTGTTGTGTTGTTTATTAGCAATTTAAGAAATAAAAAATAGGGTCCATTGACTTCCATTGTAGCGGGGAAACAGCTCTCAAAGTCACTCTTTTAGCACATGCACGAACGCAACAAAAGCTGATTCTGACAGCTTATGACATCAGGAAAACTCATGCGGTTTTATTTTTAATAAAAAAATGTCAACGTTGTCTTGTTTTGATTAATTTGTGTAGAACGAAGATCTGGTAGGTATGCTTACGCTAACCGAATCACTTCTGTTTTCACGTGACGCGGTACTACGATCCGATTGGTCCAACTCTAACCGCAACAATCTGGAACAGCGCACTTTATCCTCCGTTCTAAAAGTATCGTAAGCCTACAAATGTATAACTGCTTGCCGTGGGTGTCTGTGTCGGGGGTACTGCTCGACTGCAGATGGATTTGGTGCTCTCAGCGTACAACACAGGCAGCCAGCGTGCTTCCTTGTTTACAAATGAAACCGGAAACGGAAGACCGCATTGCAGCTTCAGTGTCCCTCCAAACAAAATAGTACCTTTATAAATATACGTTAAACACGAAAATAAAACCGCATGAGTTTTCCTGATGTCATAAACTGTCAGAATCAGCTTTTGTTGCGTTCGTTCATGTGCTAAAAGAGTGACTTTGAGAGCTGTTTCCCCGTTACAATGTAAGTCAATGGGGCTCATTGGGCTGGTATTTTTATAAAGCTATTTTCTATAAAACTGCACAATGGAGCGAAATAACTCCTGGACTGGACTAGTTTGAACATAATAAGCTAAGAAAACAACCCAAACCTCAAAAAAAGTTGTCTTACCCTTTAACTGGAAGATGACCGTGCTTGCATCACGGTCAAAGGCTGCTGGGTGTCAAAAGCATGGTGTAAATGCATATGCCACCTTCTGTTAAAACTACAGTATTCCACCTTCTGTAAAAACTACAGTATTCCACCTTCTGTTAAAACTACAGTATTCCACCTTCTGTTAAAACTACAGTATTCCACCCCACTGTAAAGTATTTTAAATGGCTTTGTCTTACCCCTGCAAACCCTGCACTTGTTCCTTTCTGACACCTTATTGTGGTGATATGTTTTGGGTCGTAACTTTTGCTGAAACAGTTAAACAGCAACACAGACTTGTGACTGTTTAAAGTAATGGATTTCCCAAGCATAAGTCAGACGTTATCTGGCTTGGTAAGTATTGGTAAATACAAATCTGGTGTTTTGGATTTCACAATCTGGTGATATATTTTGCAATTCTACTTGAATAAGAATATCATCATCATTGCCATCATCATTATGAACTGTACTTGTTTATTTATTGTAAAATACAGTTTTGGATGAATATTTGTGAATTATAAGGGCAGCATTCACAAAGTATGGTGAATCAACTTTGGGAATAGAAGCAATACTTCCAATTATTTCATACACACAAGGAGAGCATTGTATGAATGATTTATGACCGAATATACACAAGTACAAGCCTGTGCGTTCCAGCAGTATACAAACACATTCTATTCACACACACACACACACACACACACACACACACACACACACACACACACACACACACACACACACACACACACACACACACACACACACACACACACACACACACACACACACACACACACACACACACACACACACACACACACGTGTGACAGTACAGTGACAGTACAGTACAACCCCCACACGGAGTTGCACCACTCACTTCACACAGGTGTGATTTTTTATCCTGAAATGCTAGCATGTTCAGTGAGAAACCACACACAAACACCCTCACGCTTACTATTATATTCTTTCACTTACAGATGCACAAAAGTTAACCCGCTCTCTCTCCCCCTTTCTCACACACAAACACCATTTCTGTGATATAATGATGAGCCCATCTATCAAGACAGAGCATAAGAGCATCTATTCTACTACCTCTATACCTTATGTGCAAGGCACCCACAAACACGCTCACGCACACCGTGCCTATCGCGGCTTGGCCATGACCCCGTTTTAGATTACTTATTTTTGATGCAATTACCTCCCAAGCTGCAAGGGTTATGTTGGCTTTTTGTTTATCTGACATTTGTTTTCTTTCACTCTACTCTCAGGGGCATCTCCACAAAGACTCTATGACCTTGCTTTCCATTTATCCGCTACTCTGCCATGTAAATAAATAAATAAAACACAGGCACTACCCCGACAGGGAATGCACAATTGGAGAAATGATTCCCAATGGAAGCAGGAGAATAGAAAAGGAAGAGTATTTGCTGATGTAGAGTGTGTGGTATGCACGAACGTGCAAAGCTACACATGCACTGTATATGCGAGGGCACACACACTATTAAAAGCATAGTACTGTCTGTGTGAAAGAATATGAGAAAGGATGCGAGATCTTTATGTTTCTTTTTATCTTTCTGTGATCCATGGTCATTTTAAAATTGCCACTTCTTGGGGATAGGCCACAGGAAAAGTGCTTTTCTCAGCACTTGAACAAGTTAAACAAGTTACAAAGATATACCACAAACTTTGCCACGCTTCTCTGAAAGTCTCTTGGTAGATGCCGTGGCGTGACAACTCGGTTGTGGAGAAGTGTGGAAATTCTGTTGAATAGATGTGGGTTCCTGATTCTAGAAAATGGCAAGAGGACAAATTTCCTAACCCTTCCTCTCTAAAATATAGACAAAAGACATCTCACAGAGACTACCGACTCACCGAGTCAATACATGATAATGGTTTTCACGAACCATCTGTCATTTATGTCGCCTCCCAGCGTGTCCTCACCACACTCACAGCAGTGTCCCAATGTCACACACCTGCAGACAACACGGTTAAAGTGTGAAATTGACACTTAATATTTAGAGGGGTTATTGACCTTACACATTTGCATCATCCTGACATAGCCACACAATACTGACACGCAGCATTTATATTAAATACATTTAAAACACTTCAGCTTGAAGGTACTGATCATTGATCAAGTGACTACTAGTATGTACCATATATTTTCTATATGTATGAGGAACAGATGGACGGACCTGTCAGATGAATAGACCAACAGGCAGAGAGACAGAAAAACAAGAACAAAGACAAGACAACATCATTCTTCAATGATAGTTGCTTGGCCACTGAGCCCGTTTGGTGACACATGCAGTGTTAAATCGATTTGAATGAATAAATAAATAATACGTCCGTTGAGCTGGCTAAGCCTGATAACTCCCTTAAAGATAACATACCGGAAATAGAATAGAAAGAAAGTGTGTTTAGAAAGAGAAGAGAAAATAGTGTGTGTGTGTGTGTGTGTGTGTGTGTGTACTACTTGCGTTTTACATACAGATTCAATAAACAATAGCAAGTACACACACGTCCACAATAATGCCTGGTACAAAGAACAATACAAACACTGCCAGTGCAATCAGACAATAGGAAAACAACCAGTTACACACACACACACACACACACACACACACACACACACACACACACACACACACACACACACACACACACACACACACACACACACACACACACACACACACACACACACAGTCATTAATTCTAAACCAAAACATTATTATTCAGTCACCAACAGATAAGGCAAGGATGATCCCCTCAGCGTTGTGTCACATTACAGTTGTGTTGCATCCTGTCTGAGGTCAGACTAAGTTCAACTGTGTCAAATTAACAATCACAGTGTTGATGCGTCATGTGCATTTGGCGATGGGGAAATCACACAATATGAGGGAACGGGTACATGTGTATATTATTATGTATGTATCGGTGTCTGTTTGTGTGTGCATGATTCAGTGTGTCTGTGTGCGTGCGTGAGAGTACACACTGGACTCTGTACACAAAACCACGTTAGAGCTGTCACAAGCAGAGCTGAAATTGGATTAGTGTCACCCATGATAAGACGAAAGGGCAAAAAAGGGAAGAGGAGAAAATTGGAAGAAAGGAAACGGCTATTTCAGCACCACGACACCCTCCCCCCACCCCCGCACAATAATTTCATTTCGAATTCCAAGCACTGAATGCATAAGTGCACTGCCAGGCCATTATGGAGCCGGCTGAAGTTAATGGAATATTTATATGCAGGCTGTAGAATCCCAAATTCCCTTTATTTTCAGAAAGGTCTACCCCCCACCCATGCCCACTCCTCATTCCTCCGATCTTTCACTCCAGAATTGCCTTTGTTGGGACTGACACACAATTTTTACATTTTTACTCCATGAGTACTGTATTTCCACCACCTGCAGTTGAAAAGGCCTGCAGAGAGAGAATGAATGAGAGCTGCGTTTTGTTAGGCGCTATTAGCTCCACCACACTGCACCACATAGAAATCAATGCAAAGGGAGTAACAGGCCTCCCCATGTCCACATTTTAAATGGCACCGGAAAATTCAATTACGGTAATGCGGAAAGAGGAAGGTAGAATAAGGCTGTATTGGCCAGTGATGTATTAACATAACTCTCAACAATAACATGCCCTTATATGACCACAGTGCTGTATAACAATGATGGAAGGGAGCATGTAAATGTGAGGCATGAGAGAGTGAATTTAACAGCAGATGGAAACTCAGAGAGTGCAGTGACTGAAAAGAGGAAAAAGTAGGGGGCGGAAGGAAGGATGTTGAGGGAAAGATAGAGACGCTGACAGGTGAGAC
The DNA here is from genome assembly GCF_964188405.1 of Protomyctophum parallelum. Taxonomy (NCBI): domain Eukaryota; kingdom Metazoa; phylum Chordata; class Actinopteri; order Myctophiformes; family Myctophidae; genus Protomyctophum; species Protomyctophum parallelum. The sequence goes on from NC_139698.1 coordinate 42,955,656, forward strand.
TGAATAGAAAGAGAGAAATGGGAGCACAAGAGGGAGGGAGCTCAGGGAAGATATATAAATACAGGAAGAGCGAGAGGCCCTCCCCAGCTGCATAAAGCTGAAATAAGTCAACCTGGTGTCGTTAGCATTCAGCCAGGCTGGCATTATAGCCATGCCCCTACTGTGTATACTATAAAACCAATAAGAAAAGGGTATCATCGTGGGATTGTGCCGGGGAAATATGGTACACTGTTGTGCAGAGGGAGGAATTGCGCTATTGAGGAGATTGAGAGATAGGAGGCCTAGGATACAGCTAGACTTCCATTACATATTCAACCACGGACCACAGGAGTTACAGCTCTAACACAGAGCTGGCGATTTTCATTTTGCTCCATCCCGGGATTCATCCACATAGTGGTTGTGCAGTCACGTTGCTGTTAACAGCGAGGGATTTTAATTTTTTATCAGCGAGGGGGCAGTGGTCGCAAAGGAGATGCAATGAATAGACATACTGGTTCAACACCTGGTGACTTCCCAGTTTAGCACAGTGGAAATGTTTGAATAACTTACTATATGTGCTTCATGCTGATCATGACATGACATGTCACGTGACTGAATGTCTTTTTCTTATCTAAACCTGATACAAGCTTCATTGGGGCACACTTTTTGCTTGGGCTCAATAAGCTAGACTAGTATGCATAGTCTCTCCACTGCTGTCCGTGGGACTCTCCTGAGATCACATCAGGCCGTTAAGCTGGCTAAGCCCGATAACTCCCGGAAAGATAACATGCCAGAGATATATACCAAGTGTGTATGTGTTTATGACAAAGAGACTGAGAGAAAAATAGCAGTGCGTGTGTATGTGTGTGCATTATATCTATGGAAGGCTATGTATGGTATGAGTATCCATGTGGGTCTGTGACCGTGTGTGGTCGATACATCAAACAGAGGATGGGTATGAGCTATTCTCGCCAGCCGCCAGTTTGCCTTTTTTATATTCTGATGGCAGCAGCACCTTTCCAAACAACAGCCCCTCTTTCTGTCTAGGGTGGAACTTAGGGGGGATGTAATGTAATAGAGTTGGGACTCTGTGAAAGAAGATGAGTCATGTTAATGGAGGTGCCCAAGGCAACCGTGTGGAGTCGGTATATGGCACCATCAGCACATTGTTATCTCCCTCTCCGTGTCGCAGCTAAGAGCCAGCCATGGACCTCCTGGGTCGCCGCATGGCACCGTCACACAGTCACACTAGAGGCCATTTAACTAGACAGCAGTACCTGGCAAATAGGAGGCTAGGGAGAGACGGGAACCAGGGGGAGAGCAAGACAAACCTCACAGGGAAAGAGTGCTCATCATCACTCAAATCCCACACTCGGGGTTACACAGTAGAATCCATGATGTTAATTTAACTCAGCTATAAGGGTCCATTTGGTTACATTTCTTTTAGAATCACAAGCAGATAAATTGACTTTCTTTTCTTTTTTTTTCACACCAGTGGTAAAATCACTATAGTTCTATGCATGGTGGCTACCTAGCCTCATCACAAAAATAAAGAAACTTGCTCTGTGACTTGAATAGGTATTGAACTTCTTTCTGCTTCTTCCTTTTTTACTGAATTAAAATATCATTTCATAATGAGTTTCCTTTGCTTAATGTTTTATGTAAAGCACATACAATGTGCATACAATAAACATGCCGCACCTAACTTTTAGGTACTGTGATGATAAGGTTTGTGTTTATTTATGGGAGAAAATCTAAGTATCATTGGATCACACACAATTCAAGAGTCATCTCATAGCATCTTGCAGTTTCATGCCTGCAGAATATAACATTGAACAGAGGGTGTTATAACACTGCCCCCTAATGTGCACAGAGAGAAAAGATAAACTTTTACACCAACTGCTAATACAGTTTATCCACATAAGTTCACATTTGAAACTTTGCACCAATTATAGTTCTAGTGTCTCTTTTTTAACCCACCCCTCCCCTCTTTTTCCCCCATTACACATTTGCTACGCAACACACCTGCAAGAGGTCTGAGTGTTGATGAAACCAAACAACACTCAATAGATGATTGTGATTTTTCTGCTTACCCACAGTAAAATCACATTGCAATTGTTCCCGTTTGAAATGCAAACTGCAGTGAAAACTAGGGATGTCCCGATGACGTTTTTTTGCTCCCGATCCGATCATTTGATTTTGAGACATGCCGATACCGATTTTTCCCGATCCGATCTTTATATAATATACAACACTTATGCCATGTGAGAAATGTATGTCTGTCTGTTTCTGTCTCTTTCAAAATATTCAAAAGGCAAAAATATTTATAAATAAATATACTTTTATTAGAACTACTGTCATTGTGGATTTGTTATTTTTTCATGTCATATGAAAGCAAGGAAGCATAGCAAAAATAATGATGTATTGGTTAATTAGATTGAGTGAATCTTGCAACTACAGCTTATGGAACTGAAGTCAAAGTTAAAACTCTTGTAGAGGAAACACCATTTGCATGGCTTTGACAAACATTCAGAGATAGATAGTAAGCCTACGGTCAGGACATTATCATATCATGCATAGTGGGGGTTGCATTACTTTGTTTTCATCATGGGTCTATTTCACGCCTCTGTGAATGTCTTTGTTGCATGATCTTTGAGACCAAGGTGGTCTTTACACGAGAATGGTGTTCATAGAAAACTGCAAAATAAAGTATAATTTGCTGGTGTCCCGTTTAGACGAAAACTGTGTTTTCAGGAGGTGAAAACGCAACATAGTGAAACCACCTCCCAGAGTGGAAATCTTTGAGAACGCCGTTTTATCCCTTCTCCATTTAAACAGGCAAAACGGTGAATCCGCAAAACTTATGACATGACTCAGGTTGGCTCACAGGAGTGCATATTACACATTGAGCCATACATATGTGATATATGGAGTTCCTGAACAAGCCTCCCTCCTCGCCTACAAAGTGAGACTCATCAGCGATGGTGAATGTACAACCATGATGTAAATAAGATGCCTTGCGATAGGCGGCAGCAGCGTTTATGTAGCCTAATGCATTATAAAATAAATATATATAACCATCCCGTGGCGTGCTCTGCCTGCATGCATGCTCTGTGCTGCCTGTGTGTCACCTCGATGCGTTAGTAGAAAGCAAATCGAGTAGAAAGCAATATATAAACAAATATCATTGTTTATACATCTTTCTTTGAGATTTACATTAGACATAAGCCTATTTAGACACACTATTTTATTGAAATAAGAAAAGAAAATCTCAGATTTATTTCCCCCGATCCCGATCATTTGAAAATGACATGATCGGCTCCGATTTATGATCACCCGATCTGATCAGAACATCCCTAGTGAAAACGGTTATGACCTAATTGTCAGTGCAAAATGATTTAACAACAGTTATTTGGCTTTTGAGTGTGCAAATTTGTAAAGAGCAATCTGATTGAGAACTTGAGTGTAGGCTATGCTCAGGTTCACAAGCAACAGCTAACATCTGCATCAGCAGCCTGCCATATATTATCTCAGTGTCCTCCTGAAGCCAAAAACTAAACCATTCGTTGGAAGGCCATACGGGTGCTACCAGTCTGAAATGTAACCATGTTGTAAGGCAGCTAAAGCTCACAACATGCTATGTTATTCTTGTGTGTGTGTGTGTGTGTGTGTGTGTGTGTGTGTGTGTGTGTGTGTGTGTGTGTGTGTGTGTGTGTGTGTGTGTGTGTGTGTGTGTGTGTGTGTGTGTGTACGCTTGTGGTTAAAATGTATTTTTTGGAAAATGAATGTACAAATTACTGATATAGTAGATAATACAATCACTCCTATTTTCTTAATAGATATAGAATAGGCGAATGGATAGCAGGATTCCAATTGTAATGACAAAGTGAAACGAAATGTAAATTCAGGCCGAGTTTCAGGCTATCAACAATATACAGTATCAGGAAAAGTATTGTCATGTAAATGGAGTATTACTCTATGGACCGAGTGGGGCAGCCACATGCAGTATTGTATAACCTCGGGTCACAAAGATATATTGTATATCGCAATAATAATGTGTGGTTATATCAAAATCCCAAGGGACTCGTCTCACAACACACCAGTGCCTCTGCACGCCGTTTGGGAACCACTGCACTATCCCAACCTCCGCTCATTGTTCTGCTGTCATTTACACCTACTGTACATGGGAGGGGGGGGGGGGGGGGGGGGACAGCAACACGCTGAACATATCAAGCACAGGAGGTCTATGGTTTTACAAACAATTCCCATCACCTTTTGTTTGGTACCTGCCAGAAACATGCCTCTAGGTGGCTATTTTGACCCGAGTGTCAGGAGAGAGGGGAACATGTCAGCAGCAGGTGGTCTTTCTCAGCAGGAAGGAACATTGTGGCTGCGCTAGGCTGGCACAGTTGAATCCAAGAATTGTACAGAGGGACTGCAGGTAAGGGGACTTTTCTTTACATCTTCTTCACCTTAGCTCGATTACAGCTGTAGCGTAGAATTATGCAACGTGTTAATGTGCAGTTAGTTACTACTGAGATAAAATAAATTATGTGCTAGACTTACAGTTTTCTTTGTTGTGGTCTACCCTGTCCTAGGCTAGCATATCATATCAATGGGCGATATACTGTAGTGCACTGGTTCCCAAATGTTTTAGCTCGGGACCCAGATTAGTAAAAATAGCCGATCTACAAGCTCACATGTTGTGAGCTTGTAGATCTGCTATGTTCACTACTTATTTTAACCCATGAAATGTTATTTTATTTTGTGATTCTTTTTTACATCTTTTGAAAAGAAAAAAGGAAACAAGAAATAAAGGGGTCTCACAAGGTTACTCTATGTCTCAGATAAATCCCTTTGATGAAGTTGGATTGTATGGACCATTTTGTTGTTGTTTTAAGTTAAAGCTCTACTATATAGGTACAGTAATCATTGCTACAGGGTTATATTAAGATTCCCAGGCTTGTTGTGCTGTGATCACATGCGGAAGGTGTAAACAATGGAGCCTGCAGTAGCAAACAACAGACGAGAACTTCACTTTTCCAGCACTAATCGGCACTATAGTACATCGATACTAATTGTAATGTCGTCCCAATGTATATTTTGGATGTTGTTCCACACCTTTTTAAATTCCTACATTCTTTTCACTAAGCTGAGCAGTCAACCTGGACATAAATCTGGAGGTTTCCAACCCTCTAAAGATGTATGGCCTATACCTGGAGGCAGTAAATGACTACATCAATGAATCCTATGGGGAGGATGTATGGAGACTGATTGAGGCCAGAGCAGAGATCCCCCATCTCAAGTTCATCAGGCACCAGATGTACAAGTATGATATTCTTGTTTTCACATTAAGCTGTGGCACTACATGGTGATGGCAATGTTTTGCGACCTACAGGTTGAACGATTTATTTATTTATTATTATTGACTATAATCCTAATCGACCCCAAGAAATTACATCTGGCCACAGAAGATCACAGGATCTACTAATTGAGAAGGTAGCCTACTGGGGGGGAGCCACACTGTGCGTCATATGCTCAATATGTCAGTTTGACACATTCAGTAGATCCTGTGATCTTTTGTGGCCAGATGTAATTTCCTAGGGTCTAGTAGCTATAACTAAAAATACATCGCATGGATGCACCTGGGACGTATACTCAGTGATGTATCCTGAGGTCAACAGGGTTTCGGCCGATCATACCCCTCACTCATGCGACCCAGCCAGGGTGATCAAGTCCCAACTTACGTCCCAGTAGCTACCCTCAATCAGTCCCACTAGGGCAAAACCAGGGCCACACAATCTGTTGGAACTACTCCAGAACTACTCTGCCAGGGCTGGGAGCTACACTTCTGGTGCATGGAAGGACTAGGCTCTGTGGGTTGTCAACTTGTCTCCTATCCGGGTCCCTCCTACGTCTCACCAGGTCCACTCCTGCTCTCACCAGGCCCAGGACCTGTGCGTTTCACCAGAGTCCCAGCACCAGACAGTTCATTCAGGAGTGGTGGGAAATGGTTCCGCAGGGAAATGGTGCTGCGGCTCTGCTTGCTGCTTGCATGTCCCTCCTAAAGGCCTCACCGAGGGTTGTTGGGCTTCCTCCTCACGGAGGACACAGGCTGGGGCGCTAACCCATAATGCTCACCCGGGTGCCGTCTACATTCCGGCTGTCACCCGTCTCTCCAGTGGTCACCAGACTATACCTGGTTGTCACATAGTCTATTCCTATGAGTCACTATAAATAGAAAACTATAACAAAAAAATACATCTCATGGATGCACCTGGGACGTATCCTCAGTGATGTATCCTGAGGTCAACGGCGTTTCGGGTCTTCCAACATCATACCCCTCACTCAGGCGACCCAGCCGGTGTGATCAAGTCCCGACTTATGTCCCAGTAGCTACCCTCAATCAGTCCTACTAGGGCAACACCAGGGCCACACAATCCGTTGAAACTACTCCAAGGACTATAGTAAATAATACAAAAGGAAATCGCTATAAAATGTTGTAAAGAAATACATATTTAGCCCCATGTTCGAATGAACCCGCCCCCAGTAAAAAATAGCTAAAATCCCTAAAACGAAAGAAAGCAGCAAATTAAAAAGAATTAACACTCAGCTTTAACTTTCTCTAATAACAACCTAAAACATGAACCTTGGTTGAAAAAAACTAAAGTTGTCCTTTAATGTGTACAGTCAGTATATGTCTGGTCATGCCACTTTGTAAACAACAGAAGAAACTAGGCTACACATCTTCGTCTAGGTCTTTCTGTGCCCACTGCCCATATATCCTCCATTATCTATATGGACACGGAATGGAATACATTTAATTAACAGCATAAAGAGGCCTATTTTAATTTGGTTAGTCTCTGTGTGGGCCTGCATTATGGGAAGCCGTTTAGGCCATAAATGCATAGTCAACTCGCACATACATGTATACTTCTCTTGCACATACATATATATTGGTACTTCACTTGCACATACATGCATATCTCACATACACATACATGCATACTTCACTTGCACATACATACATTTAGGTACTTCACTTGCACATACATACATACTTCATTCGCACGTACATACATACTTCACTTGCACATACATACATACTTCATTCGCACAAAACATACATACATACTTCACTTGCACATACATACATACTTCATTCGCACATATATAAATACTTCACTTGCACATACATACATACTTCACTTGCACATACATACATACTTCACTTGCACATATATACATACATACTTCATTCGCACATACATACATCACTTGCACATACATACATACTTCACTTGCACATACATACATACTTCATTCACACATATATAAATACTTCATTCGCACATATATACATACTTCATTCGCACATATATAAATACTTCACTTCAAATACTTGTGCGTGTGCGTGCGTGCGTGTATGTGTGTGTGTGTGTGTGTGTGTGAGAGAGTATGTAGGTATATGCACAAAAGTATGTATATAACAGGAAGGCAATTCCTGGAACAGGAAGCTCGCAAGATCTTCGCAAGGAATTTTTTTCTCCCCGAGTTCTGTCGGTAAGGCTCAATGCTTTTGTCACATGATAGCGCAGCTGATTCGAGGCATCACATTAGGGGTAAAAAGGTACCACGTGTATATAACAATAATAATAATTACTATTATTATTATTAATAAACCATAGTATTAATTAACAGGTTACATGCAGGCATCACTTTAGGGGTAAAATGTACCTTTGCACATAATAATAATAATAAACCATAGTATTAATTAACAGGTTGCCATTTCCTTAAGGTTTACAGGTTAAACACTTCTTATTCTTATTTTTACAGGTTAAACACTTAACCATAAACATCCCCTCTTTGAATTTAAATGTAAGGCATCTGTACAATTAATAAATGGCTTATTGAAAGTTAATGCATTTTCTTGTATTTAGTATTATTTATTATTTTATTTAGTTACGGCTAGCTGTATCATTCTCTGTAGTGCACTAGATGCATCTCAATAAACTTTGGAAGAAATGTATAACAAAGTCTATTGCCATTTAAGACATTGATTTCATTGATTTCATTTTGACATTGAATCAAAACAAAAATCAAGTGGACAGTCTTCATTTTTGCACTACCTCCAGTTCAGCACCCAGCAATTACAGGCCTGTTCCTGACTGTTGCATTTCCATTAGCTTTTCATTTGAAATTCATTTGTTATGGCAAAAATGGTGTCCTGGCGAATTATGTGACCATCTTCAGGGTTTCCTGCACAATGTTGTTGGTATGGCGCTGCGCCATGCTTGAAATAAATCGCGACATGCCAAGCTGTGAAAAAAAAAAAAAAGGGGGCTAGTGAATCATGGTGTGTGTGTGATATGAAATGTCCAGTACCTCCCCAGTGCCGCCCCAAGTGCCACCCCAGTGTCTGCCCTGCAGTGTCTGCCCAGTGCCTCCCCAGTGTCTGCCCAGTGGCTCCCCAGTACCTCCCCAGTGTCCCCCTGAGTGCCTCCCCAGTGTCTCCCCAGTGCCTACCCAATGCCTACCCAATGCCTCCCCAGTGCCTCCCCAGTGTCTCCCTGAGTGCCTCCCCAGTGTCTCCCCAGTGCCTCCCTGAGTGCCTCGCCAGTGCCTGCCCAGTGTCCCCCAGTGTCTCCAATAGCAATACAAGAGCAATAATATGAATTCATCTTAATTTATTAATCTTATTAATGAATTAATTAATCAAATTAATTGACAATTGACAGCACCATGACAAAAGTTTTTCCTGCAGGAAACACTGATCTTACAAGCTTCCTGTTCCAGTAATTGCCTTTCTGTTATATACATACTTTTGTGCATATACCTTCATACTCTCTCACACACACGCACGCACACACACACTCACGCACGCACGCACGCACGCACGCACGCACGCAAGTGAAGTATGTATGTATGTGCGAATGAAGTATGTATGTATGTATGTGCAAGTGAAGTATGTATGTATGTATGTGCGAATGAAGTATGTATGTATGTGCAAGTGAAGTATGTATGTATGTGCAAGTGAAGTATGTATGTATGTGCAAGTGAAGTATTTATATATGTGCGAATGAAGTATGTATGTATGTGCAAGTGAAGTATGTATGTATGTGCGAATGAAGTATGTATGTATGTGCAAGTGAAGTACCTAAATGTATGTATGTGCAAGTGAAGTATGCATGTATGTGTATGTGAGATATGCATGTATGTGCAAGTGAAGTACCAATATATATGTATGTGCAAGAGAAGTATACATGTATGTGCGAGTTGACTATGCATTTATGGCCTAAACGGCTTCCCATATGATTTGCTGGTCAATAAAGGACAAAATATTCGCTGATTGACTGAAAGTAAATAAACATCATCAAACCACTTCGACCATTCAGGAACAGGTGTGACCTAATATTGATTGACGTTAGTTTCTTACCTTTTCAACACTTGACAGTGCGCCGTGTACTGTAGCTAAACACGTAATTTATGTTACACAAAAAAAACAAAAAAAAAGGTGATATCGACTGTTTCTCCTCCTCCCGTCCATCGCTCTCACTCGGCATAAAAACAGCACACAAGTGACAATACCAGTACCACGCATACTGACACGCGTGACGCGAAGGTTGTACAATCAATGAGTTACGAGTTAAGGACAAAAAGCTGTATGAGGGGAGTTTCTGGTGGGTTGCCAATGTCACCCAATCAGGAGAGAGTACGCAATTATCAGCTACAATTCTATGGTGTTCCAGTTCCAATTTTGTCTTTTCAATTTCACGTGTTTTATCATGTATCCTGTATGGGTTATGATGGTTATCTCTCCTGAGTCCTGATTAGACACCCAAGGTGTATTCCAACCTTAGCCCTGGTACAATGCATCAGCGACAGCGAGTCTCTCACTCGCTGACGCACTGGACCAGGGCTATCCCAACCTGAAACATACAATTTCTGTTTACTAAAGAGCTGGAGAGACAGTGAGCCCCTGTTACTGAACAAAACTCTATGACAAATACAATCAGAATATAGAGCTAACATTTAACACATATTAGAACAAGACTATCAATTTAATGTTACATTAATTCCACCAACATCATTACTTGCGCAAGTAGAGCGTGCAAATACTGCTGGGTATGTAGGTATGTCGGTGTTGTCCACCGGCCAATAAGGGACCACCATTCTTGATGAAGTAACTAAGGTACGTTTTGTGATCGGCTGGGTATATGTATTTGGTTAAAATGGGTAGGGTTTAAAAAAAGGCAAGAGCTTGCTCTGTTGCACTGGCCTAAAAGTGGGTCCTTAAAAACTGCTAAAACTTCTGAAATGTATGTATGTAGGTATGTATGTGTGTATTTTAAAAGGGGGGGCTTTTTGGTAAAAATCCCTGCCCGCAATACCTTCATATATTTAAAATTAGTCCAAAATAGGGTTACCAGTGAAGGGCCAACTGCCTATTCACTGGGGACTATGCAAGGCAGAGGCGTCCACCCCCCTGAGTCCAAGTTTAAGCTAGACCGCATACCTAAACCATACTCTAAAACCCAATGGTAAAATGGATATAAAAAAGGACATTAATAAAACAACCTAAAACCAAACAGGAGTAAAAGTTCACAGCAAGGCCTGGATACCATTTATTTATTTTACATAAAAATGAACAGGAAGGGGATATGTATGTATGTATGTATGTATGTATTGGTAGGGTTTAAAAAAAGGCAAGAGCTTGCTCTGGTGCACTGGCCTAAAAGTGGGTCCTTAAAAACTGCTAAAACTTCTGAAATGTATGTAGGTATGTATGTGTGTATGTATTTTAAAAGGGGGGCTTTTTTGTAAAAATCCCTGCCCGCAATACCTTCATATATTTAGTCCAAAATAGGGTTACCAGTGAAGGGCAAACTGCCTATTCACTGGGGACTATGCAAGGCAGAGGCGTCCACCCCCCTGAGTCCAAGTTTAAGCTAGACCGCATACCTAAACCATGGTCCGAAACCATACTCTAAAACCCAATGGTAAAATGGATATAAAAAAGGACATTAATAAAACAACCTAAAACCATACAGGAGTAAATGTTCACAGCAAGGCCTGGATACCATTTATTTTCCAAGCGTATGTACTGTACTGTACTGTACTGTACTGTACTGTACTGTACGTTAAAAGGGGGGCTTTTTAGTAAAATCCAAGCCTTAAAAACCAAAGTTAGGTTACCAGTGAATAGCAACCTGCCTATTCACTGGGGACTATGCAAGGCAGAGGCGTCCACCCCCCTGAGTCCAAGTTAGACTAGACCGCATACCTAATGTATGTATGTATGTATGTATGTATGTCAGGGTAAGAATGGTGGTCCCTTATTGGCTGTTGATGGTGACGTAACAAAGGTACGTTTTAAGGTTAAGGTATCTTAACTGAATGTAAGATACCCACTGTACCATGATGTTTTACTAAATGGCTTAATTCATTTGTATCTTTGATACATTTGGAGAGGTTGCGATGCAACAGCCAGGACAGTCTAGCAACATTTGATTCCACTGTGTAACTGCTAGTCTGATTACTGTTGTTTGAGGTTGATGTTTCATGATTGTTGTGTTCATATAAGCCCATGCTATCTCATCATCATCATGATAGGTCTGCCACTCGTTTCTTATACATTGCCCAGTCTGGTGTATTTGTTATGTATGTCTTGTTTGTCAGGTCTATAAAAAATCCAATAAAAACTAATATAACAAAAAAAGTGGTTAAATTAAATCTTATTTTTATGTCTACAGTGACAACTTGATCCTGCGGTTGGCCAAGGCGGCAGGTGAGGTGCTAGGCAAGACCCACGATGAGCTGATGTATGCTTTTGGGGTCTACATGGTCAAGAGGATCGGAAACTATGGCTATGAGAGAATTCTGAAGGTGATCCATGTGTGGTTGTTTAATTTCACAGATGGGTTGACAGTTTCGGTTCCTTTGGTGATTCAAAATGTTCTGTGAAAAATGTAATATTAAATGTCTAATTTAATAACGTTTTGAATTGTGATCAAAAAGTAAGGGCTAAAAACGAATCTCTGCTTTTCTGTGTTTCGTTTCCTCTTAAGCATTTGGCTGGTTATTGCATATATAAGCCACTGCTCATGCTAATATCTTAAAACTTCATATTCTCCAGGTTTTGGGTCGAAATGTGCGTGATTTCATCAATGAATTGGATAACCTGCATGAGTACTTTCGCTTCTCCTTCCCAAAAGTGCAACCTCCAAGCTTCTGTGTGGAGGAAGAGTGTGAGACCAGCCTCACCTTGCACTACCGTAGCACGCGCAAGGGATTCACCCAATTTGTCAAAGGTATTTGGGATGTAAATCGGGTCATAATGTTTGTGTTTGGAAGTAGGTCAGTGGATTGTAATATTAAATATTTTATTATTTAATATTTGTACCAATAAACCTCCATAGGAGTATGACACGTGGCTGGTGGAAGGCATTCCACATTTTTGTGGAATGCCTTCATTCCCATCTGCATTCCCATCCTGAATCTGGGGGGAATGAGATCAGGGGAGCTCCCTCTGGTGTTTCTCATCCTTTTGATGTAGTTTGACAGGTACATTGGTACTGGTCCCTTGAGTATCTTGAAAACCAGGCCCATTGCAATTTGCTGTACTCTGATCTCTACCCTGAGCCATAGCATAATGAGTAGGGGTTATGTGAGTCCTAGGTGTGAGGTCTGGTCTAGTAGTAGTAGTTTCTTTTGAGAGGTTTGTAGTTTTAACTTTAGTGCCTTTGAGGTGCACTGCATGAATAGTTAAAATGACATTGCTTGAGACCTTCAATTAAATCTGTAGTGTCCGTCACCGTTATGTTGGTATAACTTGGTTACACAACCCGAAATACTAAACAGGTTTGCAAAGAGGATAAGGAAAACAAATAGCTTTGTTTGTATCTGGAATAACAGCCGTGCTTCCATCCGACTCTGCTTGCCCCCTCGCTATACTCAAGACAAGACCGCAAACACAACATCACACTTTACTAAGTGTAGTTGACCTTGAACTACAGCATGTGTCACACAGCATTGGTCAAGTTCAAGGGGTCAGCGGTCCTGGTAGATATAATTCTGTGGCTGAAGAAAATGTCACTGGCAGCCAGTCATGAAAGCATGCAATCAATCAAGTATCAAATAAACCGGTTGCAACAGCTGACATGCACGCAACAGCACCAAGTACAAAACTAAACCTGTATGTCACACCTCCTTGATCGTTGCCTGAGATTTATAGCTGCTCAGACAGACGGACTCAAAGACAAAAACATAATCAATGCACCCGGCTGTTCCGCCCCAGTGGAGATTAATGAATCATATATTACAGAAAGATCAAAGTAATTCAGTGCAGTGTTCAAATTGCCTTTTTTGCTCCAATGTGTTATATAACTATTTGAATTAAACTTAAGTCGATTTGAACACTCCTGGTGTGTGTGCTCACTGTGCTGGATTACTTTGATCTTTAATGTTGCATTGTTCCTGTACTGGATGAGTACAGCACCCCTAGATTCTCCCCATAAGCCATGTTCTCCCTCTCTATCAGTTCATTGACAACACTGCATCCCACAGGACAACTCTCTCAAGTCGGAAGGCAATTCTACAACACAGACATTAAAGTGGAAATCCTGTCCAAAGAGGAAACTGAGAAAATGACATATGTGGTATGTACTATAGGGCTTGGGTTCAAGTAAATTCCTAATTATGGCAACCACCTGACTTGACCTTGTATCATTTACAATTTAGGCATTTAGCAGACGCTTTTAATCCAGAGCGATTTACAGTAAGCAAGAACAACACATGGTAATACATCAAATAAATAGAAATAGATAGTTAAATCATTCCATCTCCTTCAATGACATGCTAGTTGTGATTCTCGTTTATTCTTGCTTATTGTACAAAGTTAAGTGTTTGTTGAGTTAGAATATGGGTAGGCAGCATTTGTCACAGGGTAACTTCTGTGTTTTGCAATTTAGTACCCATTTTTATTATGTCTCACCTAGATGTGTTTGCTCAGTCTCACACAAACACTTAACGCGTCTGAGCCCAGTATTTCAAAATCTGTGATGACAGGCCTCTTTTTTCTTCTTTTAATCTATAGAGTGCTCTGTAAAGAAGCTGCATTTAATGTCATTCCATAAATAAAATAACCTTGATTTGATCACAGAAGTGTCACCCACTTCTTTTTGTCCAGGTTTACAAGATGAATTTTGACAATGCAGCCTTCAAGCACCGCATGCCTCAGCAGAAGACAGCACCTAGCTATGATAAGTTGCCCATGAAGCGAGGCATCTTCTTTGACATGTTCCCCTTCAGTGTCATCTTCCGCCGCGACATGACCATGTATCGCATCGGCGACGGCCTCAAGGAGGTCTTCTCCGACCTGCAGGGCAAGAAGGTGAATGAAGAGTTCACCCTGGTCAGACCCATGCTGGAGTTCAGCTGGGACAACGTGAGTTGGACAGGGCACTGACTCTTATGGTCAAGTTGCTTGCTCATTTATTTTGCTTTTTCACTCAACACTCCACATTTCTAAGCACACTCACTTATCCATTAATCCACCTGCTTACTTGTTTGCACACCGTCAAGGCATTTGTCATCACTGTTAAAGAACATCTTATCTTCACCTGCTCTCTTTAGATCTACACTCATCTGAATAATGTATTTGAGCTGATGTCCAAAGCAGTAGTGGAAAGTAAACAGAAGGTCATACCCAAACTGAACAAGGATGAGTCAGAGGAGAAGGAACAGGATGAAAAAAAGCAAAGGGAAGAAAGAGGTATCCACCATCTTAGAATCATACTTATTCATGTTACACTATATCCGCTGACTCACAGGCATTATCCTCTCCCTTTTTCATGAATCTGAAAATGTCCTGAACGCTCCATTTCCGCTGCAGAGCCCAAGTCAATGGAGGAGATGAAGAGACAAGATCAGGAGTATAGCAGTACTATGACACCCCAGTACAGCAGCTCTGCCATCTCTGGAGAAGATATTGAACTGCTGGCCTTCCAGACTGTCACTGGTTATATCTCTCTCTCTCTTCCTCTCTCCCTCTCTCCCTCTCTCCCTCTCTCCCTCTCTCCCTCTCTCCCTCTCTCTCTCAACTTTCTAAACAATGTTTCCCTGATCTTGGAATCCATGAAACAATGCAAGACTTCCTCATAATCCTGACAGTCCCTCCTTCTTTATCTTTCAGGGAAGTGCAGTGAAACCATCTTTGAGGACATGCGAGAGCCTCCAAAGAAGCCGCTTCATCTGAAGGGTCAGATGAAGTATGTCCCCCAATGGGACTCGCTCATCTTCCTGGGGACACCCATGTAAGGCCGTAGGCGATACCAAAACCCTGCTTGTGTGGTACAAAAGAGACAAGGAGCATAAAGGCTAAAATATAATTTGATGCATTTTCAACTGAAAACATGACATGTCAATATTACTCTCAATGAGCTGCCTGTCAAGTGAGAGAGCCATGTGAACTATAGCCTTAAGTCTCCTGTATTGGTTTGTCAGATGAAAGTATGCAAATTGGGTAAATTGAACACATCTGTTCACATTTCATTTTATTTAAAGAACAAATGCTTCTCAACTTATTCCTCCAGTATTGAGACTGTGGAGGACATGATTAAGATGGGGGTGTATGTAAACGACCTGAATCTGCATGACTCGAGCAGAGAGCTGATTTTGGCGGGCACACAGCAGTCAGCTGAACTACAGCTGGCCCTTGACCAGGTGACAGGCAGATAGTGGGCCAAGACAAATATTATTACTTTATCATATCAAGAAGAACCCGCTAATTTAAAGTATTGTAGCATGCTGCAGACCATGCATAATGCATACATATTGTATCTATACATTGAACTACATGAATAAATAAGCACCTTTGACTATTCACATAAATATATTATTAATAGCATCAGATACAAGTTTAAGTCAATATTATTTCCCTAGAATACATAGTAAAATCCTCAGTGTATTTATCCATTCATAACTGTGAAAGTGTACAAATGTGTACATTCTAAGAGTTTTAATGAACACTGAGGACTTTACTGTAGCCTATATCGTATCTCAACCCAAATCCTTTCCCATGTATGATACTCCAGGAGCAACAGAAGTATGCCCAGCTACAGGAAATCATCAAGAAGCTAGACGAGGAGAAGAAGAGAGGAGACTCGTTGCTGTATGCCATGATTCCCAAAGCTGTGGCAGACCGCCTCAGGAAGGGCATCACGGCACTAGAGACATGCCAGGTACAGGAAACCATGAATGCTGATGGCAATTAAGTGAAAATATATTATAACCAAACAATCGAGAAAGAATGTAAGCCTAAACTTTTTTTAAATAGATTTGCTATAGCAAACTTGTCTGCTATAGCATGGGTCTAAGGGTCTTCCTCAGGGGATCCAGTACCCTTAGGTGGTCCTCAGGGTTACTACAGGGGCAATCTGAGAACCCATCATCAGAAAATAAAGGAAAAACAGCACCCTCTTTTCCTTTGAATTTGTGAGTCCGTCTGCTGGAGAGACTACTACAGGGGTGTCGCCAATATTTGAACCCCAACATAATAGCAACCAAGCAAAAAATGAATAAATAAAAATATGCTCTGTGCTGTCAAACAAATGTATGAAGCCATTAAAACTATGAGACAATGAGCTAAATTTGGTGAGCTATTGAAGGCTTTCTTAAAAAATATATATATTTGAATATGCAAGACAAATACAATGCGTGATACTACTTAATCTCTCTCTACTAAGGGGTCCTTCACCTGAAACATATAAAGGCCCCCTGTTCTATAGTAGTCAAATGGACAAATATCAAGACCTTGAGAGTTCTGAAATGTAGCTTAGAAAATGTAATGAGACCTCTCCAAATCAGCAGATGAATGGATTTAAATATTATTTAAAAAATTATAAAATGCATGAGGTGCTGTTGATTATAAATAAATCTGTGCACCTTTCATGCAGGAACTGTGATTTTATTTATTAGGCAAAGATCATAAATAGTTTCAATGTCAAATACATGGTCAAAAGGTGAATAGAATAGAAGAATGCTGGATTCCTCAAACTTATTAAGCTGGCTGCTTATTTCCATTTGGGTCTATAGAAAGTAGCAGTTGCAGTTTTATGTAGATATAGCAATATATAGTATACTGCATCATTTCATTATATAGATATTCTTCTGTTACGTTCTTATCTTACGTATGTATGATTCATGATAACTACTTTTATCCAATGATATTATATCCAGGTTCTATGTTCCATATGTGTGTGTGTGTGTGTGTGTGTGTGTGTGTGTGTTCGTGTTCTAGGTTTTCCCAGATGTGACCATACTCTTCAGCGATGTAGTGAAGTTTAATGAGATCTGCATCCACATCACACCCATGCAGGTGGTGGACATGCTCAATGAAATCTACATCGTCTTTGACACACTAAGCGAGAAGCACAACGTCTACAAGGTCAGATGAGAACTGGTAAACAGTACAAGCAGCTCTAGCTTTCTTTGACTACCCTCAGTCAAAGAACTGTAACAGTAACTGTAAGAAGTCACATGAAAACAGCAGCACTACAGAAACAGTACTATTACATTTATTGAAAATCTATATGCAGTGTTAGCTTGTGCAGTGAACTCTCATTGACGACCATCTGAGACAGGATGCTACACTACAGCATCTTGTAGAGAATATAGCATAACATTATTGGCCTCCACCAACAATTGTTCTGTAGGTGGAGACCATCCGGGATGCTTACATGGTGGTGGCAGGTGTGCCCAACAAGACCACTTTTCATGCCCACCACATCTGTGACATGGCCTTGGACATGCTGAGCTCCATTGACCACCTCAAAGACCCTTCTACCGGGGACAACATTCAGATTCGAGTCGGTGAGAAGAGAAATTCAAGACCATTTTTTTTTCCTCTGGTAATTTATTTATCCTTTCATGCCAGTGGTCTGGTAATTTTAACGAATTAATTATGAGACACAGCATAGGCTACCTGACATTGCTGCTCAGCCAGCTTCCAATTTTTGTAATTCAAACTTAACGTAACGTAACAAATTAATTTTCATCTGCCCTCTGCCACATTGCATGGTCCATTTGAAGATTTTCAATTGAATGAAGTATAATGGGCCATCATGATGAGTAAGTCGGACCTGTACAATTAAAATATATCATTATCTAAATACCATTACTGGAACTCGGATTCCTGAGAAACCACTTGCTGACCGGCTGTCTTTTATAGGGGTTTATATGTGACCATAAAAAAGACTATACCAAATGTCCCACTTTAAACAAAAGAAGCCTGTCGGCTGCTATACTATAAAGATATAAATGTAAGATAAAACTAAAGCCCAAGTGTGAATGCGTGATGTTCAGTCCAATCAGTGAACTACACCTTTATTGCCACCTCAGGTGTCCACTCTGGTATGGTTGTAGCTGGAGTGGTGGGTCTGAAGATGCCTCGCTACTGTCTGTTTGGTGATACTGTCAACACAGCTTCGCGGATGGAGAGCAATGGAGTAGTAAGTATGCCGATGATAGCTGTGCTAAATAACCCTTGGTTACCCATGAATTACTGTTAACAAATACAGATTTTCTGTGTAACAAGACCGCTGTATGTGTTGCATTTTGGTTAATGATAATTACATCATTTGCTTCCCATTAGTTTTAGTAACAACAAGACAAAAAAATGTTTCTGCTTCACTATGCTCTCCAGTTTCAGCTCAACTGTTTAATTAAATGAACTACAGCGTAATGCTTTTGTAAATGTTATTAAAAGAAGACAACATCCCTGCAGTGTAATGTCATGTCATTCTAATACTGGAAATGGTGCCGGCAATTACAATTAGACTTGGCTCTCTGATGTCTATAGATAGATATATTTTCTTGACTACAATAATGATTTCTTAAAAGATTAATACATTTTAAATGTGAGTGTCTATTAACTATCTTTCGATCTAGTAACACATCCTCCCTCCCTAAATAAATGCTTGATACGTAAATTAAATACCCGAGTAGGGAACTAGATGAAAGATATTGTAGGCTATTTACAGTGCAGTCACTGTTCTGTAGGTCTTGTGGAAGTTGTCAATTACAATTACTGTTCCTGCACCAATATTATATGGCAACTAAGATGCTTCTGAATCCCTTATGAATGAATAACTGAACACTTAACAGTGACTGTAAGTTTGTTTTATCCATCTGTCCCCATGCTGCAGGGCATGCAGATCCATATTAGTCAAACCACTAAAGACCACCTGGAACATGAGCCATATATTATTGAGGAGAGGGGTAAGATCTTTGTGAAGGTGAGTGGTGTCTAATAATAGTTTTCATAGTCACAAGCCCTGACAATAATATGCAAACTATGAAGGTTTCATTGAGACATCGACCAATATGTGGACACACCGGCTGTCCATGTTGATAGGGGCCTTATATCGCACAATGGGGCTTAAAAAACAAAGGTGACAGAAAGTTCACTTTGTTGAATTACCAATCTAAAGCAAGATTCATGTCTAGCTATGACTTTCTTACTGTAAATGAAATAAATGGAAACCAATGGCTTCCTTCCTTGTCAATAAAACAAAATACAAAAATATGTATAGTTTATATACCTTTGGAAACAGACCATCTCCTCCGTAGCACTGTCTGCAAATTGTTGTATGGTCTATCTACACATACAGTACGCTTGCTGGAAATGAAAACAAGATGTAGTGGGGGTACATGTCAGCATGTGTAATAATAACCATTCTTATTGCAGCAAATATGTATTAATCTATGCAATTGCAGGGTAAGGGCTACATGAAAACATATTGGCTGAAAGGGAAGAAAGATCTGTCATTCAAGACCCCAGCAGAGCTGCGCTACAGCAGTGAACAGCAGGACTTTGAGGACAAGAGCTCTGAAGAGGGGTGAATATGTATCAATATTCACTATTAGACTTACTACACTATTAGTATTAATATATAGAACACAGGATGCTGTTATTTGAGTCAGATCTGAGTCAAATCTATGGCACTAGACAGTGAATATTGCCATTTTCCAGTGTTGTAGTGTTTCATGAGAAAGAAAAGCACCTGCTAAATTATTCCTTTATATTGTGTATTTTATTCATTTTATTTTATTATAGTTCCACCTGCAATAGCAACAAGCGCTCTGTGTCCAACCTAAACTACCCCAGCGAGGAGAAGACGTGGGACAAGCCTACCCCCAGACCCAGTGAACTTCACATGGATACCCTGCTTACACCAGAGGGCACCACTGAGCGTCAATCAGCAGATCCCCTGGAGAAGGAAAAGGCTAAAAAGACTAAGAACAGCAGGGGGTCCAAATTGGAAGTACTTCAGGTCAATGCAGTACAGGAGACAGCACCACCTGCTGTTGTTGTGGAAATCCCCTGTGCCCAACTCAACAACAAGAGAAGCAACTTCAAGCTGCAGTACGGTAGACTGCCCACCAATGTGCCTTTACGCAGCACCACCTGTTCCATACTCTGATAGGTATATCTAGGGTTTGACATGATGACACGTGATTATGACAGGGTGCTGTTGTAAGATTCCACCAAACCCCTGCTCAAATGTGAGTAAGGTATGATGCCAAAGGTATCATGGGGATGTAGTACAAAGCAAGAGAGTGGCAGCATCAACCCACATCAACATGAAGGACTTACGAGTTGTAATATCTGGGGACTAGTTCTATGGACTCTTATCAAAGCTCGACACCTGAAAACTATTGCTTTTATATATACACACCTGTCTTTTCTCAGTACACCACCTGACGAAGGCCACGGAGGCCGAAACGTTCTTTGACTGCTCTATTATTACATTACTTTTGGAGCATGACATAACTATGTCATTAATATACCTTAGAGTTGTGTGGAAATATATATATTATATATATATATTATATATTATATAGTCCCTATCTTCTGTGATGAACCTGTGGTCATGTGATCAATGTGTCACTGATCACAAGTTCTGTGTAGCCTAGAACACCAAGTTCCAGACTACACAGAACGGGGGGAACTTTTTTAAATAATTTCCACACATCTTTAAGGTATATTAATTACATAGTTCAATGTTGAAAATGAGTGGTTCCCCTTTAAGACGGTGTGCAGACCTACTTTTGTTCAGTTTATCTATTTTGATCCAGCACCCGTCAAAATGTTTGGATGTGCGTGTACCTCTTCACCAGTATATATCACACCTGAAAACCCACAATGCCTGTGAACTGAATTTTCTGTCCATGTGATTTAACCACCATGTACCCTAAGATCACATAGTGACACACATGTCTTACTATAAAGTGTAAGTGCAGCATCCTCTCCGCAAACTCACTACACATGTAGAGCACTGAAGACGTACTGTATGATAGCCTATACATATTGTAGAACTATGATGATAATGACTATCTACCTTCTCATAATGACTATAACCATAATGATTGTATATACTATCCCATGTACTACTGTACAGGTTTATACACCATTTATGAGGCCATTGCTAATTTAACTATTCTGGCATAATGTGTAATTACAACTACAGTGATAATTAAAATTAAATTACCCCATTTTGTAACATGGTTTATGGGATTTTCAGTTGCTATGGGTGCTTCTGCAGAGACTAGATACAGTACCATCAGACGTTTTAAGTAGACTTGATAGGCATTTGGCTGGTTATTCACTACATTGTTCATGAGTTTTATAATAATAATAAAGCTATATTTATCTACTGTATGTGAAGGATTGCATTTTTCACTGTTATGCTAGATTTTATTTATATAGAACTATGTGTATAGTCATTGATGTTTTTTTATTAAGAAAATGAATGAACATATATTTGTACATATCATCAAAAGTAGGAATTGGAAAAAATCCCCAAAAGGTAGCACATAAAAATAAAATATATAAAAGGACAAAGTAGCCTACTCACGTTTCCACTTTTTGGCACACACCAATAAACAAATGCGTTTCAGCTGGGTCTTCAAAAGTATAAAAAACTAAAAGGCTCAAGAGCTTCATTATTTCCATTGTCCCCAACATGTATTGTGTCCAACTATGATTGTTTATTCTAGTGAGGAAAACGACATCATACCTTCTCCTTTTATTATCATTGTATTATTTCAGTCTTAACTGTATTGCTACCATTGATTGATTGATTGGAATTGTAGAATGGGTACATTTCAAACGAAAGCACAAGTCAATACAAAAATGTCTACTTTGAGGACGAAACCATGAAAAGCACTAGACTTGTTTACATCAGGGTCGTCCATTTTCAATTAATCTGAACATTTAAAGACGTACAAATATACACTTCTATGAAAAACAGGAAATCATCAAGAAAGTAAAAATGGAAAAACATGTAGCCTACTAAAAGGGGTGAGGGGGGACTTTTTACAGGGGCCAGTTTCAAATTGTAGCCGTCTATAGGTGCTCTTTGAGAGTGGTTTTGAGGGAGTCAAGGGATTCACATTTCTTAATGGCTGTTGAGGGCATTGCACATTTTAGTGGCATAGGAGCCAAATTAATGTAATCCCTTGTTTGAGCCAAATCTGGGTTGGATGTGTTTTGGGTAAAATTATTTCTTGAACAAGTTCCCAACATTTTCAGTTTCAAGACTAAAGACTAAAGTAAATAATGGAGTTGAAGGGGCATTCCACTCATATTCAACATTTTACTATGTCATTAATATACCTTAGAGTTGTTGTGTGGAAATAATAAAACATGGTGTTTCACCATGTTAATTCTTTTTCAGATCTCCAGTTCTAGGAAGCACAGAATGGGGGGACTTTTTTGTTGTTTCCACAAAACAGCTCTAAGGTATATTAATGACATAGTAAAATATTAAAAATTAGTGGAATTCCCCTTTAGGAAACTAGGTAAGGTAACTCAGAATCTCAACAAATGACAGTGTCTAAAAAGGCAGGGAGCAGTGCGGCAGGGCATAAAGACCACTGTGACTGTGGCTTCAGGCAGGGAATATATATTTTTGAGGGGCGCCAGCCCCTCCAATACACAGGTTGAATGTTTGTCTTTAGTTCAATGTTTGTTTTGTAAACGCCATTGAAGGGAACATTTACATCATAATGTGCCTCATTACATCATATTGTCTCTTTATTGTTATTGGCGTTTAATGTTTGTTTTACATCACCATTACATCAATAAAATCAACATGAGTAGTTTATCAAACACAGGATAAGATGTAAATTCCTTTGTGCAAGCACATACCTAAGAGTTTAGGTTAGTTAGCACATACCTACAGTAAGAGTTTAGGTTAGTTAGTTAGATATTAGCGTCCCGCACTTCACACAGGTGTGATTTTTAAGAGATATGGCCTAAGGCATAAAGCCAAACTATGGGGTTATGGCCTTCTTGAAATTCCTGCCGTGGTAATGGCCTACTATTTTATTATAATGACAGTTATTCAACAAACATGGTCAACTCTATAGTAATGTTGAATTTATTGAACACTATGGAAACCCATTTTCTCGTTTATCGTGGTGTTATTTAGCGAAGAATTCTTCAGCAAACTTGTTTTTCATGGTACACTCTATAAGAACAAAATAATGTTATCCATAAACGTTTTCAGTCAAGATTTGTTGGACATTCTTGGGAAAGAGTTTGGCTACTGTCATATTTCTCTCTTTCTTTTTTGATGAAAATGTGTTGCAGCTATTATCCAACTAATTATTATTTGCAGGAACTGATGTAAGTTGTGCTTTGGAGCTTAGAGAAACCCTGGTACATTCACTTTGGTCTGTTCTTGTCAGAGTAAATTATTATGATTTATTGCTGATCATGACTGTCTCACATTACTTCAGAAAAGATTATTGTTTGAATATGGCAGGAATTAATCTCTGCTCCCAGTTCCATTTGATTAATTTGCTTACCAAACCAAATTTGGACAATCCGAACACCATTAACTTCTTTTTGTATCGTTACCTTTATTTAAACAAATAACCCCATGTGAAGTGAGGGGCGCTTTTATCATCTTACAACATGATGATGTAAAACAAACATTGAGAAAAATGAAACATTAAATTCTCTTTATTGTCAATGGCGTTTTTAAAACAAACATTAAACCTGTATATAGGAGGGGCTAGCGCCCCTCAAAAATCATACAATAATATAAAAATCACACTCATGTGAAGTGAGCGGTGTTATGATGATCATAGCCCCTCCTATGCCCAGCTTTCCGGGTTTATGTAAACAAACATTGAAGACAAAAGTGAAGACGTGTGTAAAGTGATGCAAATTGTGATTGGCCAGATTGAGATTATGTATTATGATGTATAATTATAAGAGCGCCTGGGCATGAGACAGGGTTATGTCTGAGCCATAGTGACAGTTAGGGATCTTTTTATATGGGCATGAGACAGGGTTATGTCTGAGCCATAGTGACAGTTAGGGATCTCCAGCGCTCTCGATCTTCTGCTGTGCAAAGCAGAGTTTGGAATCTGCAGCCAATTCAACGATTGTAAGCAACGTTCAAATTGTGACTTCAAATTCCTTTATTATAAAAAAGTGATTTTTCAAACATTATAGAACATTGTGAACAAAATGTTATTTAGTGGCAGCGCGCACAGAAACTATGGCATAGATTTGGCGCTGACAAGGATTTGACATCATGTTCATGCAAAGGTCTCAATTAGCTGGCCTCCGATGGCCTCCTCTGAACCAACATTCCTTTATGCAGAGACTTTTCACTGCTGCATATTCATCTCATAATAGCCAGGTAGAGGGACAGCACAAGCTCAGAGAGTAGCCTAGCTTAACCAATCTATCCAATTAAGGCCCCAAATCTTCAGCCACAATTCACTGACCTATGAGGTTGCTCAGGGCGATAACACAGTGCCATTATGTTTGACTGTCATTGTCAGGTTTTAGGTTAGAAAACCCTTGTGATCTTTTAATGAAAGATAAGTGGCATAATTTGTGTTCCACTTATGATCTCATAACCAAAAATAGGTGAGTGCGTAGCTGTGCACTCACTACTGTGCAGGTGGCATGCAGGTAAGAGCTAATTTCAATGAGAGTGCACCTTCTCCACACACACAAGCAAGCACACTCACAAATACACACTTGAACTCTCCCTGTAGACATTTCCTCATGAGATGTCATTACATGATAAAGAGGAAGTCATCAGGAAACCGCTTAAGCACTATACTTCCTGTCTGTTGCCATAGTGACAGCTAGGCCTCATTTTGCAGTTGCACAGTTTACCTTCCCTACCCATGTTGGAGAGAGTGACAAGAGCAAAAGGCAAGACATAGAGGTCCGCTGTATCCTGTCCAGTCCCTCCTACGCTATGCATGTGGTCCAGCCGGGTCTTGGCTTCACCTACAGCATCACTCCAACATCTGACAGCAATTACTGTCTCTATTCTTTGGCCTGATTGGCTAGTTCCTTTGAATGAATTGACTCTCGGCCAGCGGGTTATCATTCACAAAAGTACTGATAAACAAAATTAAAGTGTTATAGAATCAATGGTCTGGCTGCAGACAAATGAATCAGTGCTTTGCCTCAGCAAAGCCATGCAGGTAAGGTTCAATATCGGTTACTTTGGAAATTGTCCAATATTACCCTCATATGTGTATTTATGTCAAATAAGATAAGGAATTAGAAGAGTGATAACTTATATAGCAACCAATGATGTCATACAAGGGTATACTTTAATATACTGTAGCTCCCATGCAAAAGACCATCTCCTCAAGTCCAGCATTTAAAGCACTTTCATTACAAATTGTGTGATGTTCGTGCGTATGCTCATGTGCTTATCAATATGTGCATGAGGATGAGAAAGAGCTTAGAACAAAACCAAGACCCTTGTGTGTATTCATAGATGGAAATAGAGACACAGGGAGAGACATGGTGCTCATGAGCACCATGTCTCTTCCTGCGCTGCAGCGCTGACATGAGCCACATTCCAACAAAGGTGAACACAAAAAAGGGTTAAGCTGCTCCCCTTTCAAATGGCTGCATCACTGGATTATTGTTAAATTCTTTCTGGGCTGTTCACTTGTCAGAACATGCAGAGGCACAACGTCAGCATATGGAGACAGAAAGAGAGAGAGAGAGAGAGAAACAGAGTAAGAGAGGGAGTGTCAAAGTCTGGGGAAGGAGAGATACTGTAGTTTGAAGTCAGTATTTGAATTTCAGAAGAAAACAACAGAGAGAGAGGGAGGGAGAGAGAGAAGCTCACTGAGGGGTGTGTCATAGCAATTTAGTTCCTCAAGGAAGTACAACTGAGCATTATCTTGAGTCAGGGTGGCAAACACTGATACAGGCGCCATAGGAGGGTTGTTTTTATTTTTCTGGTGTTCCTCGTGGTAAAAAAATGAAGGGATCTCATTAACCGACTGGCCTGTACTGTCAACCTGAGGCACGTGCAGAGGGAGAGAGAAATCTGACACAGAAGAGGAGGGAGGGGGACTCCAAACACACACATACTCTGTACACAGGTGAGTTACTGTTCCTGTTATTATATTATTTCCTGTATGACAGCTACCCAACACTATATGTGCACAGATATTTTTGCTGCGTTGAAAATATGGTTAATTTTGAGTTCCTGTAGGATATAAAATGAATGGGAGGATGACTGAAACAAATACGTTTTAACTTTTCTACACTTCCCCTTTTTTGAGGGGCACTAGCCCTGTCCAGCTTTTAGTGTGTGTAAATTGTAAACACAAACATTAAATGCCATTGAAAATAAATGGCCAGTTTTGAGTGTTTGTGTAAACACAAACATTGAAGACAAAAGTGAGGACGGAATTTGTGACTTGCCAGAATGAGATGATATATGATAAGAGCGCCCCTGACTTTTTATTCTATTCTTATACTGTATCTATTTTATGATCAACACTTTATTTGGGTTTAAACATATAAACATGTAATACAATTATTATCCAATGAAAATCAGAGTAAGTAAATGTACACTCTTCCCCTTGCACACACAGTCATGCTGGAACAAGTACGATGCAATGCTCAAGTTCCGAAACTTTCTGGAGTTGAAATGTTTCAACTGCTGGAAGTTGCGCAATCCAAACTTCATCACTGAGCTTTCCCTTCGCTTTTGCCCTACTTTTATTTAGGACTTGAACGGTTCCATTTGTACACTATTTAGAGTTGCATGAACACTAAAGGATATTACTGTGTGAAAGGTGGTGGTACTGTGGTAGATCAGGCTGATAGTTTCAAGGCTGTATTGATAGTTACAAGGCTGTAGTAGGCCTATATGCTCATCAGACACAAAGCCAACTTCTGCCCGTTTCGCTTCCCTTTTGATCCTTACAGATGGGCAGCAGACCATCTGTGAGAACAGTTGCTCAGAATTGAGCAACCTTGGAAGACCATATTTCAAAATATATTACTGACTTTCAGTTAATGAATGTATAGATGACAGATTGGAGGCAACAGATGAGCAAATTTTATATGAAACCTGCTGACATTATCCAAACTTGTAGAAGTTCAAGCATGTTAGAATATTGACAGTAACATTATAAATAAATAAACAAACAAACCATAGCATTGACTGCTATAGAACCACATCTTAAGTGGAACTTCAGAACAATACCCACCATCTGTATGTCATTGCCATCGCTGAGAGGACACTTGTTTTTATCCTTTTCTGTACCCCTAGGCGTCACAGAGAAACGATACACTGGCCAGCCATTCATGCATGGGCTTAGAACACACTGTTCCACACTTTTACATACTATTCTGTTGTGTTTTTGAACATGTGCACTACCAGCTCAGTGCTGCATTATCCAGAACACCCATTTTAATAGTTGTGTTCTGAATAATCACCTGACACCACAACCCCGCCCGTGGCCTAGTGATGACAATGTGACACAAAGCCTGGGACATCTGTCTGTGAAGCTTGTCTCAGCAAAGTCCAACAGCCCTGCAATGACAGCAGTACAAGGCACTGGCCAAGTCAAAATAACTCACTTCAACCCCCTGCTAAGCCCTGTGAGTTTAGGGGGATTTACCTCGACACCCTCGCAAGAATGAACATGACAAAATGCACACACATACATATGCACACACAAGCCAGGCAAACACAATATGAAACACATTGACACTAAAATACACATCTGCATTCACAAGTACACATGGACACAGATAAACACACACAACCTCAGGCTACACCGTGAAGTAATCTGTGGAATGCTAAATATTTACTTCTCCTGTCCCAGTCCCACCAATCAACACTCCCCATTTCAGTGTTCATCAGATGAACATACTTTGCAACTTTCAACGAGAAAAGATACCTTTTACAACAATAGGTCGACAGTATGCTTTAGTTAGTTATTCTCTGTTAGAGGAAGTGTTGGATTCTAGTAGTCACAAGGAAATATAATGTACTCCCTCGGTCCCTCCATAAGCCGTCGCCTCAAACTGAATGCTCAACATTAAAAGCATCCTTGCATGGTTTTACAGACTGCCCTTTACAGAGAAGTGGTTTTGTGGAGCTGTGCATTGGTGACTCCGTTTTATTCAACATAGACATATACACCCCTCTCTGAACAAATTCAACCTCCATAGGTTTGTGTAAAGCAAACAGCCACAATTCTTTGTTCAGTGCAAGCCAAACCATACTGTCTCCAGCTGTAAATTCATATTTCACTGTGTACACTATTGGCAGACGGCTACACAATACACACTACGCAGTACACACGTACCTCAAATCACAAGTCTTCTTAGCAAATAAATGAGATTGGAACCCAATCTGAAATAGCTATCACGCTGCTCCATTTCCATTATCACCGTTATGGAAAATTAATCTCATGAATGTTCTTTAATTCCCTGCAGGGAAACAGAAGCTTTGTATCGAAGCAAACCATTAGAAATGTGACACTTGTTCAGAATGAATGGCTGTGCATGTAATAAAGAACCTAGTAGGATGTCCTATAAAATGAGCATTTGCTTATTATGCATGTTGCACCCAGGGTGGGGCCCACACAGGGGGATGGAGAGAAACACAGCTAGCATAGCCTATTAGCATGGAATGATCATTAGTGTGACTGTATAAAAAAATCATTAGTGAGCCATGAGGTCGTTTGGCAACAGTGCTGACTGAGCATCATGGAAGTCAAATAGTGAGAACATCGTCATTTGAACAGCAGTCCCCAAAATGCATAAAAGGCAATGAGAGGGGAAAGTGCCAGCATACAGAGAGACATTCTGTTTGGCAATGTGTCACTTCCTGTTGGCCAAAACATACTCAGTGAAGGTCCCAATCTCTACCTTAATTATAGTCTGGAATCTAATTGTGTCCTACAGTGTAGGACCAGTAAACAAGGTAGACATTGGGATCAGAATACTTGACTTCCTCGGTTAGCCCTGGTGTTGCAGCAATCTGGAAACATCAGGTATGGGCTTGCCTCAGCTATGCAGCATCCCTGTCTCTCTCTTAAATGCCTGTCCACACAGGCAAAAAGTGGGATTCAGCATGTAACTTTCTCCAAATTCTGCTACTACACCAGCTGGTGCATAGGGCAGTTAAAACCCCTCCACTTCCTTCCGTCTTTGGCCACATTGTGTAGTGTTTAATGGAAACCCAGTCAAAGTTTTAGTCTGACAAAAACCAAAATGACATGTAAAATAAGTTGTTTGTGTTAGTTGTGTTTTCAACATTTAGGCCCCCCCCCCCATCTCCTCCCTCCCTCAAGAGAGCTTGTCTTTTGCCTGGGTTACTGAGGATTTAGAATAGATCATCTGCAAAAAAAGGAAAAACAGCGCCCTCGTTCTGTTCTTCATAGATTAACTGTATCATCTGTATGGAAGATTCCTACTGTATATTTGAGTTTATTTTATTATTTTGTCTGGTAATTTGCTAATCTCAACGATGTACTCCAAAACTATGCAAATCCATTTTGGGAATACAGCCCGCTGTGCAAAGTGGTCTACTGTGTAACAATTGTCTGTGTACATACAGTACAACACCAGTCTCCCAAGGGGCAGGGGATGACTCTTCCCTCTACTGCTGGATGCTAGGTGTGGAGAAAAACCCAAAGGGACAACAATGATGACTATTTCCGTTTGGAATTATGCGTCATGTGTGTTTGTATGATACACATTAGTCATGATATATTTATGTTTGATAGAAAAACAAACATTAAACCTGACATTACACAACAGCACAATAGAGCTTCTAATGTGAAATTCTTAAAGGTTTTATGACATTCATTTTCATTTCTTTTTCTTTTTCTTTTTTCTTTTAGGTTTTATGACCTCAATTACACCCAAAAAACCTGAACTTTGAACATTCAGTGGATTTTCTGTGGTCTGAAGTTTTCTTTGGGGTTTGGAAGGCCTTTGAGCTACAATGAAAACAGGCAACACAGTGAAACAGTGACATCTGCTGGCAAATCCCATTGACATATATGGGATTTGCAGTAAGTGATGTCACTTACTGCCGGCAAATCAGAGCACCTGTTTGAGCCAGAAAACCCCAGATCACAGAAAATCTACTGAATGTTAAAAGTTCATGTTTTTTGGGTGCAATTGAGATTAGAAAACCTAAAAAAAATAAGAACAATTCCAAAACCTTTTTTTTAATGTCACAATCCCTTTAAAGGTTGAAAAAAAAAAAACATTTGAGGAATGAAAGCTTTCGTAGCTTTCATTTGGTCAGGACAAATATATTGCTGTGCATAACTACTATATTCACTAAGTAGGGGGTGGTGGAGGGATGGTATAATTGTGGGAGAGACAACCTGAAACCTTGAGAAGCACTATTATGACTGGAAGGTGTCCAGTTCAAACCCTGCACCAGCTGGGAAAGCTGGATGAGAGAGATGGACATGTGTTGCTAAATCCTCTGCCTCCATTAACTACCAATGATTTGTCCTTGAACAAAAGCACTTAACCGCCAAATTCTCCAGTGGAGCGGCCAGTCATCTGGGCCAGAGGTTCTCTTTCATGTCTATGACCCCCCCCCCAAATGGATGTGTATTTGGGGTAATTAAAATTAATGTAAATTTTCCAACTCTTTCCAGATATAAAAACATTGTTAAAAATTAGCAGATGTACAAGCTTGCAGCTCTGCGAATTTAAAAGTATCTGCTATTAAAAATTTATTAGTGAAGACAGGAAAGTGGGAAGGAGAGAAGGGGAGCAAAGGTCGTCATGAATGAGACTCGAACACACAACGCGCTGTCAGGCCAGAGCCTATATGTGGCATGCACCTGGACCACTAGGCCAGCGGGCACCCATCGGCCCGGCTGGCTGTGCACGCGCGAGCGTGCGTGTGTGTAGTTCTTCATTGCCATCACTACCTCTGCCAGACTGTAGCTATAAACAAGAATGTATTCTTGGGCCCTTATGAGAATTTAAACAAAGTAATTCTGCACCAAAACATCAAAAGCTTTTTAGTTGGCTTGAGGCAGTTCCTGAGTCGTTCATCAATAGTGACCTCATGCCATGATCACCATCGGTTTAACTCTCATTTACTCTATTATTTAGGAAAACATGGAGGGCTTCAGCTCCAAGGACATGGCCATGAAGGCGCAAAAGAAGATCCTCAGCAGCATGGCTAACAAGTCATCTGTCCAGATGTTCATCGATGACACCACCAGTGAGATTCTGGACGAACTCTACCGTGTCTCTAAGGAGCACTCAGGCAATCGAAGTGAGGCCCAGAAAGTTACCAAAGACCTCATCAAAATAGCAGTGAAGATCGGCGTGCTGTTCAGACACAACCGCTTCAGCACAGAGGAGCTGGGACTGGCCCAGGACTTTAAGAAGAAGCTGCGGCAAGGGGCCATGACAGTTATCAGCTTTTATGAGGTAAGCATGGGGCTCTGGTCTTTTATATAGTTTATAGTTGCACAACAGGGTCTGACAACCATTATTTACTGAAATAGAATGTGATCAAGCCACAATTCATTGTATACCGTAGTATATCCCAAGCTAGTGCTTAAGAGACACATCTCTGCTTGTTCCAATTGTCATTTGTGGCCCTTTTGGGACATGTTTGTTATGACTGAACAACTAGAACACTTGACAAAATATATTATAGTAATTAATTATGCTGTTAATTATCTCCCTCCACAAATGATGCAGGTGGACTTTACCTTTGATAAGGCAGTTATGTCTGAGCTTTTGAGCAGCTGCAGAGACCTGCTGCTGAAGCTAGTCAACAGCCACCTCACTCCCAAGTCTCACGGCCGCATCAATCATGTCTTCAACCATTACTCTGACCCAGAGCTGCTGACCAAACTGTATGACCCAGAGGGACCATTCCGCCCCAACCTCACAAAGATCTGCACCGGACTCAATAAAATGGTGGAGGAAGGGACATTATGAGAAATTATGAGTGAAGCAATGTTGATAGACACTGGGAGATCGACAAGGAGAGTTCTTACTGGCTTACCGGTTAGTAATGGGGCGAGAAAACAGTTTACAGCCATTGAGAACTGGCAAGATGTTTGAAACGTTTTAACCTCAGTGGTACAATGCTGTACAAAGGACAAAAGGGAAAGTGGGTAAAAAAAACTTTCCATGATACCCGATCAACATTTCTAAGGGAAAGGTCTTGAATAGTTGATAATTGAGGTCCATATACTGAAAAGTGATGATCAGACTTAAAAATTGGTTCCTTTATGCTGTATCACCAGGTTTATAAATAATTATAATAATATAATTAAATATTTTATATTTGAGACCTTGTCACATTTACAACTACTGACGTAATGTATTATGGGGAGGAGTCATTGTAGAATAACATTTACAACTACTTAGTATATGAGGAGTCAGTGCAACTCAATAAAAAACACTGAGAAGAGGGACAATGCAATGTAATACAGCACTGCCATCTGGTGGTCAAAGTGATGTTCCAGCCGCACAAATTTGTGCACAGCTACTGAGATGCCAAAGAGTAATAATTTACTTGTTTTACTTATAATTTTTACTTATAATAATAATAATAAATATAATGATAAGACGGATGATCCAAAGTTTTTCACTTTGTAAACATGTTCTCAAATTTTAAACAGCATGTTAAAAATGTTACCTTTTTTATTACATTTATTTTACTTGGATGTCAAGTCTCAATTTGATGTTTACTGAGTATTTCATTATAGTTCTTGGCAGAACTTGAGAAATGTTTTACTTCTGACAAAAACTAGTATGTTTTTTACAATAAAGTACAAGATTACATTTCAACAATCAATGGAAGGGGTGCACCGACTACAGTACACAACAGCTGACGTTAACTACTCCTACTACTTAACTACTTTCTTCCTCTAGCCAAAATGGGGACAAAGACCAAGTTAGTGAGTCTACAATGTAGATTACATTAATTGATTAGCATACACTAAAATAACAGATTCTCACTTGTTAGTATAAAACCGAATGTCCACATGATCATCCTCTGCTAGAGGGTGATCATAATGGTTTCCGTGTGACATCAATCAGCCATGAATTAACTTTTGTAAGAGCCAATGTATGCGAGTCTGAAAATGAAAAATAATGTCCAGTTGCATCTAAAAATAGACTTGCAGATGTATTTTTTATTTGCCATCCAGATGTCATTCCATTCACTAAACCAAATGAAAATTGTTGAGTAAAAACTAAATTGTGTAAAATGTAAAACTCTCTCAAGTCTATGGCAGTCTATGGCTTTGACTAAATCAGTAATACTATAATTCATCAGCAGTAACACAGACAAGGTTCTACTTGTTGGCAGTTCAGTGGTCTATACATTCTTACAGTGAATTTAACTAGCATAACTAAAAAGGAAATGTTAACGGTCGACTTCACCACTTTGCAACGCATCTTCATATAATTGGTCCTCACTAATGTTCATGATAAAATAGCAAAATCTTTTTCTACTCGGTCTGTGTCTCATGTGTTGTTTTTGTTTAAAAAAAAATCTGCCATGGTGAAGTCTAGCCTGGCTAATAAGCCAGACCGAATCAGCCGTTGGCAAAAACGGCCTGCCGGCGGATAGACAGTGTGATTTGTGTCTGGGTTATTAGCCAGGCTAGGTGAAGTCATCCTTTAACATAAAATAGACTGTCCATGGCTAAGGATTCCAGTGAAAAGAAAATGTAGAAAGATCCATACTCACACTATGAGGTAGCATTACACATATGCCCCTGCTCAGCTGACCACATGTCAGCAGTCATATGATTTTATGCTCATATTGACTGTGTGTGGAAATAACCCTAACCCAGAACTGTAGACATGATTTTCTAAACTTTTCTCAAAATAAATAAATAATGAAGCATTTGGAACACATTATGTGCTTGAGAAGTTAGCAAATTTACATACTTTGACCAAAGTAAGATGGCCCATCATATCGCATTGTCAATTGCATTGTCTTCAAGTCTGAAGTCCACATTGTAACAACTGATTTGTAAGGGGTTTACAGTTCCTTTCATTTGGCTTAGTAGTATTTCATCATCAGACTGAAATAAGAGTAGAAAAATCTCACAACTCAAAGATGTCATCCTCCGTTTCTCTGAGATTTTTGGTACGTTTTGTAATGGTAAGGGGAACCGCCCCCAGCACAGACTGGTGCATTCTATGAGAGGAAATGGTGAAACTCTGTGACCTTGTAAGTCGATGCCTGTCTGGTGACAAACTGGTACAAACTGCTTCCAGGTCAGCAAACCTAAAATGGGTGAAGAAAACACAATATAATAGACAATTCTCTCTGAATGTGTGTCAGTTCCCATAGGCGTCATACAATTCGGTGTGGCTTAGGTGGAGATTATGGCAGAAGAGGTTGGGAACTTGGGACCACAACGGCAGTGTCATAAAATAACATGGTTGAAGCTGGACATGCTAGGGACTTAACTCCGGGGGGGGGGGGGGGGGTCTTCACAAGCAGTTCATAAAGCACAAAGTGTTTAAAACATTTTACATTCCTACTGTGAACCTCCAGTTGCATGTCCCCATTCTCAAGATTCTTATAATTATGTAAGAATGCCGTCAGGCGGATGAACCGACATAATATGTCTATGAAAACAATTAATGAAAACATGCTGTGGGCCATATAACATTTAATATACCTTTTCTCTCCCTCCTCACATCCTTTGACAGCTGCCTGCTTGGATACGCTTATCGAGTGATCCATTCGTTTCAGGAAATCCATTGGGGAGAGTTCTGATTCCCCATCGACTTGCATCCTTTTAGAAGAGCTTGCAGATTTTCCATTTTGAACAGGGACATGGTTTGGGCTCTCATCCGAGTCATCTCTGGCCATCTGACCACTATAAGCATCAGTGTCTGACAGCAGAGGTATACACAGGGTCTTCTTCAGGAATATTGAGTCATTGGTGTACAGTCTGTTTGTCCTTTTGATTCCCTCTGTCTGAAAGAGGGGAATAACTTGTCAATACAGAATACAGATATACGGGATTCCGGGAACCCAGTCAAATTTGGTTGACAAATAGTTGAGATGAATGAATGAATGGTTTATTTCGATCTATTCAGTTTAGACAATTACAAAACATTGTACTTTTTTTTTTTTTTAAACACGATCGAAAAGGAATAGGCAGAAGCTTAAAGCTTATGTATGCCTATCCTCCTTACATAAGAACGTAGTTCAGAAACAATAGTAGAACATAGAACATGTACTGGGTCTACAAAACAATCAACATTTGGACGAAACATAAAAAACAAAGAACAAGACCACAAGAAAAAAGAACAAACAAAACAAACAGACAAAACAGAGAAAAACAGAGATAATTATGTAAATTGATATTTTAGATGCTGCTGCTGGTAATCACATTTATGGGTAATACTAAAAAATAACTTACAGACACTCCATATTTTAGTGCCAGGCCTTGCAGTGTGTCTCCAGGTTGCACTGTGTGTTGGATCCTTGTCTGCCGTACCGGACTGAGTGACGACTGGACCAGACTACCGTAGGACCTCGTTCGGCTCCCCCGGAGGAGGTTGTTTACACCGGTTTGACCATGTGCCCCTTCACCGGCAGCCATCGATCGTGGCGGGGAAACTATCTTTCTGTTTGCAGCTGGCGTTAAACGTTCGTAAAGATCACATTAACCAGAGTAACGAACATCGTTATCGTTTGTAACACAGTTACACATAGCAGCGTAGCTGGGTAAATTAGGTTAACGTTACCTTAGTCACAGTGTTCAACTCTTGTGAAGGTAGTCGATTTACTTACTCTCAGTCCAAAGTAACCATGATCAATAACGACATTTAAGTTCTCCAGCGATTTAAACTAGTCCACTGTCCACTCAAGTCCAGTCTTCACTAGAGTCATTTGTTGTCGCCATGACTGCTGTGTTCTCTTCTTGTTTGTTCTGTTGTAGTGAGTGACTAATCCCATGATTCCTTCCTCTGCGTTCAAAAGCAGGAACTTCCCAGGAAGCCTTTACAGTTTGGGTAGACTCTGGGGTCAATTTGCTTTTCATGTTGCACATCCGGTCTAGAGCGGATACAGCAATGGCTTTGTATACGTGTGTGCATGCCTTTTGACCGGATATGGTAGGCGGGTTCTAGATCGGATCAGCACTGAACAGAAACCAGCAGTTTAGTGCGAGGTTGCCGTGAAGTCCGCGAATCAAGTCCCGACACGCATGCATGTTTGTCTCTTGACTTAAGTTACACATACCGGTACATTAATTAGGCACGTTGTTTTAAAGTGTGCCTATTTATATACAATATTTAAGTGTATATTTCCGAGTCCTCGCCGAGAGAGTTTTTCTGGAAACATCGATCCTTGGAAACAGTAATGTTGGTGAATTGAAAATGGTGGGCCCTATTGTAAACAAGTGTAATGCTTTATGGTGTCGTCCACTCAGGCACTCACAGTTAACAGTTGTTGTATTGAGTTGTACTTGAAATGTACTGTAATTCTGCAAACTGTTAATAAATCAATCAATCAAAAATTGGCGTTACAGGGCAGATCTGAGATGAAACTGCATGCCCGACTGCCCGTGTGAACCTGGTGTGCGTTAAGCGTTTTGATTGATTGATTAGTTTGTAGAATGGGAAGAAAGTACAGGTCAATACGAAAACGTACTCTTATCATCAAACATCACATTCCGTGCTCAGCCAATCGAATCATCACAAATGTCTTCAGCTTAAACATGGAAAGCTGGGCACCCTCAAAAATCATCAAATAGACTACCAATATTAATTATTGGATGTCCTGTCTCATAATCTGCTTAAATTGAACTAATAGTAATAATAAAGCCTGTTCCACTCTTTCAAAGCGTAGCCTAGAAAAGGCGCCGGTTTATTAGTTTCACGTTTAACGGAATTAACACCATTTCAAGGGTCTCTTTGAATGACGAACAGAACACACATGCACCGTTTTAAATCATGCCTGGGTTGAGAGAAGCGACACATGGTCTTTTGTAATAACCTCTGTTGCACTGAGTGATGGGTATGCACTATATGGACATATTTGTCTTCAGAAGAGAACATTATCAACTAGTGCATGCATAGTCAAAGAAACCTACGAGGGCTCCTGTTATGGTCTTCAATGTGTTTTTGTTGACCAGTGAGGAGATCCTGTAAAGTAAAGGAATCTTGTTATTTGGTTGACTTTTTTGATTACGTTGGTGGCCATTTTATCACCGGAAACATTAGCCTCCAGGATGGAACCTAGGTAGGTAATCTTTTCGTATGATAATATTTTCACCCACTCTAACCAAGAAGCCATCTGCCTTGCGAACAGGAACAAGTTGCAGTCACAAGCTGATGTCATGACGTTTACATATATTAAGAACAGTAAAGGCCCTATAGTATGCTTCCTTGTGGAACGCCACAGCTCACTGGGAGGGGGGGGGGGGGGGACAGTGTTCTGTTCACCTCCACCATCTGTTCTAACTTCTGTGAGGGTTGTTGATTAACCCCGATAGCCAATTAAACGTCCTTTGTCCCAGAAGTTTCTTTATTAAAGGATGACTTCACCCATTTTCAACCTTTTCAATCTTCATATAATTGATCCTCACCAATGCTCATGAGAAAATGGTATACCATTTCTGTCTACTTTGTGTCTCAGGAGGGCTGACTTAAAAAAAAACACCTACCACCAGTGACATCATTAATTTTTCAAGCATTTTTTCCTGTTCACATCTGCTACAGAAACAGGAGCTGGGTTCCTGCTATTGGCCACATAAGGCTGTACAGTGTGGGCAGTGTACTAAAGTTGTACATTTGCCACTGCCTGTTGACTGTGAATGTATGCTTGAAGTTGTCTTGTATTAGCCAGTAATGTCATATTACCACTGTAGTCTAGTTCAATGTTTGTTTTAAAAACGCCATTGACAATGAATGGAAAATGTACGTCATCTTGTCCCGACCCTAACACAAACGTTAAATCTAATACCATTAACAATAAAGAGAATTTAGTTTTAGTTTGTTTTGTCACCGTTTGTTTTACATCCCCATTACACCAGTAATAATATAATAGCAACATGAGTTAAACTTTAATATATTAGCGCCCCTCACTTCACACAGGTGTGATTCTTTAGGGAGACAAACGGGTTGACGAAACAGATCAGTAGGTGGCGGTAATGCACAAAATAAAGGTGACATCCGCCATGAAACATGAAAAAGGAAGAATATG
This sequence comes from Protomyctophum parallelum, assembly GCF_964188405.1. NCBI lineage: Eukaryota > Metazoa > Chordata > Actinopteri > Myctophiformes > Myctophidae > Protomyctophum > Protomyctophum parallelum. The sequence goes on from NC_139698.1 coordinate 42,994,184, forward strand.
TTTGTTTACTTACAGCACTGTGGGACAGTGGCACTGTTAGTTTGCAGTTTATTATAATAGTAGGCCTATTATAGTACGAGTGATGTCCTTTAAAAGGGAAGGTGATGACCAGAGTCAGCTAAATATACTGAAGGTACTTTTCCTCCCACCTTTTACTTGGTTCAAGTTGGTTGTTTTATTCAGCTGAGTCCTTTGTTAGCTTTTAGCCAAGTAGCTCTTAACTAAGAACTCACCAATCAAACAAATGTTGTGTTTTGATCGATTCTAGAAACGACGGGTAGCGGATCTCCTGTCTCATTTTATACCAGAGGACGAGGCTGCGCTGTTGAAAAATGGAAGGTGCCGATCCACCACACAAAATAGTCTCCAGTCCATATTGTTAAAGCCACGTAATCGTATTATTATTAGCTACGCATTTAAAGCGATGTTTATTTACTTCCAGGTACACTTGTCTCGTGTGCTCCTACCGGCCCGTGTTTGATACAGTAGATATGCTGACAGTACACAGGAAAGGGAAACGGCACCTAGAAGGTAGGCTATACTGTAGCCGCAATTTGCAACTCTAGATTTTTTTACAATCTGTTGAATCTAGAGTTGCAACACCCTCCATCCACTTCCTATTCATGATTTTCGGTTTCTGATCTGCTGGTCTTAAATGACGTTAAACTCACCAACATGGCAGCTGTAGTCCAAGCTTGAATTATCCTCTTTCAATCTGCCGAGCTTGTTTTTCATAAAAATCCCCCGTAGACATGTTATGAGTTACTTTCTGTCCAAAATATTCCAAGAGTGACATTTCCGAGCCGCCATTTGTATTTTTGCAACGTGCCGTAAAACAAGATGTGAGGGGGAGCGCTTGTTTAATAGAATCTTACCTGCGCAGGTAAGACACCCAAAGAAGAGGCAGACACAGTGCGACGCCCCATCACACACAGCCTTCTATTAAACAAGCGCTCGCCCTCACATCTTGTTTTACGGCACGTTGCAAAAATACAAATGGCGGCTCGGAAATGTCACTCTTGGAATATTTTGGACAGAAAGTAACTCATAACATGTCTACGGGGGATTTTTATGAAAAACAAGCTCGGCAGATTGAAAGAGGATAATTCAAGCTTGGACTACAGCTGCCATGTTGGTGAGTTTAACGTCATTTAAGACCAGCAGATCAGAAACCGAAAATCATGAATAGGAAGTGGATGGAGGGTGTTGCAACTCTAGATTCAACAGATTGTAAAAAAATCTAGAGTTGCAAATTGCGGCTAGCTATACTGTAACATCCATCTTCCAGGAAGAGTGAGTGGCCAGGAAAGTGTCAACAGAAATGCACCAAATGTAGCCTAATATACAGACTTACCCTCCAAGTCAAGAGGCCCACTGTATTAGTCCGTAGATTTTCAACGTCTGTGTCCGAACGCCATTCGTTAACTTCCTGTTTACATTTAGCGTAATTCCGGCCTTCACCGGATGCGCTCCCTCACTACTGCCATTTATGGCCATTGGGAACTTTCGACAGAATCGGCCACAAACTGGATTAAGACATTTCTTTATGAAAACTACAGACTAATACATTAGTATACAACCCAGTATGCGTCTCTAACATTTGGGGCAACAGGGTCAGCACCTTTATATTTGGCATTTGTACATTTTTGAATCGGAGCTCTGCGGGGCAGCTGGTGCCATTCTCCCTCAGGGAAATGAACACGAAAATGTCAAAATCGATCAAACACGACAGTCTAAATTTTAGGCTACACCAACTGTTTGTTTATCAAAACTACTAAAATTGTAGCTCTACAATTGTTTCTTCCACTTTGCACTGGCCTTGTTCAATGTAATATTAGCCTGTGGTGTATGCTTTCTACCTGCTACATTAAACTTACCTAACTAATATCACAAGTCTGCAAATGGTCCATTAAAGGAGTATAACTTGGAAGAAAACCACTACGCTTCCTAATAATGTTTTTTTTTTTTTCAGGATTAAAATGGTTTTATGGCAAGAAAACAGACCTGAAGAATGAAATGACAAAAAGGCAACATGAACAATATGTCCAAGAGGAAGATAGCAGACAGGTTGGTAAACTCTATCACAATGACTCTTAGACGTATAATAAAGTATCTAAGAGTCAATGTGTTATTTAATTGTTGCTGCAACAAGATCTTCATAAAGTTCTTAAAGGTCTTTAATGTGTTTTCAGGAACCATCCAGTTCAGCCCCTTTATTAACACAGACGAAGAAGCTTACACATCATGCTTTATTGAAGACTGTACCATATAACAGTTGTCACAGAAAGCCCAGGTACTGAATGATTTCCACTGCTGATTTTTGAGGGGCCCCTCCTGTATATTCCTAGTGTAGATTTCAGTCCTACACAAACATTAAATTCCCATTGAGCATTGACAATGACTAGAGTGCCCCTCACTTCACACAGGTGTGATTTTTCAACTGTTAAACGGCTTTTAACACATATTCCTTATACATTTCAAGCGCAATGTTTGAAAGAGGATCAGTGAGTAATGGCTCAGGCTCCAAAGGAAGCAGTCCCAACTTGATGGCAACTGAACAGCATACAACCACAGAGGCAGACACATTACCACCAGGTATTTATTGAGGCTGCATAGTCTAGCGATGTTGCCTTTTTATGCTTGATTTGAAACCAATCAAGCCCTCATTATGTTATATAGTGTTACATGTTTTGTCTTCACCAGCAAATAAGCAGTTACACCCATCCAAACATAAAAACGGATCTCAGCCAGGAGTGGTACAAGACGCAGAACCTCTAACAGCTCAGAGGAGACAAGAGTTGGAGCACTACCTCAAACTGAAAAGGTATTTGGTAGATATGTAATGAGGAAGTTTACAGAGGCAGTTCAGCTCAAAATACAAAACCTAGTCTGTCCATCCACACATATAGTTTGGGTGTGATTTACTGAGGTTTGGCGATGTCTCTAATCATAGATGACTTGTCAATGAGTACTTGCAATTTCCTTTGTAGAAAACAGTTATTTGATCAGAACAAGGTATGTGGATTATCATAAAGCCATGTCTTGATTTCTGGTTTGTGTTACTTGAACTGCCCCTTGATTAGGAATGATGCTGCAGTTGTCTACTGAACCCACTAGATGTCAGAACAATATCTTTGAGTTTATTCACATTATGATTCTTTCTTAACTCTATCCTGCATTGTGCTTTTCTTAGTGATGGGTGGATACAAGACAAGAGTGGCCAGTGGATTAAAGATGAAAATGTGGAATTTGATTCAGATGAGGAGGAACAACCTCCTCTTCCCCAGTGACTGACTACAGAGGAAGAGTAGCAACATTAAAATAATATGTAATTGTTTCTGGAATATCGCTTTGTTTTACCTTGCCGGTAGCACAACGTCTGTGTGAAATAGTTAGTATCCTATTTCATAGCACTTAACGTAAAGTCACTGTTTGACTGAAATACCCCCACTTAAATTAGATTATTTGTATGTGGCAGATTGGAAAATGTATGCATGATGCATTGCACAGTATGCAATTCACTACTTGTAACTTGCTAATCACGTGGTCCTAGTAAGTGATGAGTGTCATAGTGGCATCTGAATGAGACCTGTGAGTATACCGTACATTTGTACATACTGCATAAAACAGTGCAAGAGACATTGTGACTGATTATTTAGTTTAATATACCTGTAGAGGTGTGGGGACAGGAGTGCAGACAAAGGGGGATAATCTAACATTACTGACACCACTGAATGTCAATGGCTGCATCCCAGAGCCCTGCTCTATATGCCTATATTTGGTGTGCTGTTCAATCTCTGCCACTTTCTGTCCCGTACTCAATAGGCCATTACTCTTAAGAACTCACACAGTAAAATGAGATACTTGCAGATTGCTGGCCATTGGATAATGTAAATGGATATTATGTTTCCATGTTGACTTATGTCGGGAAAACTATGGAAATGCTGTATCTGGACATTGCTGGCTATGAATGGGATGATCGGAATGCACTGCTGATCTAATGCATTTGTTTATTAGTGAGTATGAATTCAGCAGTTGGTATGAATTTGATAACACTGTCACTGGTGGTTTAGACTGGATAAAGACTTGTCATGGTTAGTATTGAAGACATTAGAAAAAAGTGTCTCCCTGACACTATTAGGCCTATAGATCATTTTCACAGCAGACATTTTGACAGGTAAACAGTTTATACTGTTGTTTCTTTTACATTACTGGCACTGCATGCTAGAATAGGCAGCTCCTGAGCAGTTAACTTCATAGTGAATAGAAGCCATTAAACATCCACACCTTAACATTATTACATTCAGCAGTGTTTTATCTGTCAAAATGTCTGGAAAAAAAGGGTCCATTTGAGGGTACATGACACAGAAATTAATTTTTTTGATGGTGCCATATCTGGAAGTGTATTTTGTTTTGTGGAGACGAATGGTTGTGAACAGGCAATAAAAAAAAGCAATAAGCAAGTTTTTATTATGTGTCATACTTTTACTTTATGTTGGTCTGATTAACAATGCACCCCCTCCCATAGTAGCCTACATTACGCAAGTAGTGTAGTACATTATACTGCTCTTACGGTACTATGATTGGGTTGCTAATATACAACATGTCAATCACACAACGCATCACATTGCACCCAGCATTACAGTGCAAAAATATACCTGTAGGGCAGGCCTATATAACTGGAACAAAGATCAAAGGGGAAAGGATTTGCTACATTAAAACTGACCTTATATCATTAGAACATGCCTTCCAGTGCCAAATGTCACCATGATGAGCATCACAGCTAACACCAACATGTTTGATAAATGTGACCTTTGGGAAATATGTGTTGTTTATTACCAGTGCTCTTGTCAAAGTTGACGTTATGCTATAGTGAGATTTAACCATGCCCTTTATTTGAACACTTTAGTTTAGAGAAACCAAGAAATGTATTAAAGGTCTGTTGAAAAGGAGTGGAGTCACACACCCTTGACCGTTGGAACTCCTACGAGGTTAGCAGCTGCTTCTATAAAGGCTCATAAATCTCCTTTGCTGCACATTGAATGCCCACCGCCCCTCCCCCTTCTAACCCTATAAAAGTTGGTAAATATATTTGGAGCAGAGTAACTGAAGCTTTGAAGACTAGGTTACATTTGCCATGGCCAGAATGGGATACATCATGGCTGAGTGGGATACAGAACTAGGGCAAATGCTTGTAGGAAGTTTGAGGATCAGGAGACTCATGGGTTATGTAGTTTCTTTATTTCTTTAATTCTGTATAAACAAATAATTACCTGAACCTGCATCATTCAGTATTTATGAACGAGACAGGATCCTCCATAAAAAGGACATCATGTCTACTATCATACGATAACATATCTTTTCCCCCCTCCTTTTTCTTCATAAATGGCGGGATATATCAATGAGGAAGTGTGTAGAGAGCTTTAACAAAACAGATCTACAGTATCAGGATTTGCTCTAATCGACGAAATACATGAATGTAATACTTTGGTGCAGGAGCGTGCCTATGTTACCCTCAGCCCTACGTTCCCTGAAAACTAACACTAATCCAACACTAACACCAATAACATAAGCACGACCCCCTTTGGTGTAATAACTGGTACTGTAACTGGTACATGTACATGTAGCACCATCATTTGTAAATAAATATCCGCATTTGGGTATAAAATCCTCATGTTCACGTGAGCTGTGGAAATGACAAACTTGAAATTGCCACCCATTTAAAACAACAAATATATATACAGCATATATATATTTATATTTATTTAAAGTATTTACAGTTCTTTTTTTTAAAACATTCTATGTATAGCACCACATTGAAAAAGCATGAATGAATCGATCACTTGTTGGGGTGGATGTTGCCATTGTGCACACTAGAAGCACAAAAAAAGACACTTCACATTTTGTTTTGCTTGTGACCTAATACATGCCTTTATGAAGAATTCATCAGTCTACAAAAGCTGGCTGTGGTTAATGAAATGAAATGCTTTGACATTATACATTATGGTTTGTAGGCTACAATGCATGCTACAAATTGTAGCATGCAACAACAACCCAGTCTTGTGAGGAAACATGAGGGGTCAGTATGACGTTTGTTGCGCCCCTTTGAAAAGATAGCATGAGGCCGTCAATGGTGGTCCTTTGCTCACATAAGCTCCAAGGGTGATGAACTGAGAGGAGAGCTTGGGTCTGGTTGCTCTTTATTCCTCTCATCTTATTCTCTGCTGGCGAACTGGATGAGGAGGAAAGAAAGAGGCCATAGAGAATGTTATCATCCATTAGCTGTGGTATATGTTTTCTTGAATAATTAAGAACAACGTGTGTACAAGTATTACAAAACTGGACAGACAACGCAAATCGTTTCTAACATAGTGTAAATACGCTGAAAAATGTTTACATCAGCGTGTTGGCACAGGAAATATATGTATTGTAAATTGTGTCTGAATAATCCCGTAAATGGGCTGTGAAAGGCAGCCAGACATTCGTACATAGCACCTTGTGGTTGAGTAGCTCCTCCTGATACTTACTCATGTCATTGTTTCTGGTGATGGCCATGGCGGCCCTGGCACGAGGACCCTGTTGGGTGAAGTGGTAGCCAAACTTAAGAATGCTGGAATTGTTCTCCAACATGGATGCAATCTCCATCTCTACTGCGTCTCCCAGCTTTTGACTCTGTAAGAGGAAGCAAATCATGAGGTAATTAATCTAGACGTCCTCAAATCTCTACCATTTGTATAGTGTTCTAAGAAAATAATAATCATAATTATATTATTATTATTATAATAAATAAACCCACACTAAATAACAAATACTACCTGCCTCCATTTATACTAACAATGTTGTACCTGTGTTAATTACGTCTTGGAATAGTAGGCTACAGTACAACATAACCACATTTTTTGTACGTTATGGTTTCTGACCTGGTTATCGATCTTGAGCTCCACCAGTGTAGCATTTTTGGCCACGGCTTTGATGATGGCCATAACGCCGCCAGAGGTAATGAAGTTAGACTCAATGTTAAGACTCTGCAGGCAAGTGTTCTCCTGCAGCATCTCGGCACAAGCCTGGCGAACACACATACACACACGTATTTTATACTGTATACTGTATTATATACTGTATTCCAAACATGAAGAGAATTGCACCAAGCTTGCTCAAACAGAAACATAATAACCCTTGTTATTCAAAGATATTATATTATTTAGAGATTACACTCACATAGGCCACAGGGTCATTGCTACGGGTTGCAGCAATGCTTAGAGACTCTACATGAGAGTTCCCCTTCATCACCTCAAAGATCTCTTTCAATGTTGGGATGGGAATGTCCTACGGAAGTAAGGGACATTAATCAATGTGTTAGACGTTGTTGTTTATCACATAGGGTGCATTGTGTGGCGTACCATAACCAAAGCCACGGGTGAGTCTTAATTGGCCACATATGTCAGGCTAACGGGACGTTGGACTAACACGGCCGTGACCCCTGGGTAAAACTAAAAAGACAAAAAGGTTTAGCAGAGATTTACTTTTCATTCAATTGTTCAAATGTGACATTATGAACCAAATTATGGTCTAAATATTTGTAAATAATTTACATTTCTCTCCTCTTCCCAAAACTACAGTAGCTATATGGCAAGTGTTATCTATCCCCAAAGTCTGTGTTGCCTGCCTGCCTGCCTGCCTGCCTGCCTGCCTGCCCGCCTGCCCGCCTGCCCCTGTCCCTTTATGCCAGAGATTTCGATTCTCCCATGTTGGTGCGTGACTGACGTTATAGGCTGGCCTCCAACAGTACTCTGATAACAAGTACTAGTGTGCGGTACATAGTAGCCTATACCGCTGACAACGGACCTGCAGCACTAGTGTATATAATACTGATATGGCTTGGTTGCGTGCCCAGTGAGCTGACCTTGATGTTGTTAAGGTTGACCTCTGTCAGCTTGCTGTCATTATTGTGAATCCTATCGAGGGTGTCCTCCACATTGGTGGTGTTAGGTGGCTCCTCTGGGAAGATTTTGAATGGATCTGGTTTTACTACACCTGGAAAAACCACAACATGTCAAATGTTTCATACGTTTATCTAATAAAGACATGTACAAATTGGTTCCCATATAACAATAATGGTGTTTTATTTATGCAGAGTGGGTGAATATTGGTTACGTACTGTTGATCCCTTCTGTGTTTGCGATCACACCAGTGGAACCCAGAGCATCGTAGTACTGCTTGTTGCTCATCAGGGTATACATGCCCAGGATAGCTGCAAGCACAGGAAAACAATTCTTAGGACAATTTATGCAAACACAATCTCCAATATTTTTGTTAAATTCCATATTGTCGCTTGTAGGCTATGTCTGGAATTGGAGCCAACATGCATGTCAGTATACAGAATCACTATGTGAATTTAAGACAGCCTATTTCCTCACTAACGGCATCTTGACAAATTGTACTTATTGTGCTTAGTCAATTCATTGATTTTGACTGATGGCCGAGCTACACCAAGCGTGTGTATGCGTAATACGCAGACACGCGAGCCTCGCCTACACACAGACTTTAAAATAGGCCTGGATCTAAAAGTGCCTGTGTGCATTTGTGCGTATAAGCCCACACACGCTTTGAAAAGCCTGGTGTATATAGCTCAGCCGTTAACTACATTCACAGGCATTATGAGTTTGTTTGAACAATAGACACCCTCCCCCTTTATATAGTTCTACTATGTCTGCTTGACCAGATAAGGATATTGTTGACTACGCACTGTACGCAGTCTCCTAGAGACAGAATATCACTCAGTCACTGGCCCTAATCACTCATAGTCCAGGGTCCCCAAGGACGTCATAATGCCATGCATTCATGTGGGTGTGGCCTGGGTGAAATGTTTTTAAAAATGATAATACAAAAGGGAACACCTCTAAGTCCAACAACAGCCAATTAGCTACTACAAACATTATGCAACGCTCGGCCAATCGCAGCCGAATTATTGAGTTCATATTATTGACAGTTCACACTTCTTTGGCAGTACTCTTTACAGCCAGCAGGAGGCACAATGTTAAATGCCTCTCTGTTCTGTCATGTTTCAGCCAGCCAGCCATTCAAAACCAAACTGTGTCACAGACCACCTGCTGTGACAGCACCCCCCCCAACCCCCCGGCCCTGGAGCCGGGGGGTGACCTGGAGCAGGGAAGGGCCTTATGTGAGGAGAGTGACACAGGGGAGACAGCTGCCTGCTGGGGGGGAGGGGGGGATGTGTGCGTCACATCATCCAGCTCCGCCCTGAGAATAACCTTTGGTAGCTACACTAGTGCAAACTAGACCCCTGATAGCTAAAATACACAAAATACTTTAAAGTATTAATACCATGAATAAAAAGAGCCAATTAGGTCTCCATGGTGACCCTCTCTCTGGCCTCCACGGAGCTGACTAGTCAGGCTATTGTGATCCCATCCCCACTTAGTCGCTTTGCCAAAGAGCCCAAACAAAAGACAGACAGACAGAAGCTAGCTGCGGTTTAATCCTCCACTGGACTCTCTCCAGGGTTAAAACGGTGGCCTCCATGAGAGTCCACTGACAGGATAATCTAGCTAGCTGGATGCACTGGCTACCCGACTTTCCTCTTCTCCCTTTTCAGATGTCTGCTTACCCCACTTGGACGTTAAAGGAAGTTTGTTTTCCCGTTATATACATTGCTTGCATGAACAAAATGTCAATGTTCAGGTTTACTTTGCAAGCACATCTCTTTCATGCAAAGGATTGACAGTGAAATAATAATAATAATGCCGTTATGTTTTTCATATGCCCACTAATTAAAAATGTGTATTTCCTGGGAAACACCGGGAAATCCTAAAATAATCTGAGGGGGTCCCTGAAGCTCACTGTTAAGAGACACAATGCTTAGACCAAGGGTTCCCAAACTGTTCTGGCCGCGTCCCCCACATATCTGAACTGGGGACACCCCCACCCTGACAAGCATGTGGAATTGTAGGCATTACATTCCGTTTGACTTGGTTCCACCGATAAATATAGCCAAACTACAATAGCAACTAGCTACTATGATAGCATAATAACTACTAGCTCACAATGCCGTTGTGAGCTTGTAGATTGATCTTTGCATCTTTCTTACCTAATAAATATTTGACAATTTGTTGAATTTGGTTAAAAGTCATTACATTGTAACTTTCAAAATGTGCAGATACCCTGCATACAGTATAAGTGTACACTTATACTGTATGTTGGTTTGTTTATTTTTGAGTGAGAAAACAATGTTGCATGTTCTTTTAGTTTTTTTGGTGGCTTGTCTGATTGTTTTGATTTTCAGTAGGCCTATGCCTTGTTTAATAAAAAAGAGAGAGGAATTCTGTAAAGTGATAATGTGTACATTAATTGTCAATACACAAATCTTTAAAAAACAAATTAAACAAATCATCTGGGGACCGCCCAAAATAATTTGGGGACCCCCTGGAGGCCCAAACCCCCAGTTTGGGAACCATTGGCTTAGTTAGACTGTAGTGGATGAATGAAAATCAATATAAATTGGAGATATGAGATATTGAAGAATGTTGATACTATAAATGGTGAGACTACAGACAAAATGAAATGGTAATTTATTATTATGTGATCAAGCTCAAGATCTATTGTAGCCCAATTCTGAATTAGATATTTCACAGTGAGCTATAAATAGATCATGTTTAGATCACATTATTTATCAGTTCCTATGGATATAAATGAAGCCAAAATGTTGCCTTTCTGGTTTCCACAGTATGAATAATAATCAGAAAGATTAAAAAAGTTCAAGAAATGTGTAATGAAAATTGAATGACTCGTTTATCTTCCTGTAACTTCCTCTAGTTTGGCTTAAAAAGATAAGTCTGTGCAGGGCCGCGCCCATTCCACTCCTTAGCTTCAATAACTCGTGGCCAAGCATATTTATTTTTGTGTTGCTGAGCATGGAGAATTAGACCCCAACTATGCCATGCTCTATATTTGAAATCTGTCCATGTCTGTTAGCATGTCTTGAGGTGCCAGTTAGACGACACAATGCAGCACAAATTAAAGCTACATAATAGAACTATGTGGGTCAGAGCCACAATAATTAAACACATAGACCTCACTGCACTATGGCATGTCATGTTGTGACAATAGGACCTGCTACTAGTGACACATGGTCAGTATGTACGGTGACAGAATGAGTACACTACATAATAGGAAATATAGTGTTGCATCACAATGGAAATTGGTTTACATCACAATGACTTTTGTTATCAAGCCTTACTCAAAAATAACAGATATACAAGCTCATAGCGCCTCACTTCAAGCAGTGCTGCGAGCTTGTACATCTAGTATTTTTGAACATTTTAGAAAAATCTTTGTGAGAACAACTGATTTAGAAGGTATTTGTAGAAACGGCCTCAGGTCTTAATGGGTAACACTGCATGCATGTATGGAATCAAGTGTGTATAAAATGTGGATGTATTAACCTGCAATATCACACATCTCAGCATCGGTGGCATTCTTCAGAGCCTCCTCCAGCTCAGGCTCCAAGGTGATCTGCTCACTCTGGGGGATCTGGCCTGCTCCAGCCTTGGGTTTAAAGGCCTTACCTGGAGACCAATAGAAATACATGTTTGAGTCTAGAGAAAGTTAACAACATGAAGAGGGTGGAAACAGAGAGAGAGAGAGAGAGGGGGGGGGGGGGATTGATTGATTGATTGATTGGAATATTTATTAACAGTTTGTAGAATTTACAGTACATTTTAAGCACAAACTCAATACAAAGACTGTTAACTGTGAGTGGACGACCCAATTAAGCATTATACTTGTTTACAACAGGGTCCACATTGTTCAATTCATCAAAACATTTAGAGACATACAAACATTTAGAGACATATACAAATAGACATTTCTATGTAGCTAAAGAGGAAGGTAATTGCTCAATAAAACAGTTTTCAGCGTTTGGTTTATATAAGAATGAAATAATTGATCGATCAAAAAACAAGTATAAAGTCTACTTTCCACTGTTGTTTTATTATTCATTTACATTTTAATATTCAAATCATCATTAATGCATAACTCACTAGAAACACAAACTGACTTTTAAAACAACATACCATTTTTTTGCACAGTCGAACCAAACACATCTTAAGCCAATGCTCTAGAAATAGGCTATACTTAGGTGTCTGAACATGTCTACCCACGCAAATGCAATGGAAATGGAAATGGCACCTGCAGAACCCAGAAGAAGTAATGAGCCGCAGAAACCCCACACAGACCTGTAACTAAAAGTAAGCACTGCTGTGCAGTGGTGCATTACAGAGTACTATTATGTACCTTGGAGCTGCCTAGAGTCTTTCCAGTCATTTAACAAGGCTGAGCTAGCATGCTTAAAGAGCATAAAGTATGTCCGATCTTCAGCGAGATCTGGAGAGCAAACATTACTGGTGTAAAGGAGATCAGTCTATGCATGAATCAAGCACATAAGATACTAGGGCTAAAATTATGGATCAATATGAATGTGATTGGGGCACGGTGGCACAGTCGGTAGTGCTGTTGCCTCACAGCTAGAAGGTCCTGGGTTCGATTCCCGCTGGGGACGATGTGGGCGTGTTCCCCACACCTGAGGTGGGGTTGGCGAAAGGGCCTTTCTGTGTGGAGTTAAACATGCAGTAATCCTGGTCTCTAAAACTACCTCCCCCTGGCCAGCCGGGGCGCCTGATGGAGGGGAAAGGAACTGGTCGGAATAACGTGTTCCTTCCACACGCTACGTCCGGCCAGGGAAATTCCCCCCCCTGTCAGGTGAAAATAAGCAGCTTGGACTCCTCATGCATAGAAGGAGGCATGAGGTCAGTCCGCTGCCCCCCCCAGGTTGGCAGAGGAAGTGTAGCTCCCAGGATTACATTAGATAATTGGCACTGGGTGAAAAAACTGGGTTGCAAAATCGTGGGAAAGAAAATATATGAATGTGATCCATAATGTCATTATAATAAATCTGAGGATATGCTATGCTACACTTGTATTGGCTCCAAATCCCAACAAGCTTGAATGAGAAGTTGAAAAATCTAACGCTGAATAGAGACTAAAGTTGGACAATGAAACAAATTGTTAAAACTGTGAAGTCAGTGTGCATACTATGTGCTCATTTGCTTGTAGTTCCATTGGAGTTTTCCACAAAATATTTGTAATCTACTGTATATCTCTAATAGACTTCAATTGGGTTTTGTCTTTAATCTTTTTGTTATTTTTTAAAGTAAAAAAATCACACCTTTCACACCAAACCTGGAAAAGACGCAAACTACATTTTCCTCACCAGGTGGAATGATGATGAATTTGATGAATTGAACAATGTGGACCCTGTTGTAAACAAGTGTAATGCTTAATTGGGTCGTCCACTCACAGTTAACAGTCTTTGTATTGAGTTTGTGCTTAAAATGTACTGTAAATTCTACAAACTGTTAATAAATATTTCAATCAATCAATCAAAGGTGGGCGGGACGTTCGCGCTATAGTTAGTTAGAGTCCACGTGACGACAGAGGCGCGCCGTCTCAAGCGAACTTGAGCAATGAGAGACACAGAGCGAACTAAAGCGACCAAGTTGCTGTGCCGAACGTTGCGCTGTTCGAGTTGTAACACCAATAGTATTGAATAGTAAGGAAGGAAAAGACGAGCTTAAAGGCTCGCTAACACAAACCTCCGTTAATTCTTTCAAGCTGTAAGCAAGTATTATGCATCAAAACAATGGATAGCCATTATCAGTTAGTTTTCTTAATATGTTAATGACATGACATCAGCATGCATGTAACTGCAATTTGTTCCTGTTCACGGATGACTCGGAGTTATAGCATGGGTTCCCAAACTTTTCAGCCCACAACCCCAAAATAATGCTGCCATATTGACTCGAGACCCCAACCTAACCCTGGAGATAATTTTATGCACATAAACATGCATGGTTGGTGCTCATTTGTCCGCACATGTAATGTATTAAGCCTATAGAGCGCCGCAGTCCCTCCCCCTTTCAGAACAACGAGTGGCCCAGGAAATGATTCTCTATTCATTTTCTCCATAGGTTTTTCCTAAAGTATTTATTTAAAGACGGTTACGCCGCGGACAAACCAACTCGGATCGTGAAAAATCATGACAATGAACACAATGTTTTGGGCCGATCGAATAATTTATAAGAAGAAAAACAACAAAAAAAGTGTTGTAACCTGCCGTTTTTTTCTACTTTCTAATTTGTTTGGCCCAAAACATTGTGTTTATTGTCATGATTTGGCACGACAAGAGTTGGCTTTGTACGCGGCGTAAACGTCTTTAAATAAATACTTTCTCAAAAGTCTATGAGGAAAATGAACGGCGATTTCTTTTCCGGGTCTCTTGAGGGGGCGGGACTGCAACGCTCTATAGGGGTTTGTAATTGTAACAAGTCAGTGTCCCACGAGTCACGACCCCCATGTGGGGAACCCAACCTTGTGAACCCCTGTGCTACAGGTCTATATATATATAGCATAGTAGTAAAGATGTATAGTTTATATGTATAGTGTATGTATAGTTTCACTATATAAATATTCCACTGTTACTTTCTTAGCTTACGCATGTTTCATGATAAATGCTTTTTATGTGATGTATTCCCATGCTTTGTTCTTGCTTAAATGTAAGTCGCTCTGGATTAAGAGCGTCTGCTAAATGCCTAAATTGTAAATTGTCTAGGACAAATTGCAGGTGCGTCTTTAGTGTGAAAGACGCCCATAACCGGCAGAGCCAGAGGGAGCTCCCCGGACCTTGTCCCCCTAAATTCTGCACAAACATGAGGGAAAATGCATTATTATAGCCTACTGCCACAAAAATGTGTAATGCCCTACCAACAGACATGAAACTCCTCAATTACCCAACCAGATTGAAATCTTACCTAAAACATGGCTGTTCTCAAAATATTATTTGACTTTATAGATACATTGATCCACTATACAACTTGCCCCCAGAGATGCAAATCTCAGGTAGCTCCTCAGAGGGAGCCCCTTGTGAGTGACATCCTCTGCACACTTTTTATACACACTGGATGGCAACAAATCATCCGCCTTGCGTAAAAGGTCTTTCAAGAGAACGCTTGTTAAGATAATTGTTTCATGTGCTGCAGCCTTACCTTTCTTTTGCCCAGTGAAAGGCACCAGCTCCTCTTGGTCTTCAATCTCCATGGCTGTCTTCTCCAGGTGATCCATCAGGGCATCACGGTCATACGGTCCGGTGGCACTCTTCTTGGTCTGGTCACGCTGTCGATAACCAGCTGGCAGCATAGCATTCTGGGAGAAGAGGGGGTCAGAAAATAAATAGAGGGTATGCGCATGCATAAAGTGAATGGCAGATCGAGTGGCAAAGTGAATTTAATGTTGTTTAAAGTCGTTTTATGCAATCAGATAGGACTTTTCTGTTTTGGATGTATATGGGCTGTCAAGGCCAGAAAGTAGTTTTTTGTCACTCAGTATGTGTTTCTGCATAACTTCCAGGGATGATGATGTTGTCATGCGCATACCCTCTATTATGCATCATCATCATCTTAATTATCATCATCACCAAAAATCACAATAACAAAAGTACTGTATACATCCTTAAGACAGCAGAGAGAGGTGAATCGTTGATTTGACACATACTGATTTGATTTGGCAGCTTGTAGCACTAGAGATGTACTGTAGGAATTCAAACTCATTGTGTGCACACACATATAATATTAAAACTAAATTCTCAATACCTCAGGGTCCAGCTCCTGGAGATCATACTCCAGCTGATCCAACTCTGCAGCGCTGAGGCCCTTGAGGATGGCATCCTCATCGATGTCCCTGGGGTCTGACATGGCTGCTGGGGGTCTGTCTCACATGCACACACTCACTCACACGCACACCACTCAACCCTGGGGGGAGGGCACTGTGGAAGGGAAGGAAAGGGAAAGGGTTTGTTACTTAGGATGGTATGACTCCAACAACATTAAATGTGCTTTTTCTTTCTTTTCATTTTCAACCTAGACACAGGATCTGACACGAATTTTGACCTGAAGGACAATTTATCTCGAGCAAGGAGGCAGGCTCTATATTGACTTCTGTTTTATACTGGTCTTCAAAAGTGCAATAATGTAACACATTCTTAGTCATTCAAAATTGTGCAAATTTTGTGGTGGCCACAGTCCTTTATTTCATGTATTTCACTTCCCCCATTCAGAGTTACTAGAATAATCCAATGATAATAGCTGCTTTTCCACTGATAAAGAGAGAGCAGAGCCCATATCAATATACTGCAATATATTCCAGGTTGTAATAAGTACTATTTTGAACTTAAAATCTGAGAATGAAAATGAATAGCCACCCACTGATGTCATTAAAGGGGACAGGCAAATAGGGGAAGGATTGAAGAAAGCAAATGAGAGCTACAGAGAGCATAAGTTCTTTGCTATTCTTAGTTGAAGTATGGTGAGCTAGGGGTTTAGAATTACAAATAGAGAGAGGAGAGGAGACGAGAAACAAGAATACTCAAGACACTTTTCTATGCAAAGCCTGGTCTGCTCAGAACAGGAAATACCACAACAATAGCATTCGTATACCTCAGGGCAAAACTGATGACAGGGAGACAGGCTGTATGAATAATAGACCTATCAGGTTTAGGCTCACGTATTTTCATGTTCAGTCCAAATTCCATTCAAACTTGGCAAATGAAGAGAATCCATTTAGGTTAAAGTCATGGAACATTCTTTCATTTTGCTAATCTAGTGGTATGATGTCATCAAGGACTGCCATGGTAATCCACCTCATCTACTCAACATCAATGGTTTTATTGTATTGTGTCTGGTGGATAGAAGTAAAATGTGATTTTGTTTTATTTTAGTTGTATTGCATTGCAAACAATACAACTTCTGTGTGTTGAATGCTTCTGTAATGCAATGCATTGGTGTCTCTAACCTTGTTCCTGTCAAGGTAACACTTGTGTGGTTTGTATCCCCTGATCATATTACACAGTCAAACTTTATTTGAGGACACACACACACACACACACACACACACACACACACACACACACACACACACACACACACACACACACACACACACACACACACACACACACACACACACACACACACACACACACACACTATCTATTTATCTATTATTAAAATCACAGCCCATGTTATTCTGACCATCAGTCAGTCATCTTGGCATTAATTATGAAAACAAAATAAACATGCATAGTCAGCAGATAAATAAAATCACACCTGTGTGAACTGAGCGGTGCAACTATACATTTATTGTTATAGTTACTGTACTGTACTGTGCTTTTACTGTATTGTAGTGTACTGTGCTTTGATTCATTTTGGAAAAAATCTTTGAGAAATGGCAGAGTTACCATGTGGGGGTCCCCAGGGTGTCCCAAACATGTACTACCAACCCACTGTTTGGGAAACGCTGTTCTAATGTGCGATTGTCAAGCAAGATGGAGAGTATTTGAACCAAGAAGTACAGAGATTTTAGAGCGATGAAAGCAGTCAAACATTTTCATGTGAAGGACCCCTGAATTCATGTGTATTTGGTCGTTGTTATGAAGACCTTTATCTGCTTGCCCCAGTACACACATCATGGTGAATCACTCATCTATATAAGCATAATTAGTGTGGTTGCCCGAATGGGCAACCAGACTCTTGTAACTGTGACACTTTATTATTAGTGTGGTTGCCCTGAGGGCAACCATACTATTGCTTTAGTGACCTTTTATTTCTTCTTATTATACTAGATAAACTTTATTTTGCCGGATTATACCTCCCACAGTTTTTGTCGCACGCACTCGAGCCATATGTCAAAACGACGGGCTACATCGGGAATCGTGTGCGTGTATTGGGATAAGACATTTGTTGGATAGTTTAATTGATATGAATTAATTAGTGCATTAAATTTCCCCATAGACATGAATGGGAAAATGCAAAAACTCACTTTCAAGTATTTTTTCCTCTGAGACCGTAAGGGCTATACTTACAAGACTTGGAGGAGAGATTCATAATAATTACTAAAATTAATTACCTTAGAAGTATAACGTTCTGCCTCATGGTGGCGCTATAACAGCCAACTTTACCTTTTGGGGTATAACTCTTGAACCGTAGGTCGTAAAATCAAAAATACTTTTTCCCTGGATTCCTTGGGTCATGACGCATCTCCCCATATAGGCCCCGCCCATTTGCGTCTAGATAGATTTCCCGCCATTTTGAATTTTGTTCAAAACACACTTTTTGCTCCTCCTCCTACAGATTTTGTCCAAATCTCACAAAAATCGGTACACATGATCTCCGGACCTATCCGATTAAAACAGCACAGTCAGAATTTAGATATTCTGTATCGTTCGGCCGTAATCGTCTTCCGAAGTTAGTGGGAGGGGCCTATTTGACAAAACATGCCACAATTCACGCACGGAATGTCCGATCCATCCCAAATCTGAATCACATGTCGAGGGTGGCTTAATCAACGCAGAGCCAAAAGCGATTCCATTTTCGACGGGTGCGATGTAGGCAACCACACTTTGCAATTTCCCAGAATTGCCTCTTTCTAGTTCTTTTTATTATAGATAAACTTTATTTTGCCGCATTATACCTCCCACAGTTTTTGTCGCATGCACTCGAGCCATATGTCAAAACGACGGGCTAAATCGGGAATCGTGTGCGTGTATTGGGATAAGACATTTGTTGGATAGTTTAATTGATATGAATTAATTAGTGCATTAAATTTCCCCATAGACATGAATGGGAAAATGCAAAAACTCACTTTCAAGTATTTTTTCCTCTGAGACCGTAAGGGCTATACTTACAAGACTTGGAGGAGAGATTCATAATAATTACTAAAATTAATTACCTTAGAAGTATAACGTTCTGCCTCATGGTGGCGCTATAACAGCCAACTTTACCTTTTGGGGTATAACTCTTGAACCGTAGGTCGTAAGATCAAAAATATTTTTTCCCTGGATTCCTTGGGTCATGACGCATCTCCCCATATAGGCCCCGCCCATTTGCGTCTAGATAGATTTCCCGCCATTTTGAATTTTCTTCAAAACACACTTTTTGCTCCTCCTCCTACAGATTTTGTCCAAATCTCACAGAAATCGGTACACATGATCTCGGGACCTATCCGATGAAAACAGCACAGTCAGAAATTCCATATTCCATATCAGTCGTCCGTAATCAGCTTCCAAAGTTAGTGGGAGGGGCCTATTTTACAAAAGATTGCACAAATCACGAACGGAAAGTCCAATCCTCCCCAAATTTGAATCACATGTTGATGATGGCCTAATCAACACAGAGCCAAAAGCAATTCCATTTCCATCCATAGGGGGCGCTACAATTGCAAAAACAATTACCCGTTTGTTGCAAAAACACGATTTTGGGGGGGAAATCCCCTTTGAATGACTTACGCATGATCACAAAGGGTGACTTGACATTGTAATTGGCTGGCAAAATTACTGGGAGGGGCCTATACCCGTTTGTTGCAAAAACATGATTTTGGGGGGGGGAAATCCTCTTTGAATGACTTATGCATGATCACAAAGGATGACTTGACATTGTAATTGGCTGGTATAATTACTGGGAGGGGCCTATATCAGCCAACCTATCCGATTAAAACAGCGATCTTCTGTATAGTTCGGTCGTAATCGTCTTCCCAAGTTAGTGGGAGGGGCCTATTTTACAAAAAACGCCACAATTCACGCACGGAATGTCCGATCCATCCCAAATTTGAATCACATGTCGAGGGTGGTTTCATCAACGCAGAGACAAAAGCGATTCCATTTTCGACGGGTGCGATGTGGGCAACCACACTTTGCAATTTCCCAGAATTGCCTCTTTCTAGTTATTATTATTTATGTTTTTATTATAGATAAACTTTATTTTGACGCATTATACCTCCCACAGTTTTTGTCGCATGCACTCGAGCCATATGTCAAAACGACGGGCTACATCGGGAATCGTGTGCGTGTATTGGGATAAGACATTTGTTGGATAGTTTAATTGATATGAATTAATTAGTGCATTAAATTTCCCCATAGACATGAATGGGAAAATGCAAAAACTCACTTTCAAGTATTTTTTCCTCTGAGACCGTAAGGGCTATACTTACAAGACTTGGAGGAGAGATTCATAATAATTACTAAAATTAATTACCTTAGAAGTATAACGTTCTGCCTCATGGTGGCGCTATAACAGCCAACTTTACCTTTTGGGGTATAACTCTTGAACCGTAGGTCGTAAAATCAAAAATATTTTTTCCCTGGATTCCTTGGGTCATGACGCATCTCCCCATATAGGCCACGCCCATTTGCGTCTAGATAGATTTCCCGCCATTTTGAATTTTGTTCAAAACAAACTTTTTGCTCCTCCTCCTACAGATTTTGTCCAAATCTCACAAAAGTCGGTACACATGATCTCCGGACCTATCCGATTAAAACAGCACAGTCAGAATTTAGATCATCTGTATCGTTCGGCCGTAATCGTCTTCCGAAGTTAGTGGGAGGGGCCTATTTTACAAAAAACGCCACAATTCACGCACGGAATGTCCGATCCATCCCAAATTTGAATCACAGGTCGAGGGTGGTTTCATCAACGCAGAGACAAAAGCGATTCCATTTTCGACGGGTGCGATGTGGGCAACCACACTTTGCAATTTCCCAGAATTGCCTCTTTCTAGTTAGTGTGGTTGCCTGAAGGCAACCATACTATTGTTTTTGTGACCTTTTATTATTATTATTAGTGTAGTTGCCCTGAGGGCAACTATACTATTGTTCTAGTGCTCTGTTTATTTTGACGCATTATACCTCCCACAGTTTTTGTCGCACGCACTCGAGCCATATGTCAAAACGACGGGCTACATCGGGAATCGTGTGCTTGTATTTTGCTAAGACATTTGTTGGATAATTTAATTGATATGAATTAATTAGTGCATTAGTGCATTTCCCCATAGACATGAATGGGAAAATGCAAAAACTCACTTTCAAGTATTTTTTCCTCTGAGACCGTAAGGGCTATACTTACAAGACTTGGAGGAGAGATTCATCATAATTATTAAAATTAATTACCTTAGAAGTATATCGTTCGGCCTCATGGTGGCGCTATAACAGCCAACTTTACCTTTTGGGCTATAACTCTTGAACCGTAGGTCGTAAAATCAAAAAGTTTTTTTCCCTGGATTCCTTGGGTCATGACGCATCTCCCCATATAGGCCACGCCCATTTGCGTCTAGATAGATTTCCCGCCATTTTGAATTTTTTTCAAAACACACTTTTTGCTCCTCCTCCTACAGATTTTGTCCAAATTTCACACGAATCGGTACACATGATCTCCGGACCTATCCCATTAAAACAGCACAGTCAGAATTTAGATCTTCTGTATCGTTCCGCCGTAATCGTCTTCCGAAGTTAGTGGGAGTGGCCTACTTTACAAAACACGCCACAATTCACGCACGGAATGTCCGATCCATCCCAAATCTGAATCACATGTCGAGGGTGGCTTAATCAACGCAGAGCCAAAAGCCATTCCATTTTCGACGGGTGCGATGTGGGCAACTACACTTTGCAATTTCCCAGAATTGCCTCTTTCTAGTTAGTGTGGTTGCCCTGAGGGCAACCATACTATTGCTTTAGTGACCTTTTATTTCTTCTTATTATACTAGATAAACTTTATTTTGCCGGATTATACCTCCCACAGTTTTTGTCGCACGCACTCGAGCCATATGTCAAAACGACGGGCTACATCGGGAATCGTGTGCGTGTATTGGGATAAGACATTTGTTGGATAGTTTAATTGATATGAATTAATTAGTGCATTAAATTTCCCCATAGACATGAATGGGAAAATGCAAAAACTCACTTTCAAGTATTTTTTCCTCTGAGACCGTAAGGGCTATACTTACAAGACTTGGAGGAGAGATTCATAATAATTACTAAAATTAGTTACCTTAGAAGTATAACGTTCTGCCTCATGGTGGCGCTATAACAGCCAACTTTACCTTTTGGGGTATAACTCTTTAAGCGTAGGTCGTAAAATCAAAAATAAAAATTCCCTGGATTCCTTGGGTCATGACGCATCTCCCCATATAGGCCACGCCCATTTGCGTCTAGATAGATTTCCCGCCATTTTGAATTTTGTTCAAAACACACTTTTTGCTCCTCCTCCTACAGATTTTGTCCAAATCTCACAAAAATCGGTACACATGATCTCCGGACCTATCCGATTAAAACAGCACAATCAGAATTTAGATCTTCTGTATCGTTCGGTCGTAATCGTCTTCCCAAGTTAGTGGGAGGGGCCTATCTTACAAAAAACGCCACAATTCACGCACGGAATGTCCGATCCATCCCAAATTTGAATCCCATGTCGAGGGTGGTTTCATCAACGCAGAGACAAAAGCGATTCCATTTTCGACGGGTGCGATGTGGGCAACCACACTTTGCAATTTCCCAGAATTGCCTCTTTCTAGTTATTTTCTCACTGGAGTAGTCTTTATTTTGACGCTTTATACCTCCCACACTGTACGCTGTACGCACTTGAGCCATATGTCAAATTGACCGGAAAAATCGGGAATCGTGTGCTTGTATTTTGTTAAGAGAAATGTTGTATAGTTTAATTGATATGAATTTATTAGTGAATTAAATTTCCCCATTGACATGAATGGGAAAAGGCAAAAATTCACATAAAAGTATTTGTTCCTCGGAGACTGTAATCACTATAGTTACAAAACTTTTAGGGATATTTCAACATTATCACTAAAATTATTTAACCCTAAAATTTTATCGGTCGGCCTCATGGTGGCGCTATAACAGCCCACTTTACCTTTTGGCTTATAACTCTTGAACCGTAGGTCGTAAAATCAAAATTATTTTTTCCCTGGATTCCTTGGGTCATGACGCATCTCCCCATATAGGCCACGCCCATTTCCGCCATGATAGATTTTCCGCCATTTTGAATTCTGTCCAAAACACACTTTTTGCTTTTCCTCCTACAGATTTTGTCCAAATCTCACAGAAATCGGCACACGTGATCTCTGGACCCATCCAATTAAAACTGAGCCGCAGAATTTTGAAAGTGCGTATCGTTCGGCCGTAATCGTCTTCCGAAGTTAGTAGGAGGGGCCTATATCACAAAAAATGCCATAAATCACGAACGGAATGTCCAATCCATCCCAAATTTCAATCACATGTCCGGGGTGGTTCAATCAACCAAGTTCTAAAAGCAATTCCATTTTCATCCATAGGGGGCGCCGCAAATGCGAGAAATGTAACCGTTTGTCGCAAAAACATGAATTTCGGGGGTTAAATCCCCTCCGAATTACTTATGCATGATCTAAGGCGTGACTTGAAATTGTAATTGGCTGGCAATACTAGTGGGAGGGGCATATGTAAGCCACTGCGGCAACCACACTCTGCAATTTTTTAAAATTGCGAATTTTCTAGTTAGTGTGGTTGCCCTGAGGGCAACCATACTATTGCTTTAGTGACCTTTTATTAGTGTGGTTGCCTGAAGGCAACCATACTATTGTTTTTGTGACCTTTTATTATTATTTTTCTTTTTATTATAGATAAACTTTATTTTGCCGCATTATACCTCCCACAGTTTTTGTCGCACGCACTCGAGCCATATGTCAAAACGACGGGCTACATCGGGAATCGTGTGCGTGTATTGGGATAAGACATTTGTTGGATAGTTTAATTGATATAAATTAATTAGTGCATTAAATTTCCCCATAGACATGAATGGGAAAATGCAAAAACTCACTTTCAAGTATTCTTTCCTCTGAGACCGTAAGGGCTATACTTACAAGACTTGGAGGAGAGATTCATAATAATTACTAAAATTAATTACCTTAGAAGTATATCGGTCGGCCTCATGGTGGCGCTATAACAGCCAACTTTACATTTTTGGGTATAACTCTTGAACCGTAGGTCGTAAAATCAAAATATTTTTTCCCTGGATTCCTTGGGTCATGACGCATCTCCCCATATAGGCCACGCCCATTTCCGTCTAGAACGAATTTGCAGCAAATTAGCATTTTCTTCAAAACACACCTTTTGCTCCTCCTCCTACAGATTTTGTCCAAATCTCACAGAAATCGGTACACATGATCTCGGGACCTATCCGATGAAAACAGCACAGTCAGAATTTCGATATTCCATATCGTTCGTCCGTAATCAGCTTCCAAATTTAGTGGGAGGGGCCTATTTTACAAAAAAATGCACAAATCACGAGCGGAAAGTCCAATCCTCCCCAAATTTGAATCACATGTTTAGGATGGCCTACTCAACACAGAGCCAAAAGCAATTCCATTTCAATCCATAGGGGGCGCTACAATTGCAAAAACAATTACCCGTTTGTTGCAAAAACATGATTTTGGGGGGGAAATCCCCTTTGAATGACTTACGCATGATCACAAAGGGTGACTTGACATTGTAATTGGCTGGCAAAATTACTGGGAGGGGCCTATACCCCTTTGTTGCAAAAACATGATTTTGGGGGGGAAATCCTCTTTGAATGACTTATGCATGATCACAAAGGATGACTTGACATTGTAATTGGCTGGTATAATTACTGGGAGGGGCCTATATCAGCCAACCTATCCGATTAAAACAGCACAGTCAGAATTTAGATCTTCTGTATCGTTCGGTCGTAATCGTCTTCCCAAGTTAGTGGGAGGGGCCTATTTTACAAAAAACGCCACAATTCACGCACGGAATGTCCGATCCATCCCAAATCTGAATCACATGTCGAGGGTGGATTCATCAACGCAGAGACGAAAGCGATTCCATTTTCGACGGGTGCGATGTGGGCAACCACACTTTGCAATTTCCCAGAATTGCCTCTTTCTAGTTAGTGTGGTTGCCTGAAGGCAACCATACTATTGTTTTAGTGACCTTTTATTCTTTTCATTATAGATAAACTTATTTTGCCGCATTATACCTCCCACAGTTTTTGTCGCACGCACTCGAGCCATATGTCAAAACGACGGGCTACATCGGGAATCGTGTGCGTGTATTTTGCTAAGACATTTGTTGAATAGTTTAATTGATATGAATTAATTAGTGCATTAAATTTCCCCATAGACATGAATGGGAAAATGCAAAAACTCACTTTCAAGTATTTTTTCCTCTGAGACCGTAAGGGCTATACATACAAGACTTGGAGGAGAGATTCATAATAATTACTAAAATTAATTACCTTAGAAGTATATCGGTCGGCCTCATGGTGGCGCTATAACAGCCAACTTTACCTTTTGGGGTATAACTCTTGAACCGTAGGTCGTAAAATAAAAAATATTTTTTCCCTGGATTCCTTGGGTCATGACACATCTCCCCATATAGGCCACGCCCATTTGCGTCTAGATAGATTTCCGGCCATTTTGAATTTTGTTCAAAACACACTTTTTGCTCCTCCTCCTACAGATTTTGACCAAATCTCACAAAAATCAGTACACATGATCTCGGGACCTATCCCATTAAAACAGCACAGTCAGAATTTAGATCTTCTGTATCGTTCGGCCGTAATCGTCTTCCGAAGTTAGTGGGAGGGGCCTACTTTACAAAACACGCCACAATTCACGCACGGAATGTCCGATCCATCCCAAATCTGAATCACATGTCGAGGGTGGCTTAATCAACGCAGAGCCAAAAGCCATTCCATTTTCGACGGGTGCGATGTGGGCAACCACACTTTGCAATTTCCCAGAATTGCCTCTTTCTAGTTTCTTCTTATTATACTAGATAAACTTTATTTTGCCGGATTATACCTCCCACAGTTTTTGTCGCACGCACTCGAGCCATATGTCAAAACGACGGGCTACATCGGGAATCATGTGCGTGTATTGGGATAAGACATTTGTTGGATAGTTTAATTGATATGAATTAATTAGTGCATTAAATTTCCCCATAGACATGAATGGGAAAATGCAAAAACTCACTTTCAAGTATTTTTTCCTCTGAGACCGTAAGGGCTATACTTACAAGACTTGGAGGAGAGATTCATAATAATTACTAAAATTAATTACCTTAGAAGTATAACGTTCTGCCTCATGGTGGCGCTATAACAGCCAACTTTACCTTTTGGGGTATAACTCTTTAAGCGTAGGTCGTAAAATAAAAAATAAAAATTCCCTGGATTCCTTGGGTCATGACGCATCTCCCCATATAGGCCACGCCCATTTGCGTCTAGATAGATTTCCCGCCATTTTGAATTTTGTTCAAAACACACTTTTTGCTCCTCCTCCTACAGATTTTGTCCAAATCTCACAAAAATCGGTACACATGATCTCCGGACCTATCCGATTAAAACAGCACAATCAGAATTTAGATCTTCTGTATCGTTCGGTCGTAATCGTCTTCCCAAGTTAGTGGGAGGGGCCTATCTTACAAAAAACGCCACAATTCACGCACGGAATGTCCGATCCATCCCAAATTTGAATCCCATGTCGAGGGTGGTTTCATCAACGCAGAGACAAAAGCGATTCCATTTTCGACGGGTGCGATGTGGGCAACCACACTTTGCAATTTCCCAGAATTGCCTCTTTCTAGTTAGTGTGGTTGCCTGAAGGCAACCATACTATTGTTTTTGTGACCTTTTATTTTTGTTATTATTATAGATAAACTTTATTTTGACGCATTATACCTCCCACAGTTTTTGTCGCACGCACTCGAGCCATATGTCAAAACGACGGGCTACATCGGGAATCGTGTGCGTGTATTGGGATAAGACATTTGTTGGATAGTTTAATTGATATGAATTAATTAGTGCATTAAATTTCCCCATAGACATGAATGGGAAAATGCAAAAACTCACTTTCAAGTATTTTTTCCTCTGAGACCGTAAGGGCTATACTTACAAGACTTGGAGGAGAGATTCATAATAATTACTAAAATTAATTACCTTAGAAGTATAACGTTCTGCCTCATGGTGGCGCTATAACAGCCAACTTTACCTTTTGGGGTATAACTCTTGAACCGTAGGTCGTAAAATCAAAAATATTTTTTCCCTGGATTCCTTGGGTCATGACGCATCTCCCCATATAGGCCCCGCCCATTTGCGTCTAGATAGATTTCCCGCCATTTTGAATTTTGTTCAAAACACACTTTACACATACACACACGGTACACATGATCTCCGGACCTATCCGATTAAAACAGCACAGTCAGAATTTAGATCTTCTGTATCGTTCGGCCGTAATCGTCTTCCGAAGTTAGTGGGAGGGGCCTATTTTACAAAACACGCCACAATTCACGCACGGAATGTCCGATCCATCCCAAATCTGAATCACATGTCGAGGGTGGCTTAATCAACGCAGAGCCAAAAGCGATTCCATTTTCGACGGGTGCGATGTAGGCAACCACACTTTGCAATTTCCCAGAATTGCCTCTTTCTAGTTATTTTTTCACTGGAGTAGTCTTTATTTTGACGCTTTATACCTCCCACACTGTACGCTGTACGCACTTGAGCCATATGTCAAATTGACCGGAAAAATCGGGAATCGTGTGCTTGTATTTTGTTAAGAGAAATGTTGTATAGTTTAATTGATATGAATTTATTAGTGAATTAAATTTCCCCATTGACATGAATGGGAAAAGGCAAAAATTCACATAAAAGTATTTGTTCGTCGGAGACTGTAATCACTATAGTTACAAAACTTTTAGGGATAATTCAACATTATCCCTAAAATTATTTAACCCTAAAATTTTATCGGTCGGCCTCATGGTGGCGCTATAACAGCCCACTTTACCTTTTGGCTTATAACTCTTGAACCGTAGGTCGTAAAATAAAAAAAATGTTTTCCCTGGATTCCTTGGGTCATGACGCATCTCCCCATATAGGCCACGCCCATTTCCGCCATGATAGATTTTCCGCCATTTTGAATTTTGTCCAAAACACACTTTTTGCTTTTCCTCCTACAGATTTCGTTCAAATCTCACAGAAATCGGCACACGTGATCTCTGGACCCATCCAATTAAAACTGAGCCGCAGAATTTTGAAAGTGCGTATCGTTCGGCCGTAATCGTCTTCCGAAGTTAGTAGGAGGGGCCTATATCACAAAAAATGCCATAAATCACGAACGGAATGTCCAATCCATCCCAAATTTCAATCACAGGTCCGGGGTGGTTCAATCAACCAAGTTCTAAAAGCAATTCCATTTTCATCCATAGGGGGCGCCGCAAATGCGAGAAATGTAACCGTTTGTCGCAAAAACATGAATTTCGGGGGTTAAATCCCCTCCGAATTACTTATGCATGATCTAAGGCGTGACTTGAAATTGTAATTGGCTGGCAATACTAGTGGGAGGGGCATATGTAAGCCACTGCGGCAACCACACTCTGCAATTTTTTTAAATTGCGAATTTTCTAGTTTATACCTGTGATACAATGACTATCAACTACTTTATCAGATAGACTGATGTCTGTGCACAATGATCTTCAATCTTCAAAATGTGTAGATAAATCTAAAATTAGAGTAATTGCCTCCTTATAACAATTTATTAATCTTTTTAATTACTTTAAAAATCGTAAATGAAGTGCAGAATAATGGAGAAAATGCCTGATTTAAGACATAGTTAGATAGTTACACCCTGGTGTGGTGCGGCGGGGCCTCATCGAAACACTATCCTATAATTCTACAGCACCACCTTGCAAGCCTTTGAGCCTTTGAGCTGAGGCTGTTTATGTTAATACGTTGACTAAGGCTGTTTTATCACCAGCTACCTGAGAGCACAAGCTGAGACAATGTGTACCATGAGCGAACATTTAGTTTTACAGCACAAATCTGGAATTAGTCTACGTTAGTACAGCACACAGACCCAGTGAGTTTCATATTGTGCCAATTCATATATATTTTAAGTTGACAGGTTTTGCCATGGTTTTATGAGTAGGATGGGATCCAGTTTCTTACTAAAGAATGCATCAGTGTGACTAATGCGTGGTCAAATTTAGGCTCTGCTGTCCATATACAGTAGGCAGCATTGAGGCCTGACAAATCTGAAGACTAAGATACTGTACAAACTAAAAACAAATCCTTATTAAAGAGTAACATAATTGTCCGACAAGCAAAAAGAAAATCACTTTTAATAATTATGTTTAATTTACAATGCCACACATTGCCACAGCCTGCTCTGGAATAATAGGGCATGTGAAGTTGGTGAATGTAATTGTCCATACAACTCCCTGCTGGGTTTCTGTGTGAACCCAAACAAAATGGGAGAGCAGGAGCAGGGTGACGGCCACCTGCCACCTCCAGCTGGCCCATGACATTTTTTTCCATATGTCTTTTCAAATATTTTCTGCACTTAGCTTCCAGTCTCACTGTACACATGTCTGGTGATTGACAGACCTTTCACCAGAGACATTAATAAAGCACTTAAGAAGTATTTGTTGAAGAACACCAAACAAATAAAGTAATAGTAGTTACTAAACTCTACTGTGCAAGTGGAGTGAGACTTTCCATTCCACTGTTGTGATAATAGAATAGAAAGAAAGGTTTTGGTTGTGAGTGTGAAATTCAGCCACACAGTGTATATAAAATTTGTATTACTGTTACATAAACTGATAATAATGTAATAGAAGTCTGTGAATCAAGAGAAATGTATCTAAAACACAGAACGTCTATGCCAAATTATCTTTAGCATGATATTTCATGTATGCAAAGCCTTAGCCTATAGCTACACTGAGCAAATTAAGACATGAAGGATGATCAGGTGATTTTATTCATACTCACATTCTCATTCTCATTCAAAAGACATACAAAATGTCTGCAGTTACTGCATGTGTGCATGATCTATAATTAAAATCACAGACCGTGTTATCCGATTATCAACCTCTCTAATGTTGTAATGTTAATGACTCAAACAAAACATTGGATCTAACAGCTGAGTGTTGAGTAAGACGGAGTACATATAGAATGGATATACTACTATACAGTATGCTGTACTAAACATCTTAATATTAGGTAACAATCTAAACTAGAAAATGGATCACTACAGTGCAACAAAATATTATAAATGGTAAATGCATTATGCATTTATAAAGCACCTTTCTCCAAAGTGCTTTACAGTGGGATGCATACGCCAACAGCTGAGGAAACCATGCCAGGCACAAACTTGCTCATTGGGAGCATTTAGGGATTACAATGGTCTTGTTTAAGGATACTTCGACTCGCAGCCGGATCCAGGATCGAACCGGGAAGCATCCAATTCCAACACTGCCACGCTACCTCCTGACCCAATGCTGCCTTTCATCAAAACGTGTCTATAAAGCTAAAGCTAAAGCTAAAATAATATTAGGCCTATTCCAATATTTTTGTTTTGTTAGTGTATAGGATGTTGACCATACAATGACTGCCTCCTCATAATTATGGTTAATTTATATTTTTAATTACTTTAAGGATCATAAAATGATGTGAAATGCAGACCTGATTTAAGATGTAGTTGCCCCCTGGGGCCTCATCCAAACAAGGATCCTGTAATTTGACAGCACCGCCTTGCAAGCCTTTGAGCCTTATGAGCCTTTGAGCTGAGGCTGTTGTTTATATAAATACACTGACTAAGACGGTTTTATGACTTCCTACCTGAGAATACATGTTGAGACAATATGTACCAATGGCTTCAATTGTCAATTAAAGACAAACCAGTGAACATACAATGCAAATATAATAATAAAATAATTACATTTTCATGTCACCCAGAGTTCTTCGTAATGACACATCAACAGGACACATGACTGGGTTAGTGGGTTGACATTGTGCAGCGTCAAATGTATGTGTCCATTTATCTCTCTTTAACATGTAGGAGCTAGGCCTCCCAATGTATGAATGAATGAACCATTGTAATGCGCTTTGAGTACTTGGAAAAGCGCTATAAAAATGCAATTCATTATTATTATTCTGGGACTCTGCTGTCCATTGTGGCCTGACTACAACTTAGAAGACAATAGGCCTACTATTTAATTCATAAATATCAACTAAACTTTATTAAAAGAGGACCACAATGGAAACAAGTCCAATACTTTTTGTGTTAGTGTTTTACTGTAACTGTGTTGTTTACATTTTGTTACTATTAAATTATTCAGTCAATCAATCAATTCAAAGAGTGAAACATCAGTGGCTGAAAAGCAAAATGTCACATTTTATTTTCATGCCCCAATCTGAACTGGATGCACTGTAAAACCAGCAATGGTTACTTTACCTATTTGTAAATCAGAGTGTACAAATGTAATGAATTGGACAAAGAGTACACTCTCTGAGTTACTTTAAGGTTCAAGATTTTACAGTGGGTGAAGTTGGTGAATGTATTAATGTACATACACCTCCCTACTGGGTTTCTGTGTGAACCAAAACAAAATGGGAGAGCAGGAGCAGGGTGACTGCCACCTGCCACCGCCAGCTGGCCCATGACATTTGTTTCCAGGCGGATTTTCATTTTTTTGACAGACTCACCGTTCAGAATACAAATACTAATACTAACATACAATTAATAAGACATTAACGGTGTATTTTGTGTATTTTTCATCATTTATAATGCTGTCCGGAAGAAACCACTTAACTCCATTTTCCCATAAATCAATGCTATTGAACACCCTTTATGTCTGTGTGTTGGTTAAAAAATATTGAATGAATGGAAAGTATTAAAAAGTGCTTTGGTGAAAACCTCCTAACTCCAGCATTTTTTCATAAATTAGTGTTCACTGCTATTGGACA
Organism: Protomyctophum parallelum; assembly: GCF_964188405.1. Classification (NCBI taxonomy): domain Eukaryota; kingdom Metazoa; phylum Chordata; class Actinopteri; order Myctophiformes; family Myctophidae; genus Protomyctophum; species Protomyctophum parallelum. Next base: position 43,025,890 of record NC_139698.1, read on the forward strand.
CCCTAGGTCTGTGTGTTGGTTAAACAAATATTGAACCAACGAAAAGTATTAAAAAGCGCTTTGACAAAAAACAACTCTTGTCTTGAGCTGGATGTTTTTTCATTTCCTGAAAAATGAACATTTTGGTGTTAGGTGGTTTCTTCCAAACAGCAGAGATATATTTTTTCTTGATTTAATGTATTGTTCTTATATCTCATGAGCAGGTTTTGAAGAATGAAGCACAAATAAAGTAATACATTATAATGACTAACACTTTTCTGGGAATCAGAGGGCCTACAATTTCAAACTTATTTGTGAATGTGAAGTTTGCCAAGAGTTATTTTCATTAACACCGTTGTGATAGTAGAATTAGAGTTTTGTTTGTGTGGTGTGAAATTCAGCCATGCAGTGTTATCAATAATTAGAATTGAAATGTACCTAAAAGGTCAGAACCTTTAGGTGTCATCTTATCTAACCGTCCTCCTTTTAACTAAATGTTATGTCTCCCCTTTTGTTGAATTCCTTGAGCAGGTGCATACAGATACACTGGGAAAATATATGTGGGCATGGGGTTTTGTCATAGTCACACTCACCAAAGTATTCAAAACCTTAACTTGCAAGTGTGTGCTGCACTGCTGTTCCTATAAATTCCATTGTGGGATCATATCTCTGGTGAAGGAGGGCCTATTGTAGAAATAAAAACTATTCAAAGATACACTGGTCTAAAGCCAGATTCAAATCAAAGACAGAGTGTAGTGAATATACACAGCACATTATCAAGTTGACCCATGCACTGCAGGTGTATAGCAGAGTGGCTCAGAGCCTCAAAAGTCTAATATCTCCCCCAGTCCAGAGGGATATCCCTTTGGTCTAGTGGTTAAGATGTTGGACTTTAATGCGGGAGGCCAGAGTTTGAATCTCGGGCGTTACACAGGGTACCCACTAACCAGGTATTTAAGCTGTTTCACTTTCTTGCCTACTGTCTTTTATGCCTTTAATGACGCACACAATGCAGTCGTGACTCGTGACGCAAGTCAGGTATCTGATATTCTATGATATGATACTATACTGGACTTAATTAACTTAAGAAGAAAGAACCTAAGAATAATTATTTTAGTTTCAAATCACATCTGAAGATCAGTTCTATAAAAGAAGGAGACCAAAGTTTCCAAACAGTGAGTCACCCCTGAACAACTTGACATGTCAAAAGTTTTCACGCCATTTGCAGGTCGCCATCTCTGGGTCTTACCGCCTGAGTGAAAAATTCCCTCCCAGCTTAATTTTAGCTTCACAAGTCAGCTACTTTCAGTGGTGTAAATCATCTTGGCTTGGGTTGCGCACCATCCACCATGCATTGGAACACCATTTGAAGCCTAAGAACAACTTGAGTTCAGATGGTTACCCCCATGGAAAAACGAGACAAAGCTTCAAAAAGAGAAATTAATTTCAGCAAATTGACAAGGATTGCTGATGATATCGATTATCGATTATCGAAACACGATTATTATCGTGTTTGAGGGTTTTGTGATGGTGCTACTTTTACAATGGTGTGCAATTCATTGTTGTCAGAAATATAATTTACAAGAAAATGGAAGCACTTGAAATGGAAATGTTCACAGAGTGCGTATAATAATAAGAAAAGAGTAACTTTATTCTCACAAACTTCATTCACTCCACCTCATAGCCACACTATAACTAAGTCAATCCATTGTATTATCTCGTAGAGAATTACGGACTTTTGGTGATACAACCTGTGTGACAAAGTATAAATTAGCCTTAAATGCCTGCCAAATTGGACTTGATCCCACAGCATAACTATACAAATGCCAGGTGGTCCAGTAATACCAGTATCTTAATTTAGAGTGAAAATACTACCCCCGACAACATCACTAAAGCCCCATGTGAGGAATCAACTGCAAAGCAGTGGTGAGATGACTTAACCCTATGCATACCAGCTAAATAGCTCCATTTGAATGACAATATTTCAGTTTAGACTATGTGGACCATGTGGAATCTACCATTGGGAGAAGGTTCAGTGGTTATTGTCACTCTGTATAATACAGCTACAGCAACAAAGGCATTGAAATTGTTGTAATTCAAGACCCCACTATAAAGTCATTTATAGAAGTATAGTAGTAATTTAACCTGACAGCTGTCAGACCCAAACCATGATATTTGATCCACAGGCACCAACAATTCTACATGAAATCAACATCATCTGAATAATAAAGTAATTTGGTCAAGTAAAGAGTTGAAGACAAAAGTTCACCGACTTCTCATTTAACCAAACACATTGTCCAGGGCAAGCTCATACCCTCCCCACACACAAACTGCACTCTCACAGGGGTGCATTTGGCAAAGCAATCACCTCCCCAAACATATAACCCTGGGGGAGAGATTCTATAAGTTGTATCACTCTAAACTAAGCGAGAGAGAAACAGCCTCCCACTTACCTTCACAGAGCTGAAGTACTGGAGCCCCTCAGCAAGGCAGATCCTGCAGTTAGAATGAGAGAATGCCCACCCCATCTGCTTGCTTTCTCTCTCCCTCCCCTTACCCCCTCTCTCTGTCTATGGAGTGTCAGGCTTCAGGGCAGCCATGCTGCTGAAACAGGGATACTGGTGGCACGCTGGTATGTCAGCATTTTATTATTTTGCCTTTGCTTGTATGACTGATGTATGCGTGCACACGGTCACGCACACACACACACACCTCTCTCTTTCTCTGTGTGTGTGGGTGTGTGTGTGTGTGTGTGTGTGTGTGTGTGTGTGTGTGTGTGTGTGTGTGTGTGTGTGTGTGTGACTGTGTGTGTGTGTGTGTGTAAGAGAGAGTCTCCATTATGTGTATCAGTCATACAATTAAAACTGGAGTAAGTCAGGAGCAGTAGGCAGTGACATCTACTGGTGTAAATCATGCAAATCCTGTACTTTGCTGAACATGCAAACTAAAGCATGCACTCAGTAGAGTGCAGATCTCCTCCTTAAGGGACATGTGGTACCTCCTTCCGTCTATCTGGATCATGTGATGAGCTGATGACAATGTTGTGTGGTGTTGGGTGCCAAACCAATAAGGGAAAAAATAAATGCACAGGGCAACCCCACACAGGGAAATTCAAATTATGACCCAGGGGTCATAACAGTGATAGAAAAGGACTGTCGTGATGGCATTATGGTGTAGCCACAGTGGCAGGCTATATGGAGATACATCTTTGGACAATGAACACGTTGAGAAATAGTGTGGCATGTTGTCATCACTAGGACAAACGTGATGTTACAGTACAACATAACATAACCTAAAGTCCAATTGATAGTCCAGACATATTTAGTTGATTTGTCGTATGGTAGTGGTTACAGCACTGGGTACTGTGGGAACGGTTGCACGGGTATAATCTGGCAAGTACAACCAGTAAAATAGGTATCGCATAAACGGTGCATGTATGCATTCCCAACTTGCATTGTTCCCGACTTGCATCATTCCTGAGTTGGCCAGGGAAGGTTTATAATTGTGTTAACCACACAGGTACCACACTGGCGTTGGTACTCTGATCAGTGCATCGACTCAGCGAGTACCTGACAACAAGTACAATGGGTAGCCTATAGTAAAACCGATTGGGGCATAGAACCTTACATTGTTCCTGATTTACATCGTTACTGGGCTGGCCTGGTAGGCTGTCTAGTTTATATAAATACTAGGGAATAGGTTATGATAAAGCCAAAGCACATCAAGCAGCTGATCTGTCAATGTATCACAAATTAAAGGGCCTCAGCGTGTCAGGGCCAGCCCTGTGCCTTGTTTTGAAAGCCAAGTATAGTAACACCAGTGTGTTACTTACATACTGTAGCCGTATGGCCTATTGGAATCTGTGACCCCAGTAGTTCCCATAAAATGTAACCCAATCTGTTAAAGTGACAACCCATCTGGATGGAATTTGTGCTCCTGATGGTGTCTGAGACTGGAGTCACAGGCTTAGTATTCCCTTTTGGTGTATTTAGCGACCAGAAATCCTCTGTATTCATTTAATTAGACTGTACAAATGAAATTAATTGGACCAGTTTTGGGTGAAGACAGCCTGGCTGGCCTGGTGGAGACAATTATTAATATTGGCTATAAGATTCATGGTGAAGGATAAAGGCGTAGTAAAGGAGTATTTTCTATCAATTACACACCCCATGCAGTGTTGAATTCATGGAGATTTCCTCCTGAGCCAATAATCTGATGACCGGCGCGGGAGACTGACCAGCCAGGGTAGGGCACCAATCTCTAGAAAATATCCCATTCTTATTTTTTTAATTTGAATTTAATTTCCTTTCATTGTACTTCCATTCTATAAACTGTAAACCGGTGTTGTTTAACCTCAGTTACACTGATTTGTTTTTGCTACTTTCACTTTCAAAGGTTTTGTTTACCTTTTATCTCAGTCTTATCCTGAATTCTTTCCTCATTTAATCTCCTGTAATGCTTTACTTTCTAATCACCCAAGATTTGGCTTTGGCCTTTGGGTGATCAACTTTTAACATTTCTCTTGTTTGTTTGTTTTTTGTTTGTCATGTTTATTTCGAATATGCCAATAAAACAGAAACAATTCCTTGCATTTCGCATCACAAAGAAAAACTATTACAATAAATAGTTAAAATATAGCAAGAAGAAATAAAAGGAAAAAGAAAAAAGAAAGAAAGAAATCTAAGCATATCCGAAAAGGAGTGAGAAGAAGTAAAACTCCCACCCCTCTGTAACTGAAATTACTCACTGGATTCTGTGCTAATTAAGCTGCTCTTCTAAGAAGAGTTCTCTTCAGTTTTTTTTATACACAAAAGTAATACAAGTATATATATACTATATATATACATATGTACACCCTAATACTATCCCATATAATTACACACATACATCCATATTATACATATCAAAATGGTCTATTTTAATTATATAGACAACTAGAACTGCACTCTGTCGAGTGCATACTTGCTTGTTGCACACTAGTAGGCCATAAATGGCCTACTAGTGCGCAAGCAGAGCATGCAAGTACTTTCGACCGCTACAAACTGTCAAATCTCAGTAATGACTACTTGTGCCTGATACGGCAGTGGTGCCAGATTACATACATAGGTATACATAGGAGCATTACCTTTAATCCTCCCAACACTAAAACATATAGTCATTACGTCACTATCGAAAACCAATTACACTCTGGCATTGGGTCCTTTAATCCACATAATTCTTATGTCATCATTGAGAGCTAGTTATACATATACTATTTATATGTATATGTAATTTGTAAATTGATTAGCGGTATACTGTGGTTACTTTGCGCATCAAAAGTGGCGGGTTGGCTGGGACGGTGCATACGAGCCGGGCGAAACTATTACTTGCGCACTCTGCTTGCGCAAGTAATTAAATACAATGTTACTGTACATGTCACATGTACTGTATATCTTTCCCCATATCAGCTATTTTTCCATCTTTCCACCTATAACCTCCCTCAGGGAAAGAGGTGGAGGGAGTGGGCTGCAGACAATTTAAGTCTTCCTCAAGGAGTTGCAGAGCAATTTTCTGAAAAGCATAAAAGCATTCAACTATACCAAGGTTATGCTTAACCTTTTTTTAAATTAATGTGTACTTTTACTTTTCAATAATTACAATAACAACATGAGAACATCGGATTCTGAAATGTGCTCTTCTGCAGCAGAAGTGAGAAGATTGTGGAGTTTAATAATAGACAACTGCTACCACACGATGGCAGCAAACTGGCATAAATAGGGAGGCCTGAACTTAATGCACTTATGAAATAATTGCTCAGTAATAAGCAATTCTGTGCCCTCCAGAATTTGGCACCATAGGCAGAGATGAGCTAAACATGCTGGAAGAGATAAACAACATACAAAATCAACTATTGTGTGTGTGTGTGTGTGTGTGTGTGTGTGTGTGTGTGTGTGTGTGTGTGTGTGTGTGTGTGTGTGTGTGTGTGTGTGTGTGTGTGTGTGTGTGTGTGTGTGTGCGCGCGCGCACGCGCGTTTTAAACTATATGTCTAGGCCTATTATAGATAGATGTAAGCTACAGCACATCACAGTTATTGGTCCCATGTGTGCAACAACAATATAACACCTTGTGCAAACAATATGCAATTGGAATCAAACTTACTTGCAGTTACCTATTGCAAATACCAAATGGACCTCACCTCAGCAAGGTTGCATACCTTGTATATTGTTCATACACAGAAGAAACCATGTAGCAGCCTGACTGCATTCTGTTCATTTTATCACGACCGCTCTCGGCACCAGTCTATAGATACACCTATGACTGCACCTTCAACCTGTTCTCGTCTCTGTTGTGATATTGCATTGCTTCTATAACCTTTTAAGCTGAGAGATCAGTTAACTTCTTTAGTTGTCAAGTCAGGCTGTTTCAGTCTGATATGCCTACTAAAGTCAAAGTGACATGAGTTTGTTTATTCCAAGGTCAAGTTTGCTCTCTTTCCGTTTCCCTAAATTAATATGTGATGTATTTTGATCATTCGTTTGATATAGCCTACAAACCATCATTATGTGGGCCCTTGGAATGTTGCAATGGAAACATTTGTGCTGCATGTGCAAGTGTGTATGCTGATAAAGATTCTGTGGCCAAATATGGAGTGGGGGAAGTGGTCAATCTCGCACGCACACAGACACACAAGCATGCGTGTGTGTGACTCCATTATGGTTTTTAAAATATTTACCATTGAACTTTTTACAAACTTCAATAAAATAGAGAAGTGTAAAGACTGAGCTGTGTCTAGGATGTATAACTGCTTCCTCATTTTTGATATAGGAGACAGATGGTGTACTTTGTGAGAAATGTAAATTTATGGCATTCTTGGTGTCTTCTCTGCCAGGCCACTTGGTGGCTCCTTGTAGGTTATAAAGAGAGACAAAACGCCTTTGTTAAAGAAAAGAATGAAGTCCATTCTCCTGGAACTTACTTGTCTGTGTACAGTGTTACGACAAGTAAGACAGTACGTGTGATCAGAGTAGGAGTACTGTACATGAGGGAGTGTTTACAGCAAAAACACAAGCAAGCTCTGTCCTTAGCTTACTTCACTACTCTGACATGTTTGTGATGTCTCAGACTCTGCAGGCCCTTTCCCCTGCTAGCAACAGTGGGTAAAACAAACCACCAGAACATTCCAGTCAAGCAGACACAAAGTCAGCCCAAACCTATCTGACATGCCTTTTAAAGTATGTACTCTGTGGTATGATCACAATGTCTTTCAAGGCGTCAGTTCTGCTCTCTGTTTATCAAAACGAAAACAACTCAACGCAAGATTGTACACATTTTGTGTACAAAATGTGAAGAAATATCCCTACTATTTATTTCCAGCTCATCTACAGAAATTAAGGGGCTCAGGAAACCACAATTAGTTTTACTTGTGAAAATAATGTAGTAAGTAGGGCAACTACCCCACTATGATTTACCTATAAACAGTTAATAGCCAAGAATTGAATTGTTGATGTGAAAAAGATTAATCTTGGCAAGGCTAAAAAAGCATTTCAAGCCTTATCAAATCATAAGATACTGTATCAAATCTAGGTGTGGCTTGAACAAATATAAGTCAAAGGTTTTTAAATGACAGGATCATATACCTTTGAACATGCCACTCCCTGAATAAGTATGAATGAGAGTGAATTTCTCCACAATTCATTTTTCATTGTGGAATATTGTCCAATCATTTCATACCACTCATTACTTGTTCTTTTTAATGAGTGTCTACTGGATACCTGCATGCATGGGGAAACTTGAAAGCAACACCTGGTGATGGAACATTATGTTGCCAAGATACTTACAATGGTTAACATCAATTGAGTGGACTCATTTTATGTATCGATTACATGTCAACGACAGCCAAACTGGATTCTCAAGCCATTTTGAATTGTCTTGGATATTATATACCAGTGACAACAAGCAATCAAAAACAAACCCACATTCCAACTTTGACATCCATACTTAACGTGTTAATCAACAATAGTACAAATGTGAACCTAAAACCAATCAACTATTAGTAAAAAACTCTTTATGTCCTAAAGTCCTTGTGTTGCCCCCTATGCTAGATAAAGATGAATGGGGGTAAAAGCTGAATGGAGCCAGACAGGGAAGCATGTGCTATGTGTGAGTGAAGCTGCAACGTCCACGGTCACATGGCCGATCACATTTCCTTTGTCCCTGAACCCAACAGGCTGCTTTGTCTCTGAGATGGGGATCCGATTTCCCCTCCACGTTTGATGTCTCCTCCTCCCACGCTCCACCCCTCCTCTCTCCATCCCCTTGTACCCCCTCTCAGCTTTGCCCTCTGTTGAAGGAAACTTGATATAAGACTGCATCTGCTGGAGGTCTAAATCTTAACCAGAGGTGTGGGCTCCATCATAGACTCAAACCAAAGAAGCTCAGAAGCTGCTGAGGGGAAATGTTGCGATAGTTTTCGGGCAAAACAGATTGTAAGTATATCTACATAGTTTTTCTTTAATGCCAATATTCTTTGGGACACTTGGTACCCAAACAAATTACTTGTCTTTTTCTTTACATGTGGCTCCCTTTTCCTTTTTTGACAATTTTGCAAAGCATAATATTTACATTCAACATGTGACCTAAATTTCCATATGCCCCGTCTATGAGGATAATCCATCTTAACGATCACACAGCATCTTCATCTAATTTATACCGCAAAACAACATGTGGTATGTAAAGCATCCCTTTGATTCTATTGTTGAGGGGGATTCTGCTTTCAGCGCTGGTGGAGGCCCCTACTCTGCGACGGTCCGCCAGCCAGACTGCTGGGGTCACGGGGCCTCTTCCCGCACACAGCCCCAGTATTGAGGAACACAACAAGAGCCCACCCTCTATGCTACTCCCAACCAGCATCCTTCCTCCAGCCAGGCTGATGTCAGGGCTGTGGAATGCAGAAAACAGAGAGGATTGGGGGCCTTGTTCTCCCCGAGTGAATAGTTCTTGGGCTGGAATCCAAACCACATGCCGCCCCCCCCCCTCCCCACCACCACCACCACACACACACACACACACACACACAGACAGTCTGACAGAACTGGGGGGGATTTACTGGAAACTTGAAGTAGTTTGAGGGGGAAATAAGGGCAATTCAATGGATGCCAAACAATTAAGAGAAGTAAATGATTAAAATGAAATACTATGCCAGAGAGGAAACAAATGAAATGAGAAATGAGAAACTGAATGACGCCGAATGATTGGAAAGGAAAGAGAAACAGAGGATAAAAGTGAATTGAAAGCATAGTTATTGTGACAATCGGGAAAACCCAGAAATCTAAAGTGAGGGAGTTTGGATTTTTGATCGAAACCAAAAACCAAAAATCCAAGAGGGGATTGCAGAGGACTGGTGAAAGCAAAAGATTTGTTTTGGGTGGGTCAGATCGAGAGAGAGAGAGAGAGAGAGAGAGAGAGAGAGAGAGAGAAAGATTGAAAATGAGAATGAAACTGGAAATTCCATTGTCTAAAGACTGATGACATAAGCGGGTGACACTAACCCTACATTTAGAAAAAGAGATCATATCACAAAATAAGTCAACATCATAAGATAAACACTGGTATTGTAATATTATAATAAGTACAACTGCATGATAACAGAGAGCAAATGAGACCCTTGATGGGGTGGTGTTTAGCGAATGCTAATGGCCCATAGAGACAAATAACGTCATCAAAATAAAAGGGTGCAGTCTCCTCCCTCCAGTTCTCATGACCTAATTCTCTTTCGATGTGTCGTTGCTCTGTCATCTTATCAGACACTATAGCCTACAATGTAGGCCCTACATCATCCTTTGTCTGGGACAAGATGTTTCCATTTACATGACCTACTCATCGGACACACAGTGACCACTTCAGCATTCAACTGCATTGTCAAGAAGAATGCTTTTTCAAATACTCCATATATACACTATAGATATCAACAGTTTATAAAACAGATGCATTGGATTGGTCTGAAGCAGTGAGTGTTATAAAGCATTAATAGTGGTCTGTTTCTGTGGTATGTCATCGGTCTACGCCTTGGACAGGAGTCATGCCGCTTTCCAGCCAGATGAAACACCCATGTTATTGTAAGGCACATTCAGTCACGTCTGAGGAGATTACATCTTCTTCTTATGTAAGGTTTTCCTGAACAGGTCCAGACTTGCTTCTATAACGAGCCCCAGTCCAGTGCAAGATTCCTAACAACTTCAGTTCACAACATAATATTCTAAACAAAATGATGCAGCAGTTTTTCAGTAGGACAATATCATGACAACAGACATATCCATGCCAAGTAGTCCCGTCTTTATACTCTACACTACAGTGTGACATTCGCCTCCAGTGCCCTTTGACACTCGTAAAATGGCATGGCTGATAGTAGTCTGTGAATTCTTTGAAATCACTTTGATAGTACCTGTTCTTTCCCGGCTGCATTTGCTTGTATTTTAAACATTATTGTCTCCGCCAGGCGCCAGGCTGAAGGCATGGCAGAGACTATATTTTGCACCCTGTCTGTCAGTGTGTCTCTCTGTCTGTGTGAACAGCCAATCTCCGTCACTCCTGGCCCGATCGAAGTGAAACTGTGCACACACACTCCCTGGATGCCAGATTTGTTTGCATGGGCCCATTACAGTGCCACCAGGAGGCCGATGTTGAACATATTTTTATATTACTCCGATTTTTTCCAAACATCACGCAAATCAGTAGGCTACATAGCATCTCTATAGTTATTCATCGTAACTGGTCTGTCGGTTGTTTCATAATCCTGATTGGCCTAGATGGTCCATGGCCCATGGTCTCCATTTGTTTCAAAAAGTATTCCTATAAATATCTGTTTTTCCCTGCCTTTTTACTGATGTTGTGATATCGTGATTTGCTTAAATGTTTGCTTAGTTCTTGTTTATTACATTTATTATTATAGATCATCTTATTTTCTTTATTTATCTATTGTGAATTTTCTTATTATTCCTGAGCATAATTTATTTTTAATTATTATCACTCTGAAGCCCCAAATAGCTGAGCAAGGTTAAAGTGTCTCACTGTACCTTGTGCCATTTATAACTAATAAAGTATTCTAACAATGAAATATGATTTTTTTTTCCATATTCCATCCTCATATCACATGCCTGTTTAGCGCCACCAGAAGGCCAATGTGTTCCTAACTGGCCCACAATAACCTACCTGACCTGGCGGAGGGTTGTGATTCAAGGAGCACAGGTCTCTATTATGTCTACAGCAGCAGCCGCACACACACACACACACACACATGCACCGCTCAGTTCAGACAGGTCTGATTTTCTAGTTCTGTTATGTTTTCTCATGCTTGCACGCATGGGACATTATTGATGCCAATTTGAGGGCACAGAGCAGGGCATCAGTGTAACTTGTTTAACAGCATTACTAATTTAGATAAGAAAGTGGGTCATATATATAGTCATTTCAAGTGACTTTTACATCCAGACATTCTGGTTCCATTTCACTGATGAAATAAACAGCATCTGCTGAACAGTAAGCCATATAAAACAGCAAATAAACACCTATATAACCCGAAGGCTTTGTGACTGGTTGATGCAACCCAAAGGCAGCACATTCTCTTCTTCGTCTTTATTGCAAAAAACAGCTCTCTTTATTTCACCAAAATCCTACAGAAATCCCCTCATAATCCACGAGACGCCCCAGAGACATTCAACAACTCTGCAGTAAAAGGATCTCCGCCCACAGCCTTTTGGCTCCATTGAAACCATTTGAGGCAATACCTTATGCATTTTGGTAACATGTCTGCTTCCATGACCATGGATGTGGGATTTAAAGCAGTGGTCGTCTTGTATGATGCACAACAGAGAGGCTATCAAAACATAAGAACCACATTCATTTGCATTTGTATTGGTGAATTTGGGTCAAGCTGCATGTTGCCGATGCTCCATTCACGAAGAGTTTGATTATTAATGTTTATTATTATTTTTGGGGGATTTTATTGCCGTTACTTACAAAACAGTATATAACATATTAGAATAAGGGGTTTTTAAACATCCAAAAATGGTTTTAGAATGAAACCTGTAGACATTATTTTCTCTGTAGCTTCTTTCCACATACATTGTAACCATTATGAAGTGTAGACGGCATAGTATATAAAGTAATATACTGCAAGTGTGTATGCATGTAACAGTGAAGACTAGCTCATGTCACATGGCTATGACCCCAGTTGGCCTGATGAGGACACTATAAATCAGGGATGGGCAACTTTGACGATGGAGAGGGCCACTATATTTCCACACTCACTCCAGGGGGCCCCATTGCTGTTGTAGCAAAAATAGCAGATCTACAATATCTGTAGATCTGCTATTTTTGCTATATTCGAATTGAAATCTTGAATTATTTTTTGCTATTTTTGAATTGGAATCCTGAAAATTAACATTTGTATGTAATTTTCAAATGCCTTTAATTACTTGTGTTGAGCATTGAGCTACTAATTTAGTAAGTAAGTAATTAAAGCGGGTCATGCTTGCATGTTGTGGAATTGTAACAGCTGAAACCAATATTATGTACCTGAGGGCCACATTAAGTGAAGGTGGGGGCCGCATGTGGCCCCCGGGCCGCCAGTTGCCCATATATGCTATAAATAGCCATATATAGTCATAACCCCTGCCATGTCTGATTTACATTAAATTAGCTGACTATCAATGATCATCTATCATCAGCTGATCGATCCTCATAAAACCTTTAGTTAACTTTAATACACGTGTTTGGAACTTTTGAAGACCTAGTCAGTGTAGGCTTGAAGCCCAGAATCGCTGATTTACTGCTATAATGTAATTTATAGGGACGGTGGCGCAGTCTTACATTTAGCAAATCATTTTGTTCTTTATTCTTGGCTCTTCATTCATGCAAATAAAAAAGGTTGCTGTTGGGCAGTTAATAATGGGGAGCAAAGTCCACACCATTCAATTCATGGGGACGCGGATCTGGACACATCTTTTTACATCTTTTTACATCTTGCTTAATAATTACCCCTCAGAGAAGATTCACAGACAGTTGTGCAACTGCTGGAGAGAGGACTACACCCAACCAGCTGGGGACAAGTCAGAGAGTGGTGAAGGGTGGTGCATGGTAGAAGGTGGCAAAGAAAGGTCAGAACATCTGGCTCATCTACATTGGATGTGTAAACACTTCATTATATATACATATATATATACATATATATATATATATATATATATATATATATATAGATAGTATAATTATTTATTTTTTTGCTTTGTTTGATTTAGGCACTGTGATGTGATTTTGTCTAGGTTATAATGGCAGTAACATGCAACAAAATATAGGAATAAAGAAAATCCATTCAAGACGATTAAATGTGACTCAAACATTGTTGCCCAAAACATTGCCAGGTTTAACTCTGCCTTTAGACACCTGGTAAACATACTGGTATGAAGCAATGACAACAACCATCATAATGTGCTTTTGTCATTGGAGCAATGGACGAGCTGTAGCCACATGACTAAAGTGTACAGTACAATGCTCTGTTTAATCCATCTACAGCCAGGCTGTTGCTGTTTGTGGAGATGAAATGCATTTTCCATTTTTAGCTTCACCTTTAGGGTGTGAGGTGTGCACAGAGGTGACATTGTGTAGCACAGTATAGCACTGCACTGGTAACACGGTGTACCCAGGAAAGAACACAGCAGGGTGGAGTGCCAGCTTAAGTTCAGGACCCACCCAAAAGAAGGCATGCAAAAGGTGCATGCAGGCACACTTTCACGTCAAGAGGCGGCAAGAAAACACCTAGTCCAGGCGTCTCTTCCGGGTTTTTAAACAAGGTGGTTGGAAATTACGCTAGTGCGCGGCTTCAACTTGTAGCGTGGGCAAAAAACTGAAACGCTTTGACACACACACACACACACACACACACACACACACACACACACACACACACACACACACACACTAAGGCTGAGCACAGGCTCATACGGGACCAGCATATTTCAAATGTAACTGGGAAAAACCTTTCAATCAATCCTGAAACTGTTGCGTGGAAGGAAGCCAGGATTGGTGTAAAATGGTTCTTTTAGTCTAGCTGCAGAATTTTGCACCAGTTGAAGATGGGAGATAACTACTCTCTGAGCCCAGAGTACAAGGAGATACCGTTATCTAGGCATGATGAAATGGAAGCACGGATGAACTTTTCAAGGTTTGCAAGTGATAAAAACAGCAGAGAAAGAGAAATTTGAATGGCAGAAATCTTTGGAGGAAAATTAAGAGGGGTAGATAGCCTAATGACTAATGTTTTGTGTATGAAACATTGAAAGAGCTGGTAATACCACACTATACCATTACCTTTCTTCATGACTGTAGGTAGGTAGACATTTCACTGCATACATTATTTACTATTATCAGGGCATGCCTCCTGGCAGAGTGCTAGCATTGGCCTGATAAGCGCAACCAAAAAGTGTTCATTCACCAACATTTTACAAATGGCTAAAGACATCAGCAGCAAAAGGTGGAATGGTGGCATGCAGCTATCACTGACTATAAAAACTGAGTGTTTGTTCCTGGCAGCCATTTATACTCAGCTGTGGACTCTATCATGTTACAGGTAACCTTGAAAGCTGAAACAATTCTAAAACTAACATAACCCACATTACATAACCGTAAATATATCAACTACACAGGTAAATAAATATAACAATTTTAAACACTATTCCAAAATAAACCATATAACAATATCCTTAGCAGCTTTCAATGCACAATACAAACCCTCCCTCTGCCATTCAACTGTGGTCTAGTCCAAACCCATATATGGTGCTCGGGCACCCTGGGGACTATTTAGTCCGAACACACTGGAACAGACAGATCATATTTTAACTATTCAAGAATGTTTTTCAAAATAGTAAAAATAAATAAAAGGGCTAAGTAGTTTAGGGATAAGTTTAGGGATAAGACGAAAATAGAGCCTTATTTGTGGCAAACATTATTTGACACACATATATATATTTAGCCTATATATTCTGTACTGTCTGAGCTCAGATATTACACAAAGTCTGAAATTTTAAATATACTAAACACCACCTTAAAGTTTAAGGTAGTGTTTAAGCGGAACCGCAGTACCATGACCCTGCGGAACCATTGCCCACCACTCCTGAATGAACTGTCTGGTGCTGGGACTCTGATGCAACGCACAGGTCCTCGCTCTGGTGAGAGCAGGAGTGGACCTGGTGAGACGTAGGAGGGGCCCGGACAGGAGACAACCCACAGAGCCTAGTCCCTCCATGTGCCAGAAGTGTACCTCCAAGCCCTGGCAGAGTAGTTCTGGAGTAGTTCCAACGGATTGTGTGCCCCTGGTTTTTCCCTAGTAGGACTGATTGAGGGTAGCTACTGGGACTTGATCACTCCCGGCTGGGTCGCCTGAGTGAGGGGTATGATGTTGCGAGACCCGAAACCCTGTTGACCTCAAGATACATCACTGAGGATACGTCCCAGGTTCATCCATGCGATGTTTTTTGTTATTTAGTATATTTTAAAGGATTTCAGATCCATGGTTTAAGGCTTAAACCATGGAATCCAACTGATATGGCGAGGCACAAGGTTTTACTGAGCTATGAGTCTTGACGTTGGAAGTTGGTAGTTTGAATCCACAACTAGCTGTTTCGCTAGCTGTTTCATCTACAGCGGCTGATATTCCCTCGATCAAGGCAGTAACTGCTACAATTGGAGTTGCTCAGTGCCAGCTGTTACTTTAGTATAAATATGACTGAGACTGTGAGATATGAAATAGGTTCTCAACATGGAGTCTGGGGACCCCAAGGAGGTCTGGGGGAGTTCCAGGGGGTCCATAACTAAATGTACAAGTAAATAGAGAACAGCTATTCACTTGAAACAAAAACACCTCAATGGATAAACCCAGACAAGAGAGGTTCGAGGAAGTTCACCAATGTTCCTCAGGGAATTTAAAGGCCTACTGTATATGTAATAATTAAGATAAAAAACAGAATCTTGAGAGTAGAATTAATCAATGTGATTTCCATCTATCCATGTGCAAAAAAGATGCATCAAAGTATCACCATTATTACTCTGTTGTTATATACTGCAATGTTCTTGTTATTGTAGGCGTGCAGAACATGTCACACAAGCATTCCACAGCTTGCACCTGTGTGAATCCTCAAATCTTAAAATACAAAATAAAAAACAAAACCACACCTGTGTGAAGTGAGCGGTGCAATTGTACCGTGTGGGGTTTCCCCACGTGCCCAGGGGGCCGGCCCGGTTCCGGCAAGCATGCCCGTGTCCGAAACGGTCGAGAAATTATGGAGTTATCGTGGTGCAGCTTTCTGTGCCTTGATACGTACATATTAGAGTCGGTTAGGGATCCGCCAATGGTGTATGTCATTCACTTCAGAGTATAATTGTGTTGCTGCATACGCAGGTTGTGCATTAGTGTTTCAACAAAGTTTGTTTTGTTGTTTAGTTGATCTTCGACTAACACATCTCAATCTAGTGTAAGGCTTTTAACCGCTGGCAATATCTAGGTACTTTCCTCTTCAAGAAAAAGCACAATTTGATATGGGTCCACCCCAATGAAGTTTTGTGTTTCGTTTGTGTGGAACTGCATTAAAAAACACTTGAAACAGCCCCTATAGTCTTTCACAGTGCTCATCTACTTTATAACCAGTCTGTCTACTATGTATTTCTGGATTATTTTGATTTCAGTCCCTTTGTGACTATGATCTTGTCTAAATTGTGATTACTATTATTACTATTAGTGTAGATAGAGAGACCACCTGGAAGTTACTGAGACACCACGGAGTGCCCACTAAGATAGTGAACATCATTAAAAACAGTTATTCTGGAATGACCTGTAGAGTAATACACGACGGACAGCTAACAACCAGTTTGAAATCAAGACCGGGGTCTCTTATCCCCATTCTTGTTTTTACTAGTCATTTACTGGATTATGAGAACAACAACAGAAAACAGGAAGAATGGAATCAGGTGGACATTATGGACACAGCTGGATGACTTAGATTTTGCAGACGACCTGGCACTACTGTCACATACCCACCATCAGTTGCAAGACAAGACCAAAACACTTGCAGAGACTTCCTCACAAGTAGGACTTAACATACATCAAGGAAAAACCAAGAACATGAGGATAAATACGACCAGTACCGAACCAATCACACTAGGCGACACCACGATAGGAGAGGTAGAGTCCTTCACCTACCTGGGAAGTACTATCAGCCACCAGGGTGGTACGGATGCAGACGTAAAGGCAAGAATAGGCAAGGCAAGAACAGCTTTTATAATTCTAAAGAACATCTGGCGCTCTAGGGAGATACAACAAAAAACTAAAATCAGAATATTCAACTCCAATGTTAAATCTGTCCTGCTCTATGGGGCAGAGACATGGAGAATTACAAAGACCACAATAAGCAAAGTGCAAACATTCATAAACAAATGTCTGAGGAGAATCCTAAAAATTCACTGGCCGGACAAAATAAGCAACAACGATCTCTGGATGAAAACTAAACAACTCCCTGCAACAGAAGAAATTGGACTAAGAAGATGGAGATGGATCGGGCAGACACTGCGCAAGCCAGTATCAAACACCACCAGACAGGCTCTGACTTGGAACCCTCAGGGAAAGAGAAGCAGAGGCCGGCCCAAAAACAGCTGGCGGCGGGATCTCCAGGCAGACACCAAGAGGCTGGGATGCACCTGGTCGCAGATAGAGACGAATGCCAGTGACCGAGAACTCTGGAGGATCCTTGTCGACGGCCTATACCCCAGTAGGGGTGTCAGGCGTAAGTAAGTAAGTAATTATTACTATTATTTAATTTGTGAATAATAATTTTGTACAAGCATAAGAAACTCCCTTTGGGTTATATCCATGGGTTATATGCATGTGCATGGGTTATATGCATTGGTTATAGGCATGTGTATGGGTTATATACATGGGTTATAGGCATGTGCATGGGTTATATACATGGGTTATATGTATGTGCATGGTTTATATACATTACATGCATGAGCTCTCTGGTGGTGGAGCTGTTGCCCCCGCGACCCGACTACGGATAAGCGGTTGAAGATGGATGGATGGATATGCATGTGCATGCGTTATATGCATGGGTTATAGGCTTGTGCATGGGTTTATATACATGGGTTATATGCATGTGCATGGGTTATATGCATGTGCATATTAACATACCTGTTGTTTGTAAATGCCTAATCTCATATGTTATATTGTCTTAATATAGTAATACGGTAGAGCTCAAATAAAACTCTTCTCATCTTCTGCTTGTAAAGACTTGGGAGTCGCTTCCTGAAACTTGATCAGTTATTTGATACTGTCATGGATAATGAGATGGCTGTGGGAACATTCCATTCTACTGCGTTCTCACCATAGAATGTATTTGGTAAACAAATACTTGTATATGCTCCTGCATGCATAAACATGTACAGTATGCAGTGTACACAAAAACTAATATAGATATATAGGCCTATATATGTCATGTACGCACGCATACTTTAAGCACTTTGTTTATTCGCAACGTAAAGTTCAGTTTCATGTCAACAGCTCTCAAAAATGTTAAGTGATGTGCATGGTGCACACACAGGCTCGTATATTTTACTCATGGCTCTGTTTACCCTCATTGTCAGCTGATCCTGTTTTTCTTTGCAGTGCTGAATGCTTACAAGGCTAGATTACCTGGAAAATGCGTGGGAACATTATTGGTGCAGGGGCAGCTGTAACCGGCTTGTGGTGACCTCATATTTACTTCACATTGCACTCAAGCTGCTACCTGCCTGTGGGGAATACTGTTCAGAAGGTGCCGCCTACTTTCCTCTGCACCCAAAACAAAAAGGAAACTGGAAAAACCAAAATACAGGTAATTACAATGAGCAGAGCATGCTGGATCTTGACAGATCCAACAACGGTAATGCATTGCCAACTGCTGGACAGATCCTCTCTGCTGACTATCACTTCAAAAGAAAGAGAAAGGCCCAGGTTGAAAAGATCTGAGGGAGTCATCTGTCTATTAAAATCCTCAGTGTCCTTATACAGGTTGATTTGGTATATATTTTCACACTGAGTTGACACTCTGGTTTAACTGAGTACCTTGAAGCAACCAATGCCATGCATGCCAACTCATTTGACTTTATGACATGATAAAGCAACCAGAAGGATACAGTAGCCCATTGACAAATAGGTAAACATCATGTTCAGAACTAAATGTTCCAGAGTCTTTTCCCGGCTGCGTGGCCTGGTCGTGGACAAATTCCCGGATTAGAATGCAGCTTTCTGCCATTCCAAGCATTACTCAGACAGAGCAAACAAAGTTATCCGACAGCCCCAAGGTCTACTTTGTTTTTGGTCAGAGTTAACAGGGTATTTTAAGTCTGTCTGGCCAGTCAACGAAAATAAAGATGCTGTTGTTTCATGACTTGTAAGCTGTACACTGACTGGATATATGAGGGAGAGAGGAAGTTGTGTGCTAACACACGTTTACAGGTATATGGCTTTGCTGGAGACAAGCCTGCTCTTGTGAACTGGGTTGGTAAATGCAGCAGAGTAAATTTGCTTTAGGAGGAAGCAAACACAGTCAGCTGATAGGAGGGCTGAGAAAGAGATGGAGACAGAATAAACAAGAGGACACCCATTAGAGAGAGAGGTTGAGAGAAAGAGAGAGAGAAACATAGACACTGAGTCAAAGAGAGAGACATTAAAATATAGAATTTACAGGATAACACAGAGAGAAAGAGAGAGAGAGTCAGAGAGAGAGAGAGAGAGAGAGAGAGAGAGAGTCTGAGAGAGACAGAGAGAGATAGAGATATAGAGACATCAACAAGTCAAGAATGATATAATTTACAGGATAACTGAGAGAGATGAGAAGGAACAGTGACAAGGCAAATAGCAATGAAGCAGTGAAGCGATGAAACAAGGGTGAACGGGGGTCAATAAGGAACACAAGACTGGCAGTAGCTGGTCTGGCGAGTCACGGGAATGCACATGGTGACATTGTAGAGTAGAGTAGAGGTTAGTAAACAGGAAGTAAACAGAATTTCTTATCCCAACCTTGCAAAAAGAGATATGGAATGCATAAGAGCCTGACTCAACAGGGGAATCATGCTGCATTTTAACATTTGTTTGGTTTCGTTGTCTTTATTTTATGGTAGAATATAGCTCCACGTACCACAGCAAATGATTCATGCATTTTTACTAGTGGAAGTGCCGTAGGGGGCAGTAAAAGGACAAAGATCACATCCTGTCACCAGGACACATCATGATCGTCCTAAACCCTGATATAATTAAAGGCCCTAAAGGGTGAATCACAAAAGCGTGACCTTGACACACAGTGTCTCACTTATCAGTGGGACAGCTGAAACCTGCGTAGGAGTTGAGTGGTTATCTCATCTGAAGCATTGAAGTTTGAAATTCAAGTACTGTTTCTTTAAGAGATGGTGCGTGGGCGCTCAAAGAATGTGGAGAACGAGCCAACAGATTTCTGTAAATGCAGACATGTATTTCCCCGTCCACAGACTCCAGTATACTGTGGCCTTTAATCAAAGAGAATGTGTGTGGGAGGAAGAAAAAAGTCAGAGGTAAGAGATACACAGAGGTTTTTCAAACAGGTGAACAAGGGATTTGTTTTGGAGGCTTGATAGTGTGTTTTTCCTGTCATTGTGAACCACAACACTCAAGCCTGGTCTTATTCAAGGCATTTTGTTTGCTGTGGAGCCATTTGAGGGGCTGGTGAAGGGCTCTCTGCATTCCTTCTACACTCATGTTTTTACACACTCTGAAAAACAAGGCTGTACTGAAGCCTATTTTGTACTTTATTGTATGCCTATCGCTCACAGAAAAACTGTTACTTTCAAAGAGTGGTCATTAAACAAGGTATAAAATATAGCTGCAAGCAGTGATAAGACGGTACCAAAGCAACAAGACAAATCACACCCG
The DNA here is from genome assembly GCF_964188405.1 of Protomyctophum parallelum. Lineage (NCBI taxonomy): Eukaryota > Metazoa > Chordata > Actinopteri > Myctophiformes > Myctophidae > Protomyctophum > Protomyctophum parallelum. Next base: position 43,046,835 of record NC_139698.1, read on the forward strand.
TGTGAATTGAGCGGTGCAGGCTGCTCAACAACACCGCTGGCTGGCTGCAGTTATAGTTAGTTAGTTTAATTTATTGTCCACATTGTGACGGACGGACGGACGGACGGACGGACGGACGGACGGGACGGACGGACGGACGGACGGACGGACGGACGGACGGACGGACGGACGGACGGACGGACGGACGGACGGACGGACGGACGGACGGACGGACGGACGGACGGACGGACGGACGGACGGACGGACGGACGGACGGACGGACGGACGGACGGACGGACGGACGGACGGACGGACGGACGGACGGACGGACAGACAGACAGACAGACAGACAGACAGACAGACAGACAGACAGACAGACAGACAGACAGACAGACAGACAGACAGACAGACAGACAGACAGACAGACAGACAGACAGACAGACAGACAGACAACTGTATGAGTTATGCCTGTTCAAAGTCAATCTAAAGGTCAGAGGTCAAAAGTCAGAACACGAATGTTGTTCAGCACGAGTAACTAACATGACAGGATTCATGTATGATAAGATATGGAGTGGCCTCACTCCATTGGCTACCTGTGGCCCTTAGATCAGATTTTAAAATATTATTATTTGTTTTTAAAGCACGGAATGGCCTTGCATCTGCTTATATTTCTGACCTGGATGGCACAAACAAAAAAGCATTGGGAGCTTGTTTGTTAAAGAACCACCATGAGGCCAATTTTGAACATTTGGGGTGGAGTGTCTTCCTTGGCCAACTGGCAGCATTAACGACACCATGTGTGTTTGCTCACCGACATGCACGCACGCACACACGCGCACGCACACACACACACACACACACACACACACACACACACACACACACACACACACACACACACACACAGAGAGAGAGAGAGAGAGATGCGTAAAATCTCCCAGACTCCCACCATGCAGCCTAGTGGCAGAGATAATGAATATATACGGTACAGTACATCAGGATGAAAGAAAAAAAGACAAGCAATGTGTTATCCGGAAAAGAGACATGTATGATTCAAGGTGAGCTGCCTACCAGTTATAATCATCAGTCCTTCAGCTGCATATAGGGGCCTTGATTTTGTAATTTGTCTACAAAGGAATTCCTGTATTGTTTACTGTGGAGACTGGAGAGAGACAGGGAAGAGCAACACAGTTCTTGAACCACATTCCACCCAGGATGTTGAAGATTATGTGGTAAACACGACAACTGGTTGAGCCACCAGATCGCTAGGAGTGTTCCTACTTGACCTTGAATGGGTGTCTTTGAGGCTATTTTAGGGATTCCATCTCTATTATTAATGAGAGTCTGATGTCGTTCTATGTCATCGCCACGTGTCAGTGTTTTCTGCCAGTATCCACAAGGGAATCTGATATGGTCTTGGTGGTGCTGTTATTTCCAGCTGTATCTCAATGGTTTCCTAATTAAGTAGGCTTTACTCTTCCCTTAATTAGGAAACCATGTTATGTATCTATAGGCTACTTTGTAGCACGACGAGTGCCACACCAAAATGAACTGGTATGGTTTTAAAAAGCTTACAAGCCGTACGTCTTTTATCTGTCTCTCTCTCTGTCTGCAACAGGGGCGCATTTACTGCACAATCCTGTCACAGCTTTATTGACATTGGAAATAAGCCTTCAATGTAAAGCATCACAATCGTTTTAACCACTGTATCCATATATCTTATACGTTGGCTACTCAGAAATAGCCCATATGCAAGCTCAGCGCACGTTACTTTGTGCCGCTGTGAGCTTGTTTTTTTAAATGACTTTTTTTTTAAACACTTCTTCTCTTCTTGGGGGGGGGGGGGATCCCTGGCACAAAACCTTTTCAAATGGGAGTCGACATGAAAAGGTTTGAGAATCACTGCTCTACCATACAGATTGGTTAAAACAAATGGTAAAAGACCATGGGTCCTGGACTGTAGCTTTAACTGCATGGATGGGTTAAATTAGTACATGCCTTGAAGCATGGACTCTGCACACATCAGTTGGTCTGATTGCTCCAGGGAAATCATTGACTGTATGTAGTCTAATGATGTGTTCCAGAGGCTACAACACATCTGCTGACACATTGCTGGCACTGTTATCAAAAGAAGGTGGGCTAATGTCATCAAGATGTTATCATCATAAGTAAGTGTAAGTGCCATTCACGTGGACAACGATGAGCTCTGAACATATTGATGATGACTGACTCCAACCAGAACTCCCCTGCAAAATGTGCATAGGTCCTAGGACAGCACAGAACACATACCTGGTGCAACATTTGACCCCTCTAGTAATGGGCCTGGCTATAGGCCACACTGCTCCTCGAAACTACACATGACCTCAGGTGAAAACTGTGTTGTAAACAGCAGTATACTGTGTATTCTGGACCATGGCATAGATAGATTTTCTTCCGATCTATGCAAATGTGGGGAAAAACAACACTGGTATTATCCTTTATGCTAAGTGTTTAACGGTCTGTATAGATACTGTATCTTGATCTTTTCTTAGGTTCTCTTTGACAGGTTCTCACAACACCAGAGGAAGTTCAACAAACCACATCCAACCCAGATTCGGCTCAAACAAGGGATTAAATTAATTTCGCTCCTATGCCACTAAAATGTGGAACGCCCTACCAACAGCCATTAAGAAATGTGAATCCCTTGACTCCTTCAAAACCTCTCTCAAGGAGCACCTACAGACGGCTGCATTTCGAAACCGGCCCCTGCAAAAAATAAAGTCAGAGTCCCCATACTGTACATGTTTTTCCCTTTTTTAATTTATGATAATTTCCTGTTTTTCATAGAAGTGTATATCTGTACGTCTTTAAATGTTCTGATGAATTGAAAATGGAGGACCCTGATGTAAACAAGTCGTGCTTTTTGGTGTCGTCCTCAAAGTAGCAGTTTTTGTATTGACTTTTGTACTTTCAACTGCCACTTCTTTACATGTATAAACCAGTGATGAGTAATTATTTGAGCTGCAACAGTGGCCATGCAAATAGAAGTAGGAATAAAAAAGAAATCAGCAATAGCAATCATATTCACATTGTATCATATTCAATGTTTATGCTTTGAAAACCCATCATTATTATCACATAGAAAGCTATTGGATATTGCTTCCGGAGTCATCATGCTCTGAATGCTTGATCTGTTCATAAAGGTTTAAATAGGCCAACTCAGTGGAGGGATGATCCTCTTCCTGTATCCTTGGGCTAAACAGGGTGTCAGTGACACTTCTATTTCCTGAACTCATGCAGTCATGAGATGTTTGTTTGTCTTTTTCCTCAAATTATTTCTGTGCCTTCTGGGGAAAACGGGGTATGTTGATGACAAAACTGCCTGTGTGTATAGGACTTGCAGATGGTGCTGAATAAAGGAAGCAGTGAATACAGTTTATTTACGACTTCCGTTCCTGTTAATAATTATGAAAGACATTTGAGATGGCACAGTATAAGCTTCATTTAAGGGCAGTACATGTGGATCACCCTCCAGTAAAATACATATCACGTGTTTGAGCATGCCTTACAGTATATAGCTCACCGTATAAGATGAGCAAATATACACATAATTATGCGAGAACCTTCACAAACACATTCAGATCAGGTGACATAATCACATGGGTGAATTCATCTATTTTAATATTCTTCTTTGTAACCTAGCATCACATGCAGGAGATCAGCTGAGCCTTTAAGGCTGTAGGGTAAGGGAAACAAACTGTTCACCTCCTTTTGATTATACCACATCATCAGGCATGCTAGGTCAAACTGTAGACAAACAAGTATACCGTATAATTAATATATGCCCAGGCCAGTATGTCCGGGTAGCTCAGTCGGTAGAGCTCTCGCCTTTGAACCACAAGTTCATGAGTTCGATCCTGGGCACCGCCAACTCAGCGTATGAGTAGCACGTCTTGGGTGCGGAAAGTCGTGTACTGGGATCGTAAGGTGTGGCACTCCACCTCAGCAATCCATCTCCCAGGGGTCTAGCGCATTGTTACGGGGACAGACTCCCGCGTGTTACCGGCTGATACCAACAATAAGCAACTCCTGACCTACTTCTTCAGTATGGGAAGTTGTAAGTATGCAGGAGTATTGTATTGTATTCAGGAGTAGAGACCTCCTTCTGCTTATCACAGCCGCTCACTATCTCCTTATCAACATCACCTGCCTTCTCTCATTGTTTGACCAATCCCTGTTACAACCACCACAGTATAAATACACCGGCGAGCTGTCACTTACACTACAGTATTTGTTCTTACTACTTATGTGGTCTTGAACAATCCCCCCCATCAACCCTTACCACCTCCTTCGTTCCTCATTCTGCCCCTTCCTACTCTTTTCTCTATCTCTTCCAGGAACCCGGGGCAGTATCGGAGGGAGATGACCGATCCCCAAGCAAGCATCGATCCGAGACTACTCCCCCACCCTGAGTCTCACCCTACCTGGGTTCTCCATTCAATACTCATCCATCCCTTTTTCTTCAATAAAAAACGTTAAAACTTTAAGCAGAAGGTGTGGTCTCTTACTAGTGAAATGGGCATATATAATGACAGGAGCAATCTCCATATATGGGTATATAATGATGACATCAGCAATCCCACTAGAATACTGTTGAACATAATAAACTCACTATGGACAGGAATGTATTCCCCTAATCTGCTTACTCTTCCCGATTAGGCAGATAAGCCTTCTTATTTCCTCACGTGAAAGCAGCATGTTCCATGTTCTAGTAAAGCAAAAAAGAAGCAAACTTCATTAGAATAGACTACTAAGAGTTGGTAATACTTAGTACCTTCTGTTAATATTAATTCATCCCCATGAACTTGACTCAAGCAATGCACAACTTTACCAAAGATTAACATGGTACTATGTGAAAAGCTTGTCTTGGGTATTTAGGAAATTGTTTGTTGGACCTATCAAAATTTTGGCTTATGAGAACATTTTAGGAATTCGGCAGATACTCTAATTTAAGTAAATTAAAGAGTGTCAGAGAAATTGAGAATCAGTGTTCTGCTCAAGGATTCTTTACTATGCTGTTGATGGACACTCATTGGACTTTTTGCCACTCATACCCACATAACTTCCGCATATGATGATGTCACGTGCATACCCTATATTTCCCCCCTGGAAAGGTTGTGGTCCATTACCCTGGATGAACAGCAATGCCATGGTTCTATTGGGAGGCATACTTTGGTTAGACATAGCATTGGTTAGCATTAATTGGTCCGACTGGATTAAGGTTGGTGAGGGGTGCGTTAGGAGGACCGGATTAAGGTTGGTGAGGGGTATTGGTTGTTGTTGGTAAGGGAGACATCTGGACCAATCAGGATTTCTGAAACCAGGAGGGGGAGATTAAATGGCGAATTGTATTGTGGTTTAATTTATCATGCTTTGGTGCAGATCAATGCACACTGGTGGGGATATTGTTACATGGTGGCTATGTTCTTATTAAACAGTGGAGAATGCTTATTTGAAAAGTTATTGGCATTGAGATGAGGGAATGATTCAGAATTTGCTTTGAGAAATTTAAGATGTTAAGCTAGACATAGTTGGGGCATGCACACCCCCAAATATAAATTATAATTCCTAAATCCTTATCCAAGGGGGCTTTACAATGTGCATTAGATTCACCATGTTCCACACACATGTTCACATCTTATCGGAAGCAGTTGTTAGGGTATAAGTGTCTTTCTTTCTCTTCACTTAACCCAGGGAGAGCCAGAGATCATCAATTCCCAAACGGCCGCTATACCACCTGAGCCCTTTTATGGAAAGGACAGACTGGGGCTGGCATGGCCCTTTGTGCAGGCCATATCAGCAAAGCACTTATTTTGACTGTGTCGTAATCCCCGTCTCATCTATGGGGGAGGATGAAAGACTTCAGCCCTGACCCAAATTCACATATACGTAGACCTTGAGAGACAAAACAATAGCAAAGCATATAGAGGAGACCCTAATTATGTTTTTTTTCCTTCTTTTTTTTCCGGAGTGTAAGATCCACTTAGGAACACGCAACAGGGGAGACCACATGCTGAGACAAGCAAATTCCTACAGTTTGTGTGCTTTTCAAATATTTAAAAGTCAGCACGCAACCCTCCTGACTCAGTACAGTAGGTCATCTAAGTGAACTACCACTGCTGAAGAGGTATGGCAATATTAGGTGCTGAATTGGCTCTAAATAAAGCCCCCAATAGCTCTCCTATTATATAGCACTGCAACTGCATATTCCATTATAATACGGGTGACAGCCACAGAATGGTTTAAAGCTAGTGAACTACTTCCTTAGATGCATGTAACTTCCTTACATGCTACTGCTATTGAAGCTGGATTGACAAAATGTGCATCTACTGTACCAAGTGGTACTAGAGACTGATCAAAGCTTTGTGAGATTCATCATTCAAATGCAAGTTTGTTTTTTGTTGGAGGTAAGGTTTTTTGTGTAAATCACCACAACTAATGGGCTGGAGTCTCGCTGGCATGACGCCATACTGTTTTCAAAATCGTTTCCAAAGTCATTTTATGCAATTTCCAAACAAGTAGTAATATAAGATTAACAATTATAACGATCTATTTTGTGGCACTTGTGAATTCAGTGTGGCTGTGTAAGGATAACACGATATAACCAAGCTATATAAATAGGGAACGAAAAGATGTGTTCCAAAAATCTACTGCTTCCCGTGTTCTGTGGATATACATATCTCAAACGAGAAATGGCCCAAACTTAAGCCTTATATTTGCTGTACAAACTTTCTGGATACCTGTTTTTCACACTACTACATGGGATGTGCATCTAAATCCAAAGCCAATTACTGAGGACACTCAGGACAGCACCAGTCTATGCAATTCGCAGAGAATGTGCATGGATTGGATAATGTCTCAAATACACTGGGCAGTCGGGATAGCAAATTGCTCACCAATGAAGTCATCAGATTAGGTGAGTTCTGTCAGGGCTAACACGAGACTATGTCAGGGCAGGCCTAGTCGTTGATAAAGACCAGGGCTGAGCCCAGACCATCAGGGTTGGGACCAGACAAAATGTTTTGGGTGGCTTGTGTGCAGCAACATTTTTTGGGGGTGGCCCCTGCTGTTCTGAGCTGAACTCCTGTATTGTATGCGACGACTGCAAACATTATATTTAATTTGAAATGTAATGTTTGTTTGCATTACATTTCACTAACACAGGCTCTGAAATGTCTTCAGAAGTTTCACTCTCCTCCACCAGCAGGCTAGATACCCCTAAATAAGAGAGGGTGACATTGATTATGATGTCACCTCTTGGACATATTGGCTCATCAAGTCATCATCCTTTGTTCTTGAGTCAGAAAAAGGATTGCAACACATTCTGCTATTCATACTGGGTCACAGTAATAAACATGTGATACAAAGAGATATGATGGCACATTTGCCATAGCTAAAAGAAGGGTGGCCATATGAATTATGTCGACCGCTAAGCTTCCTCAAATTAGCACATTTACAGCTGATTTGGACAGCACTGTTGTTTTTTTTTTAACCATAATGCCCATTCAGTTGTGTTGGATGGTTTAGGCCTGGTAAGATCCAGTTTGCGGCAGAGAATGTTGGAGGCCACAGACTCAACAGTCCTCCATTGGCTGGATACAATGCCTGACTGGTCTGCAAACACTCAAACAAAAGGTGAGGGGTTAACTGACTCTGGCCATTTGATTCCCACACCCATCTGACCTGATGATTTTTCCAGACATAACAACATCACACCTTTGTGCTTTCAGGCCAAACAAGCCCAGGCCTGTTAAAATCTGACCCAGAGATACCAGAAGTCAATGGAAAAGAGAAAGCACACACCCAATGGGGTCACAGCTACAATGTCTCTGCAAACACAACACAGGGGGTAAAATTACTAATGTTTTCTGTCACAGTTCATATGAGTTCATCATGTTTGGACAAGCGGGTGGGTGACCTACTTTTCTACAGACATATTTTACACAGTTTTATGGTTTCATAATTCCATAAATAGTACATTGTCTTTCAGGTGTATGTACTACTGTATGAAAACAATACATAATATCATAACATTATTTTATCCATATTCATTTCCTTTGTGACCCTTTTGACTTTTCAACATAACAAAGACTTCAACAAGCCTATGCAGATCTAGGTTAAAAGCGAACCACACTGTGCATACATTTGTTCTGATATACCAAGAGTCTGACAGTCATTAGTCCGACACCCTACCCAAACACTAACCCTAACCGTACACGGACGGAACGCAAGTCAAGAGCATAGGGTGATTTGTGCATGTCAGACTATTGGTATGTCGAATAAACGTCTGCAACCCTGTTACTTTGATATCAGTTAAGCCTGGGACTGTACTAGATACTTGTTGGTACCTGGCCTCACCGCTGGAGTGTGGTTTGTGGCTGGATACTGCTGGCCTCGTGGAGCCTGGAGGTAACCTGGTCATCTCCCAAGGGCTGCTGGAACCTGTTGATAGCCTCTCCCGGAGGCTGCTGCTAGCTTGGTGGGGGAGCCTGGTGTTAGCCTGGTCGTCTCAGGGCTGCTGGTAGCCTGGTGGGGGCCTGGTGGTATCCTCTCCCAGGTGCTGCTGGTAGCCTTGTGGTGGCCTGATGGTATCCTCTCCCAGGTGCTGCTGGTAGCCTTGTGCTGGCCTGATGGTATCCTCTCCCAGGGGGTGCTGGTAGCCTTGTGGGGCCTGGTGGTAGCCTCTCCCAGGGTGCTGGTAGCCTTGTGGGGGCCTGGTTGTAGCCTCTCCCAGGGTGCTGGTAGCCTTGCGGTGGCCTGATGGTATCCTCTCCCAGGGTGCTGGTAGCCTTGTGGTGGCCTGATGGTATCCTCTCCCAGGGGGTGCTGGTAGCCTTGTGGTGGCCTGATGGTATCCTCTCCCAGGGTGCTGGTAGCCTTGTGGTGGCCTGATGGTATCCTCTCCCAGGGGGTGCTGGTAGCCTTGTGGTGGCCTGATGGTAGCCTCTCCCAGGGTGCTGGTAGCCTTGTGGTGGCCTGATGGTATCCTCTCCCAGGGGGTGCTGGTAGCCTTGTGGTGGCCTGATGGTAGCCTCTCCCAGGGAGTGCTGGTAGCCTTGTGGTGGCCTGATGGTATCCTCTCCCAGGGGGTGCTGGTAGCCTTGTGGTGGCCTGATGGTAGCCTCTCCCAGGGGGTGCTGGTAGCCTTGTGGTGGCCTGATGGTAGCCTCTCCCAGGGGGTGCTGGTAGCCTTGTGGGGCCTGATGGTAGCCTCTCCCAGGGGGTGCTGGTAGCCTTGTGGGGCCTGATGGTAGCCTCTCCCAGGGGGTGCTGGTAGCCTTGCGGTGGCCTGATGGTAGCCTCTCCCAGGGGGTGCTGGTAGCCTTGTGGGGCCTGATGGTAGCCTCTCCCAGGGGGTGCTGGTAGCCTTGTGGGGGCCTGGTGGTATCCTCTCCCAGGGGGTGCTGGTAGCCTTGTGGTGGCCTGATGGTAGCCTCTCCCAGGGGGTGCTGGTAGCCTTGTGGTGGCCTGATGGTAGCCTCTCCCAGGGTGCTGGTAGCCTTGTGCGGGTCTGATGGTAGCCTCTCCCAGGGTGCTGGTAGCCTTGTGCGGGTCTGGTGGTAGCCTCTCCCAGCGGCTGCTGGTAGCCTTGAGGAGCCTGGTTTGCTTGTTTGTTAGTTATAATGCTTTACCATACCCAGGTATCTGGGTTCCCAGTAGCCCTCCAAGCAGAACCCAATGGTACTGAAGTTTCTGACTTTTTGACGACACAGACCATTGGGTCCTGTTCCAGCAGTATCCTGCCACCTGGTACGCAGCCATACATAAAACATAAACAACGTGTTTATGGCCTGTCTGCGCTCTTTGACGACATTTTTTCGTGTGAGGGTTTCTGAATATGTATAGTATAGTAAAGTATAAGTACCCATACATGCCGCTGCGAATATCTCCTGTGGCGCGGAAGCCGTTAAGTATTTTTTATCTTTGTTTGACCGATTTGGTCGCTTTGATTCTTCTCTTCCTTCCTTGTTTATTGACACCTCATTGTACCGCCTATCTGGCTAGCTAGTGGCGCTATAGCTATGACAGAGCAGATCAGAGGCAGGGACGTAGCCGGCACAAGCCAACCGCACACCGGGAGGCGGTACAATAAACGGTAAACAAACAAGAAGAAATAAAGAGACCAAATCGGTCAAAAACAAAGATTAAAAATACTTCCGCGCCACAGGAGATATTCGCAGCGGGATGTAAAGGTACTTAAAGTTCCCGAATTCAGAATAACGCAAACAAAAAAAGGCCGTCAAACGCCGCAGATTCGATCTTAGAGAGCATGTTTATCATCCGCGTTCCAGAATTCCCATACGAAAATATAGTCATGAACAGGGACCCTACATAAAACTCATCAAAATTTCAGAAAAGCTTTATGTAGGGTTCCGAGAGGGGCTAGGTTCCCAGATACCTGTTCCGTGTGTATACCTGTACCGATTGTATTCATTAATATTATCGATGGATAAACAGTTGCCTTGCTCATAGAATGAAAGATCATGTTAAATTAAATATAGTGTCTTTTATTGTACACTGTAGCCCTGATACGTTCCCTCAGTCCCTACACTCATTCTGTAGCTCGACGATGAGGTCACGAATTCAAGCCCTCCCATTGCGTTTCAGAAACGGCGCATGGTTTCCACAACTTATGCTGCTTACCCTTTTCTGCAGTTTTTATCCAAAAAGTGAAGGTCCGATATCGAGCTAAACAATTTTCATTTAGGAGTGGCCAATAAATTCCAAGTTGCGGCATGAAACAAGCGTTTAAATCGGTTGTTTTATTGTTTATAGTCAGTCCATGTTTTTCAAAGAAGTTGAAAAGCTTCTGTGTCTCCCCGGCGTCTCCCCTGGTCGAATGTGGAATTCGATTTTCCAACTGTCTTCAGTTCAGTCGACACGCACACGCAGAACTTCCTAAAAAAATAGAGACTGAGGGAACGTATCGGCCTATCGGGGATTCGGGGCTATGTACACTGCAGAAACAAATGAACAGCTCTAATACATTTCTATTTTGATCTACTCTAAGTGGCTTTTTTGTTTTTGATGGGCACTAGCCCTCCTATGCACAGCTTTGTGTGTATCCATAGCACGGACTGTGATGATTTGATTGGCTGAGCATGGATGTGATGATGTATGATGATAAGAGCGCCCCTCACTTCATATGAGTGTGATTTTTTTAAACATCATGTTTGTCATCTGCAGTAAAATAAGAAAATTAACTAAAATAAACAATGCCCTGAGTACAGTACGTCATAGTCCTGACAGACAGCTCCATGGACACATTGTTCTGGTCTAGTGCTTATTCTTAGAAATCTCCCTCCACCTCCTTCCGGTCTATAATGAGCTGGGAATTTTGCCGGGAACACATTTATCCCCCCCGCCCCCCTGTTAGGGTCAATCTAGTTTAAGGCCTAAACTGTTATTCTCAGTCTGACCAGCTGAAAACAGAGTGAGCCGTCAGTGTTGTCATGCAGGGTGACTGTCCTGTGGTTCATGTCGAACAAAGACGGAGCAGACAGTTACAACAGCCGCTAGTTGAGCAAAAAAGAAAACTATTATGTTGAAGGCAGCTTCTTCATCGTAAAGTAAACCCACAACATTTAGTAACATTTTACAGTGGCTGCAGTCTGGTATAGTAGCCTGTGCAACAGTACTGCATGTGCCTGATAACAGACTACTTCATGAAATGTGTTACATTTGTGATATGGACTTATACACAGTGGGTATCATGTACAAGCACCCCAGCAAGCATTTTTGTTTTTGGCTATTAGCACAGTAGATGAACCCTGTGTTCACAGACAGAGACAATATTAAACATGTTTTGCTAAAGGTCTAGAGAGATGTGAGCTGTTCTGTGGGTAATGTATCAAGCTTTTGAAGATCTTGAGTGTGTGGACGTATCTATTAATATTGCACTATGGTCATCAGTCCAAGAATAGGGGATGACTACACCAAACTAGAGGACATGACACATCACCCAGTGGATTAAGTGTGATCTCTGAACTGTAACCTCATACCACCAAGAGCTTATGGTTCAGTGGTCAGGCTGACAGTAGTCCTATGATCTTGCACTATTTTTAAACCTTTAAACAGGGCAGTGTTGATGACCACATGTTTTATCAGCAATGCCTGAAACAGTTACAAACATTGGTCCTTATAGTCCCTAGACATGCACATAAAGCCAAGTAGTTTTTTCAGCATTCTGCTTACCTAACCAGTAACCATTTACTTTTCCCTCAAAGTAGAATAAAGAGGGCTGAGACTTTAGCCTATCTTATGAAGCGATACTTTCTTAATCTCTTGACTTGTTTAAAATTTAAAATAACTGTTGTCTGTAAAGTCAGCTTTTCAATGTGCTGCTGGAGTCATCATGCTCACATGGTGACCGAATATTGAATGTACTGTATACTATTACTAAGCTACAGTATCGTGAAGTCCACGTTAGGCCTTGCAATGTCCCTTTGCACTGCATGTAAAATCCTGAATGTGAAATCTGTGTGCACTGTAAGAATTGCCAATATATGCAGCTGTCTCTGCACCAATGCCACTAAGTAATATATTTATTGTTAGTAGGTCTTCCAGTAATTGTCTTAAAGTGTCTTTTAACCATTTTAAGCCCCATTTTATATTTTGGCCATCAACAAGCTCATGAGTTGCATCGTGATGTGTTGTGAGCTTGTAGATATGGTATTTTCAAAACAATTTGATAAATTTTTAATTATTTCGTTTATAGAGCATTTCATCCTTAACTAAATAATCAACTGCATTAACTCCATCACTGCAGTTCAGGTCATTTAAATTCCAGAAATTCTGTACGTAATTGAGTTAGAAGTAACACTGTGTAGACTAGAGTAACCCTTCTGTCAAAGATAAACTTGTGCGTCAGCTGACTTCCCAGAAACTGTTGCTTTTTTTAAATTAAGGGGCGGGCTGTTGCTATGGGGAAGTTGAAGAGCTTTCGACTGTTAAACGGCTATGGAAGTCAGGCCCAGCTCAAATTACCCCCGTTGAGAAAATACTTTTATCTAGCAGCTATGAGGAGATTGACAAACTTTTAGGCGTTCATGACAAAATCTGAACAATGAGCTTTTGCTTCTGCCAAGGCAAAGTTCTTCCAAAATGGTTCCAGAATGTTTACATTAAGAGATTGACTGTGTGTGTGTGTTTAAAGTTGACTATATTGTTTCTGGTTAATTTGTGTGACCAACGATAAATTGATCAAAATCAAAACACCAATGATTACAGAATGGGTGGTGTAGTAGAGCTCTTGTCCAATGTAGTATCTGGTAGACTGCCACTCCTTCAACCATCCCATGAAAAGAATGCAACTAAGCTGCTTGAGCTTAGTTGCATTCTTATGCATAATTAATTAGTATTATCTTCTCTGATAAGGTACAGTAAGCTAGTTTACTACTAGGTAGTTTAGTGTTGTAGATGAAGTCAAGAAACAAACTGCACAACATAGAATCCTTAAATTATAAAGATTTGTGACAATTCAAATTATTGAATTTGTGATAATTAAAATCAGTGGCTTAATACTATACATATTCAGCTATATACAATAATGTTGTGCAGCTATTATGTCGTGCCTCGGGTTGACAGCTTAACATATCATGAAAATTATCTCCAGGTTCTAGAGAAAAAATGATATGCATGTGCTTGAATAATATATCAGTCCAATTAGCCAGCTACTAACATCAAGGTTGCTTAGAGAATTAGCACACTTTGCATATCTGCCCCAAGACACTACATTAATGCCTGTTTTCTACACCCCCAATCCACTGGTGTATGGCGCAAACAGTTCTAAAGATTGCCTCAGCTCCAATTCCCCACTGTAGCGCAACCTGTTCCTCACAATGAACTTGTAGAATGGTAACCACGGTGGCAGCTAACGTCAGTAGCTGCTGGAGACCATTAGGTGAGGGCACAGACTAAATGAAAGCCTGGGTATCGAGGCTAGGTGAGGTCTGGTGTGAGCAATCTCCATAGAGAGCCATCTCTGTTTCCTCCCAAGACCTCAATGAGTGTTTGTCCTGTAACCCAAGACAACTGGAGGATCTGAACAAACAAGGACACTGACAGTTACTTCAGTACTAAGAGCAGAAGTAACATTTGGAAAGGATTCCCATCCTGACAGGCATCTTATATAGCATAGTCTTATATAACTAGTACAAATGTTACTGATTTACATTTTCTTATACCGTTAACTTTTGATTTGAAGCTACATAAAATGAGATCAGATGCAGTATACATAAACGCAGAGATCAACACCCATCACACTGAATAGAGGTTCTAAGATCAGGTAGCCTGATACCTAGACATTTTTCATCCATCTTTTGTCTTTGATAGAAGGTGAGGCATCAACATATTTACTGAGTATTCTAATTTATTTACAGGACTACAACAAAACGAACTGGCTTGTCAAGTTAATCAATAAAATAAAATAAAATCAACTTCCCACACAAGCCTTCATGACCTATTCAACCCGACTGTAAAGGGCAAGCATATCGCTATCCAAATATACTACTCAAAATAAATTATGGGAATACGCCTTTGTTCCCCTTTTCAATTATTAGTGCTCATGAAAACTTTTTCTCCTCCACTATAGGTGAAAGATAAATGCCATGATAGGCACCGCATTTATGCTACTGTAAGATCTGTTTTAGTTTCAAGTAATGTCAGATCACGATTGTCTTGAAGAGTATTGTGCAGACTGTGCATGCTTTTCTAACATTTTGTCCAGCACCATCCTTTTAATTTTAGAATATGCATGCATCTCTCCACAGTCCACAATTGAACTGGTCTTCACCCCAGTTTGATAAGCAGCGAAGCGCTTGCAGATATGTGAAGACGGTGAGATCATGAAAGAGTACAACTCACAAAGCTCAGCAAGCTGTGGCCAACTATGAGGCATGTGATGTACTAGACCAGGCAATTTCTAGGAAATAGCAGCCACAGCTTTCTCTATAGGAAATAAACATATAGACCCAGTTATACAGAAGGGAAATATCATTTCAGAGCAGGGGTGGTTTGTGTTCAGCACAATCAAAGTGTGGTTGAAGCAACTGCTGACATCTGCTGACTTTGTTTGTTTTTTTTTATCTGAGAGGACAGTTTCAAAGTTCAGACTAGTTGAACAGCTTCTGCTTTGACTAGTGAAAATAAACTGCTAAACCTATTTTAATATTGGAAGTCATACACACAACATAACTCATTGGGCACTTAAGGTATGTATTATCATAAGTCTGGGAGTTTTCTTTAATAATGTACATTAAATATGTACCAGATCATTCCATCTACATCTTTGTTTCATCATGTCCTCCGAATTATCTAGTCCATTGCTCTGCCAGTAATCCTCAATGTGCTCATTCTTCAGGCCTTGTACAGATACATTTTCCTAACAAGGAAATTAAGCTTGACTGATGCAAATTACAGCCCTTCACTGGGCATGCGTGGACCATCTATGCTATACTAAGTACAGGATCCAACAGTTGGGAATAGATATACCATATAGGGAATAGGTTTAATGCCTGTGTGGAATTAACATACAGTACAGGGAACCATGCTTCAAACATGGCATTTAGATTTACAGTGCATAGAAACAGTGTGCAGTTTTCATAGATTTATTAGAAAAATAAAATGTGTACTTTGTACATTAAATAAAAGATGATTCAGACTGCACAAACTTAAGCAACCTCTCAAGCAATTTCCAAAATAAAGTGAAATTGCTGTAGAAAAAGAAAATCAAAATATTCAAACTCTTTCACTCGTGGAAAGTTATCTTTCCAATTTCCCATTTATTTCCTCACATCACCCATTGCCATCTTCTAACGGTTTCCATTGGAAACAATGGAATCTTTGAGCATGTGTCCCATTTTACGTGGTTCAGGATAAACAGTCTCTTGAGTCCAACAATTTCACCTGATTAACAGGGCCAAGGTCGCCCCAATCCCAGCAAATCCAGCAACTGCCATCAGTGTGTTCCTCACTGTGGACTCTGGGTCCGTTACCCGAAAGAAATCCACAAAACCATCCTAAAAAGAGGGAAAATAAGTTAGATTTAGACAGGACTGAGCATGCACCCTTTGTTGCACAACGGATTGGTTATGCAACTGACCCCCTCACTTGCTCATACCATAATACATAAAACAGTTTTATGACTCACCCATGAATTGTTGTTGATCAGCCATTCCCGTTGGTCATTAAGGAGATACGTGGAGATTTCGTGGCCCACCAATCGTACACACTGGTCCCTGTCCTTCTTCTTCAGGCACTGACACACAACTGCCCCAAAGGCCACCAGGCTGGCAATGCGACCCCAGTTTGTGGTACCATCACTGAAGAGGCTCTTTGCTACCGAACTCATGAAACTCATGTCATCTCCTCGTTCATCCAGCTCGAGTTTGTTTATCATACCTTTAAAGAAGAAAAACACATGTCAGAAATCACCCATAATTAATTAATTATGCATGCAAGGTTACGTATCATGAATTAATGTAACTGCACCGAGTAACTGTTACCTGCATGCATGTGCATTCATACACATATATATATATATATATATATATACATATACACACACACACACTGTAACGTTAGATAACTTATCAGTAGAATTGGCACGGCCTCGTCTCTGCCGTCTGGGTGAACTACCTACCATTATATAAGTATCGGTGTTTTTCAATGACGTCCTCCACAACTCTTTGCATGGTTGAATGGGCTTCGCTTTGCTTCCTGCGTGGTTGAGATACACTTACGAAGTCCACTAGGAAACTGCTGATAAGATGTCTTGTGTCCTGTTCGAAGACCTCGTCCCCCGCGGAACAACTAGACAGGTCGATCTCACCGTCCAGCTCCGGCGTACACGGTAGAGAGCCCTCGTCGTTGTCGCCGAGGTCATTTTTTGAGACAAGATGTGACAGAAGATGTGATGTGAATTTCTTAGGCCGCTGTGGCGTCTCGCTGGTGACGACGGTCCCGTGTTGAGTGTCCCTGGTCATCTGAAACGAGGGATTTCCTGCGCCATAGTGCATGGGCCCTTCCACGACTCCGGTAACGACTCCATTTTGAGCAGGGATGAGAAAATGCTCGACGATTGAGGCCCGTTTCGACCACTTCGCCGAAAAATTCATCATGGTTGTCGACTATGAAAGTTTACCTCAAACTAAAAGTGAAACTATAGTACAATATGACTTCGTTGGTAGCTTAGCTTGTGAGAAAGAGGGACAAAAAAATCTTAGGCTGAGCTGTATCCCATGGCGGACAAAAACTGCAACGGAAGTGAAGCCGTTGACGTAGTGTATTTGTATTATGTATATGGGCGGAACCAGAGCTGACGTCACGTCAGTAAACGCCTCCTTCGCAGCGCCATGCCTCTTCCGCTGGAATAGGCAAATAAACTAAAGTCAATATAAAATATTATGGAGATTTGTGACAATTTGTACATCGATGTCTGCATACAGTGTGTACATCAATAGTCACAAATCATGTCCAGCGGATTCCTGTGCATTAAACGATAGTTTTCATATATTTGTTGTATAATTTATTTACCATTACTAAGTTGTTTGGATTCTTGCTAGACAACTAGTGGACTTTTATAGATTACTTTGTTTTTATGTGTAACTTGTAACTGCCATTAAACTAATTATACATTTCCACAAACCTTATGTAACTAAACTAATAAAATGCATTGATTAACTATTGTCTGCAATAATGCTAGGATGTTTAATTCATTTTTTGGTGAAATTTGTGTGCCATTTATATTTCTTCATTATACATATTGACTCCTTATTGCTGTTAAAATAGTGATGTCAAACAATAGGACTGTTGTTTGTAAAACAGTGCAGAAGCTGCAGGAATCCAATCTCGCACATGACTTTGCTACCCCCTAGTGGTAATTATACAAGTATACACCATGTATGTCACTTATGTCTGCCAAATGCAGAGCCCCTTTTCCCCTAACTGAGCACCCAAAAAATGGATGGAAAAGGCTGGCTGGAGGGTGACGTTTATAAAATACACTTGTTTTGATACTAACCACTATACTATAGTCATATAGTGACTATAGCAATGATTGTCAGTCAAACAAAAACAGCAACTAAATAATTCTTATTCATGTAAAAGTTTATTTCAAATACTGACAAAAATCCTCTCACCTACTCCCACACAACCAAAACATTCTAAGTACTCTTGGTACTTTCTGATGTCTTTAAAAATCAATCCTATGTTCTCCACACAGACATCCTATCCTGTAAACCCCCTTTGTGAAGCAAGGGTGCCCCTGATATCCCTGCAGTTGTCTTGGGCTAGGATGCAATATAGTAATTACGCAATAAGAGAACACATGAAAAAAAATCCTTACTTTATAGGCAAAACAACAAGAAAACAGTTAAGGTAAAAGCAGCACAAAGTACTTTAGAACAAGGGTTCCCAAACCTTTCAGGCCGCAACCCCCCAAAATAATCATATTTGATCTTGGGACTCCCTACCAACCATGACAAGCACTTGGAATTGAGGTGAAAGAGTTGAGGCATTGTATTTAGTTTGACTCTGTATCACAGCACAGATACATAATATTTAACAATTTGGCAATGTTTTTAATAGTATAGTTTGTTGGTTACTTGATTTAGTAATGGTCTTATCTTTTCCTTTTAGAGGTATTAAAAAGGTCTTAAAAGTCATCAACTTTAGAAAATGTGCAGATACCCTGTATACACTTATACTGTATGTTGGTTAGTTACGTTTACTGTTGAGTGAGAAAACAATCATCTGGGGACTCCCCCCAGTTTGGGAACCATTGCTTTTAGAGCACACAGCCATCATTTAAATTTGTATACATTCTGGCACATGTTTGAACAGGAGACACATTGTGTCACGGTATTTAAACATACCCTACTATATCCCTCTCATCGAATTGCTCTGTACAAAGCCAGTGCAGTATTTTTCAAGAACTCCTGTCCTGTGTCTGTGTGTGTAATAACCCAGCATCTACTGATATACTTTTCATTAGCTTTAAGCTTGCTATTAAGTTTTTTTCAACAATGAATTCAAATTCAAGAGTGAAAATTCAAAATATGGATAGAATTTCCTTTCATGTTTTCCAATGTCTTGAGCTGAAATTTAATTGACCCTGCCACAGAAACTTTTAAACAGATATTCAGAGAAGAGGGTCAGATTGTTAGCATTATTCAGGACAGGTGTTCTTTACAGAGCGTCGTCTCTTAGATTTGTCATCGACTGAATCAGCAGCATTTACACATATATATATATCCATATTATACAGATTCACAGAGCCTCTGCAGTACAAATATAACAGATAAACAAATGTTCAACTAAAAGGAGAGAGGAACCACTGAATCACAGAAATACCTCAGGCCATGAAATTAGTGGAAAGCAGGTGAGAAATAATTGATACACACAAATCTCTCTCCCCTAAAGTGTAGTTACAATGGCTAGTAACAGGGGGAAACAGTGCATTCATACAACTCCAGCACAAGCACACTCAAATGTCAGTTTCTCTGACAATTTGACACATTCCAGAGTCTCAATGAGAAAAATATGTTTCATTTTTCAACCAGGAGGATGCATGCATCGTATTGTCTAGAGTAGACTACATGGTGGAGTGTGTACGTTTTTGATCATTCCCTGAAGCACTAACACAAGTAGGAGAATTTGCATTACCTTTGCATTCTAGTTCAGCTCTAATCAGAATGCAGAAATTCACCCAAGTGTGGTTCCTACCTCTTTCAGAGGGTGAACCACAACAGGTGTGAAGTGACCTAACCACACACTCACACTTTGCCCCCTCTCCTCATGCCATGATATCCCTTTCCTCTTTGCCAAGTCTAGGAGTAAGCACATCTTGCAAGCATGCAGTGCCCCAATTTAAGCCCAGTGATGATCTTAGGAGCTGTGTTGATACCTGACGTTATCAGGTTACCTGCCATTTACTCTATGACACCAGTGAGATCATAGATTTCTGTTTGTTTAGCCTGTCATTATGGGAGAATGATTTGCCGTTTAGCAGGACACTAGAGGCATCCAACCTTATCCAGAGAGACACTTCTAGCTAGAGTAACAGGGAACCAACTGAGAGCCATTACTAGTTAGTGTTTAGCATAGGAACACAATCTATCAGTAGCATGGACATGGCTTAATGGTTGTGATATACTATGGATAACCAAAAGCCAAATAAACAGCCCTGTGAAAAGAAATAAAAGAAAAAATATATATTTACACAAACTTAAACTTAATGAATGGTGCATGAATCTCTCTACAAATCTTTTAGGCTTGTGGTTAACTCACCCTGTGATGCAACTCAACCACTAAACAAAGACTTAACAGAGATTGACATAATTCCCAGCCTTTAAATTGATACAAGGATATATTCTGCTGGCTCTTGCCCAGGGCAACATACAGAACAGCGTGTATGTGGATTGTCAAGACAGCAAGAGTGAAGGAAGAAAGCGTGACCATGAGCTTTCCAGGAGCTTGCATGGTTGCTTAACTTGCTTTAATACATCCTATAACTTGGGGCACCCACTCCACTCCGTCCAAAAATGTGTTGGGTTTTGTTTGTCATATGTTACAATCATGCAGCATATTTATAGAGAAAATAAGCAATGGGAGTCAAGAATTAAAGCAACATGAATCCCTTTTGGTTGAGCTGTAGCAGACCACCCCAGGATTTCTTTCAACAAAATAACCGAAAGACAGGATAAGATGAAGCCTTGATTCAGTTTTCCACATTTGTCTGATACAATTTCAGTGAACGCTTCCTAAAAGATAGGTAGTGTAGTCAACCCTTAAAGATTTGGTATGCAAGCAATTGTTCACAAACATCTATCCCACCACTAGCAATAATGGAGGGGTTAACAGTAACACGACTGCTGAGGAAAACGGCGCAATCATGGTTCCTAACTCCCTTAACATACACACATTTTGGTGTCATTTAGGATGCAAAAAAATCACTCTTTTTTACATTATACAAAGTGCATTAACTCACCCCATCCAACACGCTGCCTGATGAAACACATCTACCAGGATGCATCTTGGAACACAGAAAACCCAAGACATAAAGGAGGTGGCAGAACAGAGTGTGCAAGGGAGGGCAGAGATGTGTGCGGTGAGAAGGTATAGGATATTGCAGCCATGGGAGCCACTAAACCTCCAACCCTCCCACCCCACCTCACCCATATACAAGCAAATGGAGTTTAACTTATACAGCTCTGTCTGATGTGTTAAAGCCAAGTGTTGTCTGAAGATGAACAAGGAAGGGTTAGATGAAGGTGGACATCTTGGGGAAACAGGTGTGTGTGTGTGTGTGTGTGTGTGTGTGGGGGGGGGGGTCGTTCTCTGTGAGCCCCGGGTGTGGGGGAGTCGTTTACAAGTTGACTGAGGCTAGCCGGCTAGCTTGCTGGTTACCAAGGATGACTTCCTCTGAGGCAGATCTTGAGGGGTGGGAATGTGGTCCCCAGTCACCAAGTTCTTGTCAGGCCCCGCCACAGGCAGCTGCTTGTTCTTCATCTTAGCCTTAGCCATGTTGTAGTCTCCCGAGTCAAAGTACTTTTGCTGGATAGGAAGAGAAAGACAAGACAAACTCATATCCTTAAAGAGACCTGAGGTAGTTGTTTCTGTCAAAAACCAAAGCAGGTGTGTTTTCTGTCGGGATGCACACGCAGATTGGACACACCAACGGACCGACATGTGGACGAACATGCACTGCTCTGTGCTTGCGGTTAGGGTTTGAGGTCATTTTATTCTGTAATATTGAAAATATTTTTTTCTCATCATCATAATTCCAATTTTGTATATATTCTGTATAGTCTAGTCTACCATCCAGGATGTAATTTAGTTCACAATTCCCCCAGCTCACTTACTTGGCCTCAGTTACTACATTTGATGTCACTGTCTATCATTACATTCCTGGATATTTAATGAAGTGCAACGCTTTGATTAGTGCAATAATGTTTGGATGGAAAGTATTGACAATATGTGCACAGCAGCCATTTTGCGCCGTCATCATACTCAGTTGGGAAACCCCACCCTGTCGTCACCCTGTATTATCTAAGAGAAAAATGGCATTCATGCAAGTGAATATGGTCAATGGTCTCCTAGGTAGGGCTCTGTGATCACAGTTATGGACTACAATGGAAACAAGCCTTTTAGCATAGCTTTTTTTTACTGTACTATCGCACTGTTTACACGCTTGTTAATAAAGCATTCAACCAATGTTAACAATCAAATCAAGATTAAAGAAAATGTCGTACACATAATTGTGTTTTAGCACTTAACATATAAATACAAATTGCATTTCTGTTTGTCTTTTAAGCTTCATAAACAAATTGCACAAGGTAACTTCAAATAACTTGAAGTGACATTTAATAACTTTATACTAAAAACTAAAAGAAAACTGAAATAGACACTCTACAAGCTCACAACACATACATCTGCTATTTACATAGTGGTATGGGATTATGATCATTATGATGATTATCTAAAAATTTTGATTCTCTGCAATTATGTAATAATTGTGACAGGCCCATATCATCGTCACGTACCCCTTTTTGTAGTCTCTTCATAAGGAAGTCAGACCCTCCAGGCTTCTGGCCCAGGCTGGGGTACTTGGCCTTGAGTTTGGCCTCCTCAACTTTTACTGGGTTACCATTTTTCTCTTGAGAGTCCTGTAGAAACAAGAGCAAACCAACATATGTATAAATTATTACTACATTTAATTTCATGACTGTGCCCTGTAAACTTAAACACAAAATAACAGCATTGCTGGAACCTGAAAACCATTCATCACAACGACAAACGGCTTAAATGAATAGCTTAAATATAATAGTGTGCTGCAAGCGATACTGTACCACATCAAAATGCAACAACCCCCAGTTAAGATGACTACCAACAGGTTCACTTCACATTCATTGCGATTCAAGCTCTGGGTAAACTCTACTATTGGCGCTATAAACGGCTCTGCAGGCTCTTTTTCCAGTAAATCTCAAGATTACTACTACTACTACTTATCTGTAAATAATGTGTACAGGTTATTCCATGTCTAACATACATGTTTTTTATATTGTTGCTACTGCCAGCATGGTAACATGGTCAAACTGGTCGGGCAACTGTCGTATCTGAAAGTAGGGAAGGAAAGCAGAGGTAAAGTAGGTTAATGGGACACACCTTGTTTGGGTCTACAGTCTCAGTTATGGAAGTCAAAATTGCATACAAAAGTTCAGTGAGCATACACCAAATACCATTCAGCATGCATAGACATACACTCCACTATATAAAGGTCACCAGGGCTTGGATAATGTGAATCAGGACACAGAAACCACTATCCAGATTCCCATTGGGAGGGCTGCCTAACCTGCCTTGGATTCATGATGAGAAATGTATGGGCCACTATGTTCAGCCCCTAGCAGAGAAATTGTGGAGCGAGCAGACCATTATACAAAATTGCTGTTTGCATTAACAAGATATGATGTTGCCTATTTTGCAGATATTGGTTTTCAAGAAATGGTCATTCTTTGAAGGTACCCAAAAGGATAGCGATCCTACAGCATTTTGCATTACTACAGTAATGCAACCAGCGCGACAGTATCTATTTTTTTCTCCAAATGTATAGTATGAGTATTAGTGACCAAGGTTATCAACAAGACCTTCTCAACCCACAGGGAAACCTGTCAGCACCCTCGTCGGGAAACGGTACGATATTATTTGACAGTAGCCAAACTAGCCTACGTCTCTGGATAATGCAGCAGCAGAACATTAAAAAAGCAACTGCCAGAAACGAAATGGGGGCATGCAGTCTTACTGCGGTTGATGCCACTGGTTCCTGAGGTACCGATTAATTTCAAATGGTATATTCTAAGCATCATTGCTGTTGTTATGACAGTATAGTCTGATATATTGGAATGCGTAGTTAGTTACATGTTACAATGCAGCTGTTGACAGGATATACCAAACAATGAGGCCCAACCTGCTGTGGAAAAGCAAACCAATGACAAACCAAGAGGCAATGGGGAAACAAAGCGAATCAAACAAATGCTTTGAATAACATACGCGACACACGATTCCCTGGTTATTGAATGGCTAATTCAATACTATAGTACTACTGTTCGCGAGCCCTGCCCCTGACCACTCAGCAGAAGGCAAACACTTCACTTGTGCTAGCTAGTTAGCAACATCTAGCTAACATGCTCAGAGGCTATGTGCTAACAAATACTGCCTCTGCTCTTACATCAAAACCCACCTGTTTTTCGTCCTCATAGTCCACCTGAGTGTCTGAGTCCAGGTTTTCTGACGACATTGTGTTAATGTGACGGACAAGTAGATGTCCCGGCTTGCAGAAAAAAATAACCCGCAAAGAAATGGATAATTCTCTGCTCAGCTCAACTCCAGTACCTGTGGTAAAGCAACCCTCCTTTTCTCATGAACACTACTGACTGCTTGCTCCTCAACAAAAATGGCGAAAGGATTTGTGACATCACCACTAGGGATTT
This sequence comes from Protomyctophum parallelum, assembly GCF_964188405.1. Lineage (NCBI taxonomy): Eukaryota > Metazoa > Chordata > Actinopteri > Myctophiformes > Myctophidae > Protomyctophum > Protomyctophum parallelum. Next base: position 43,071,341 of record NC_139698.1, read on the forward strand.
CCCGGTTGTGGTAGACATTTACAGTAACCAATAACAAAACGGAGGCGACAGAAGAAGCCTATGAAAACAGCCAATGAAATACCAGGTGAGAGTACGATCATACTACGCAAACCACACTAGCACCTCGCAGATGAGTACCGAGGCTGCACGAGCACCCATTATTGTATGAATAAAAATAGCAGTCAGTGCCTTAAACTGTGTTTAGGGGGGGGGGGTGTACATTGATAATGTTTGTAAACATTGGAGTAAAACTACTGTCATGAGCGTCATGTGAATATCAATATGGCTAGAGTAAAACATACGTATCACATGTAGATTTATGACGGGGAAAGAATCATCGTATTTTCCATTCCATATTCTACAAAAATGAAAAATGTGAATGTATAACTTTATTAAATGTACAAATCACTAACAGGCTGCCAGACTGGGGCTTCTTCACCACCGGTTACTCACACCGGCAGTCCGGCACCACCACCACCGCCCCACACCCAGTCGTACAACGGTGTCTCGCATCGAAAATAGCAGATCTACACGATCTACAATAGCAGATCGTCAAGTTTGTGGGCTTCTTGTAGATCGGCTATTTTCGGCGCGTTAACCTTGCACAGTGGGCGGGTTCAGGTGGAGCTTCGTGCCTTTTGATTGGCTGTTTTTCGTTAAGAGGGACGGTCACGTCTACGGTCACATTATGTTCACTCATGTCAATCAAATAGACAGCGGGAAGTTCGGGAACTTTCTCACTATTCCACGGTTTACTTAAATGCTTGCTAGCTGCGGTACATTTAATAAAACACCATCGTATAGTTGTCATGTAAGTATGAGATTAATTTCCCATTGCTAGTATAACAATAAAGTGACACGCGAACGTAATTGACATTTATTTACCATTGAGTGATATATATATATCACTCAATTTAAAATAGTCTTGCGTGGCCGCGTGGGAGTAATCAATGTTAAGTTTATGTAGCTGGTTAGCTAAATGTGAAATTAGCTAGCTAGCATTTGTGTCTTGAATTAGCTAATGTAGTGGTTCCCAAACCTTTTCATGCCAAGGACCCTCAAATTGACACTTATTAGCCTGCGGACTCCCATTTGAAAAGTTATACCAGAGATCTTTTTTTATGGCTCTAGCACTATAGCAGTGATTCTCAACCATTTTAATTTCAATGACCCCCAGATTGACCGCCATTTAATAGCATTTTTATCTCTGGGACCCCGATTTATATTGTTAACCCATTACCCAATGTTAACTCTGAGAGTGTGTACAAATTTCGGGTCCTTTTGGTTCCATTTGTACACACACTCTCAGAGTTAAATTAACATTGAGTTACAGTTTTACAGACCTAGAGGGTCCATTTGGTTCCATTTGTACACTCAGAGTTAGAGGGTTACAGACCGGCCGGGACCATTTGTTTCCAACTATCTATCATTTAGTTGGGACCGTGAACCCTGGAACTTCCTCAAGGACCCCTGTGAGTCCCTGGACCCCACTTTGAGATGATGATCTAATGAATTGACTAATTCAGATGAATGCTGAATTGCTGATTCAATTATTGAATCAGCATCGGCATTTAATAGTCAATTCAATATAATATAATATAATTCAATATAATTTAAATCAATCATATTATTTTGGTACCATGCAGTAACTTGAGCAGGTTTTCATTTTTCATTAAGCAGTGTCAATTGAGACAACTGGCGGCAGTCTACTGTTTATCATAACCATGGCATGTGCAGTGAAACAGGTTTGTATTTAAGTACAAGCCACAAGCATGTTTAAACTGATTAACGGAGTTAGTGTGTGATTATGGATTTTTGCAATTTTGACCTGGACTTATCATTCAATCTGTGAATATTTTGTACTCCTCCAGAGAACTCAAATAATACCAAATGTGGTTGCCACAGAACAGCAATCCTTGGTTGTTGTAAAGAAACTTCTGGCAATTGCAGTCTCCAGCATAACCTACCTCAGGGGGCTCTTCCCAGAGTCAGCTTATGGGAACAAATATGTTGGAGGTAAGCTGTATGACTAGCAGGAGACAGCCAACCGCAAGCCAAATTCTGTTCTATTATAATAAAATATATGTTAGCCCTGATGATTAGCTCAGTTATATCAGTATAGTTAACTAGAAGCTCGACCCGCCTGTGGCGGGTCAGTATCTTTGCCCACTAACTGTGTGTTTTCCATGCTTTGTGTTTGTGCCTGCGTGCCGAAACGCGTTAATTTATCTAGTCTAGGTGGATTGCTGCTGCATTGTTTTCATGAAATAAAGAAACTCAAACTTTATACAAGAGAGTGCGGATATTCCCTTTTTCCATTGTTTTCCATGGTTGGCAGGTTGTGTTGTTATTCTTCCGGTCTAAATGCTTCAAATTGTTTCTAACAAGCTCCTTATTTCCCTTTTCCTCATGCAGAGCAGAAAGTGATGATTCTCAGGGAGCAGCGAAGCTGTCCTGGTGCTACTCAGATTGTTCAATGGTCAGTATCCCAAAAAGTTCCCCATGAGTGTGGAAGTCCTAATTATTAGACCAGTGGTTTTGTTTAGAAATGATACACTTAATTGGTGTATAATAACTGGTTAATAGCCAGTTCGTAGGCATGAGTGAATAATATTGTCAGGAAAATTTATTTATTTCCCCGTTGTTAGTGATATAGTTATTTATATGGAATGGACCCAGCATTTCTGCAGAGCTTCTTTAGTTCATGTTATTATTCATGTTAGTGGGCAGTTGGGGAATTACCTTGGTTTTGTTCAGTTTAAGTTAACCAAAATAAAGATGTGTTGTTTGAACTTTATTATTGGAGGATTTGGCACTGGAGGATGTCTGAATACCCTTCAGTAAAGAAATTGCAGCCATTGTCTATTATTGTTTGTTATAACCTACACTCAAAATACTATACATCTATTTAAAATGTACCTGGAGGCAATACGCCCATATCATATACAGTATGTAGTAAAGGGGGAAATTAAAACCATGCCAATTTGTTTAGTTGATGAATGAACTTTGTAGTTGTAGTTACTAGTTACCTTTCTTAAAAGGTTGACTTTTGGATCAAAACTTTGCTCTTCAATTCATGTTGTTATTTTTTAAAGGCCAGGCTCTCTTAGGTCACATTACCACCTAATACTTCGGTAGACTCGATGCGAATGGGCTTCATTTCCTTTATTTGCTGCGGCTTGCATTCCTACCTGCACCGAATCGAAATCAAGTGCGATTGGAAGAGAAGCGAAACCCCTGTTTTTGGGTGGAGTAGAATGTGGTTCTTTGCTGCGCATTAGGATTCGAATGAGCCTTCACACCTGCCAAATGAAGCGAACTTTAGGACAATGTGCAGCAGGATTCGTTTTAATCGCAGTAAAGCTTTCTGGTGTGAATGTCACCTTAGTGTTATGCCTTTAGTTTAGACACACACACAGTCACACACACACGTGAGGATGTCAGCATGGGTTCAGTGTTGATTAGTTGTATTTCATTTCTTCAGGTTGCAGGGAAGCTTTGATGCCCTTCAGAGAAAATATGTAAGTCAGTTACCCCTTTAAATATTATCTTTTAATTATGAAATGTTCTTCAAACTGGCAAAACATTCAAAATACTGTATATTCTCAATTATTTGTTTTGACTGTTAACACACATTTCCTTGCTTTTTGACCAGCTGCGAGCAATTGTCCTGTCTGTGAGTATTATCATTGACAAATTATGTTAGTCCATTATGGAATTCAATACAGTGGGCTAATGTTTTCTCTTTTCATCACATTCTAGATATACACCGATCCAGAGAAACCACAGGTACTTCCACAGCATCTGTTTGCATTTATGAATGCTTTGCACCAAATTAACAACCAGATTAGAATAGAATAGAATCTTATTGTTCATCTTTACGTTGGTCTGTCTTTTTTACTTTTAGAAGGTGACAGAATGCTACCAGTTTAAGATTCAATACACTGAAAATGGACCCAAGATCGACTTTGAAAGGTACAATTATGTGTGTGTGTGTGTGTGTCTAGTTGAAGACAGATGTCAAGGAATAGTTAGTAAGGTCACTATTAAGCAACACTACAGGTATACACTTGATAGCATACAGGTGTGCTCAAAGCTGCTTATAAGATGCCTCTTGTTAATCAGATAAATCTTTATAGCAAAAAAAAGACCATCACATTGTGGTTGTTTACCTACCAATGTTGCAGCTTCTTGATAGCTTCTCAAGCCAGGAATGTGCCAGTATCAGTTAGTGGTTGGTGATTTTGTTAATTTACTGCCCTGCTTCCTCCTAACCTCAGCGAAAACAATAAAAAGACAGTGACAATGCCATGCGCCAACACTATGAAGGCCAGCATATTGCTTGTGAGAAAGCTCTACACCTTGATGCAGAACCTGGGTCCCCTGCCAGACAACGTCTGTCTCAATATGAAGCTGTCCTACTATGATGATGGTACAACATACATATGTACAGTATACACACGTACACACAACTTTCTTGCAATATAATACCCCAAAGCAGAGTCTTAAGAGTTAATTGTTACACTCAGTTACATTGTTCAGGTATTTAAATCAAATCAAAATAAGTTACATATAGTACCCCTGTCCTGGGGAGAATTTGTGTCAAACCGATTGTCTGCTTGTACAGTATGGTTTGTTTTGTCTTAGTCACCCCACTAGCCTACCAGCCACCAGGCTTCAAGGAGGGCGACAGTGACAACATGGAGTTTGAGAATGAGCCAGTCAAGCTGACCCTGGGCGAAGTGGTCACCCCATTCCACACTCTGAAGGTTGATTTGACCACAGAGAGACAGAGAGTTGAGCAGGTGAGCAGATGGAGCGAGTGTATCATAAGTGTAAGTTTGCAATGTATTAGATTACAGAACATGTCTGGTATGGCCATGTTATGAGACAAGTAAGACGCGCAAACGCGTGAAGCGAACGCAGCTCGTAAATTGCAATAACAACAATTAGAATAAATTACGTACTTTTTTTTTCTTTTTAGTTAGTAATTTTTTTAAAGTTTTCTACTGTGTGTGTGTGTGTGTGTGTGCTACAGCTGCGCCCTCTGGTGGCGGGCGGGTGGTGTCACAGCGGGACAGACACACACAGACATGATCTGCGTTCGCAATTAGTACTGTATCTACACTATACAGTTAGCATGGACAGTTGCCACCCAGTTCAACAATATTGTAGCATATTATATCATTGCTATACACAACGGATTGATGGGTGATTTCCAAAATGCACTATTACTTAATGTGTTTCATCAGCAAATAGCAGTTGGTAAGACTAGAACATGTCATAAACATCACATATTTAATGACCACATACCTATTGTATACAATACACCTACAGTACTTACGTGTGATCAAAAATAAAACAAAAAAAATGTAAGGTACAAAGGAAGATTTAACACATTTTGTCTCTCCCAGCAAATAAAACATAATTTTCCTCAGCCATTTGTTTATACTTTATGTGACTTCAACAGGGTGCCGAGAGACTTCTGATTAATAGCAGTCATGCAAGTAAGACCCCGGAGGGTTATTTTGATTGACATTGATTGGTCTGCTGTTCACAGGTGGAGGAGGAGCAGGCTGTGACTGTGAGGGACACGAGTGAAGGTGTGGAGAACACCGTCAATGTGAATTCATACTTGGACAACACTGGTAAATGTTCTATGTATTTCTCTTTCATCTGTAACACTGTGGTTTGGCTTTAGCGATTTTCTTTATACAAAACTTCCTTGAATGTATGAATGTTTACATTTTTATCATGGATTACTCCTGAGGAATAAAACTGCTAACTCTAGCAGTGTAAAAGTTAGAACTCTACCCATTAAAATATGAAGACCACTTTGTAATAATTTGTTGTACTTTAAGTTGATGTCAAGGTGAAGGCCTTATAAATCCTTAAAATTTGCTATTATAATTTTTTTAGAAATCCAACTGAGCTGTCGGGAGACAATTCTGTACCCACCAGAGGTGGGTACACCACAGGTGGGTGTTACAATACACACACACACACACACACACATAGTGCAGTCTATTTAATTATTGATCCATTGTGATTACCACGTACATTTAAATCTTGTACAATTTCCACTCTAAAATAGTCATATTACCGTAAAACCTCAAAATCCATTCAAGACAAATTGTATTTGGAAATGGAAAATGTGTAGGAAGTACAAACGGAGTGTAAACCTAAATGTTAGGTGTGTTGTCGTAATTTGGCATCAGTCGTTTAATAATGATAACAGACTGACCAAAATGTTACAAATGGTTACAACCTGAAGCTGGGCAGGCAGCTCTTATGTATTGGATATGAGGGTCTCTCCAGAGAGTTGTCATGGTAATACTCAGCATCTATCCCCTCTCAGGGCTGTCACGATCATTACACTTTACTTGATGATAATTGTCTTACAAATAATTGCGATTAACAATTTAATGGTACATCTTCTAGGCTTTGTAAACCAAAAAAATCCAATAAAATGAAATGAAATAATGTACTACAGTCAAAAGAGGCCATATGTAATAATAAATTATTGAATCAATCAAGGTTTGTTTTAACACGTTGACGGTATAAGCACGCTATTTAATCCAATATCCAATGCTGCCGGGATTGTTTAATTACCTTTGGAGCATACGCCGAAGTATTTGTGTCTTTGATCCGTGAAAAACACTAGTAAACACTCCCAGCATTTGTTATTGAGCCGACAAAAAAGCCACTTCCTTGATCCGGGTCACAGACAAAGAGCAAAGCGAGCCAAGTAGATTGTCTCTACCCCCTCGTTCACTTTGTATTGGAAGCCCTTGTAAGCCGGCGGATGTTTGTTTTCCGGTTACGTCATCATAACACGACCGCCCCACAATGTCCGCGACAAATCCGGATTTTTATCATAATAATCAAACGGCGAATTAAACACAAAAAATAGCAGGTTTAGCGTGTTAGGCGTGGCTACAACATAGATTAAATAATTTAAAGTGTTAAATACAACGCATTGTGAGATTGTAGATCTGCTATTTCCATTATTAATGAGAATGTTTAAAGTGTATGAAAATGTTTCAACAGATGAATGTAAAATTCATTGATTATGCAAAAATAATTGCAATTATCTCAATTAATTGCCGAATTATGTAATAATTGTGACTGGCCTTCTCTCAGATTGATACTTTGGTGAACATAACCTCTGCTCTGGAGGTGGGCATCACGAAGACCAGGAGTGGGAGAGTCATCAAGTCGAACATGGTCTGTTAACCTCAAAGTACTCAACAATAACTAGTTATTGTTGCTGTCGGGTGTAAAATGTGTGGACTGTATGTCCAAAGACCCTTCCTTTATTTGTTATTTACAACAAAAAAACTATTTAAAATAGTGAAAATAGCCAATCAACAAGCGAAATGCGATGCAATGTGAGCTTGTAGTAGATCTGCTATTTTCACTACTTTAGTGCGACACTCTGATGATGAAGTAGTAGGGCATTACTTTACAGGGGAGGGGCTGCATAAAAATGTGAAACAGGCACACAGTTTCTGCCCAACAGAAATGTTATACTGTTGATAGTAAAAGGACTTAAACACTGCAATGATGTACTAATTCAATACTGAAGTATCGAATTAGCTGCAGAATGTAGTAATTATTTTTGGTACAATACCATATAATATTTGTATTGATTTCATCCCTTTATTTCATTTCATTATTTCATCAACATTTTGAGTATTGTTTCATACTTTTTGAGTCTTGTTGTAATATCCCTTTGATTTCTTTTCAAAAGCTGTGTGTATTGACTTTAGAATAGATCAATACATTTCTGGTACATGGCGTATCTGGGGTACACACTAACTTCAAATTGTGTTAAGAGAAAACACGTTTATGTGGAATGGTTATTATGAAAATATCCCAATGAAAGATTATATCAAAACACAGTGTGTTAAGCGAGTTTTGATGAAGATAATGATAAAATATTGTGAAGATAAATTGCTCTTTCCAAAGGTAATATAACAGATTAAATACAATACAAAGTTGATGATCTCAATAAATTAGTCATACAGTACTATCACACTGGTCTATATGGTGCATAACAATGTCAAGGGGAGGGGTGAAGGCAGACAGTATATAAAAAAGAATGATGCATTGTCTCATGTTAGTATCTCAAAGAAAGCTGATGACTCACCATTGTTGTGTTGCAGGGGAAGAAACCCACCAAAGAGGTACAAAAGACTGCCAAAAAGATCTCTCCCATCAAGGAGGTGAGAAATCGTGAAATACATTTTGTATTCTACGCCAGTGGTTTTCAACCCTTTTCATATCAAGTACCATTATTTATTCAGCATTCCATGCTGTATTGATGTTGGTACCATAGGCGAGATAACAGGCAAACGTTGATCAAAATCACTTTACAATTACTTTACATTCTCTAGCCTAATTGTGTAGACTTCTTGTAAATTAAGTAATGCAGATGTTTAACAATAATTTAACTTGAGAGCGTAAAATGAAACCAACTAGACCTGTAGCAGACCCGTCTGGAACAATGTGAAGTCCAACTGATGAAAAATAAAAACAAAGCCCAAAACACGTAATCAATATAAACAAATACATTTCCACATGACCAATAAGAAGTGCATACCCACATGAGAAAGTACCAACCACAACAATAAAATGACAGACAAACCAACAACCATAAAATTACATTCCAGCTAGATGCTATTAACAGGTGCCCTTCCCAGGTGTTGACAGGTATTGCCCACCTGCCCCTGGCAGGTAAATCAGATTTCCGGGCGGGTGGAGTTCTGGGGGGTGCTTTCAGGTTGCCCAACCGGGCAAGTGCTCGGCACTCACTTTGCTCCATTTGGTGGTCCGTCCATCCATCCCGTTCCTCAAACAATGTTAACGTTCATCCTTTCCGTCCATTTCAAACACATGACAAGCAAACATTTCCTCCCAACTCACGGTGGGCTGGCTTTATCTGTCATTAGGCCTCAGTCTGTGAGTGTATTCCGGTGCACAACCTTTCAAAATAAAATCCTTTCCGTCCCTGGGTCTGTTACAGTCCATTTGGTGTCATTTTACGCTCTCAAGAGTTACAATATCTAATAAGGGTCCATTTGGTTACCAACTCTCCATCATTTAGCTGTAGACCACCTGGAACCCCCTCATGGACCACTGGTTGAAAACCACTGTTCTACGCTAATGAACTGTCGCTTATCACTACCATATCAAGTTGTTCATCATGACCATGTCATCGCTGTACTTTAAGTAGGATTTCATTTCAGATTTGCTGTAGCCAATAGCCATAGACTGTAAAACAAATCAACTCCATTTGCTAATTTATGAGTCAAGAACGAAGTGCATCTGTACTATACCTGTATATACTGTAATTATGTTCATTAATCATATCACACATGTACCCTTTGTTTTGTCCTATTATTTGACTAAAGTTTCTCTTACACTGTATTTCCTCTGCTCTTTGCAGATGTGTCCGTTCAAGTACCCCAACAGCCAGGAGGAGGTCTTGCCCTCCTCAAAGCCAAAGAAACGCAAATTCAGTGAACCCAAGGAACCCTATGACATCTAACCCCGCAGTACTGTTGAAATGTAATGTTTTTTTATTATACATTTTTATGCCACTTTTATTTCAACAAGTGGTGTTATTATTTGGAAAGGGAATACCACATTCAGTGTGAAAACGTTCAGACTCTGATTCGGCAATGATTTCACTGTCCATCGATGACACCCAACCCCGCAGTACTGTTACATTGGAATGTTGTTGTTTTCCTTTTTGTGATTGTTTCGAAAGGGTGAAAATGTTCCGGCTCTGTTTGGGCTATTATATTTAACTGTCCATATGAGATTGTTTACTTGTAATATTGGTATTTTACTTTGCATGGATTTGCCTGCCTTTCTTTACGTGTTATACTTTATACTTTTGCATTATAATTGTGTTGATATTGCGTTTTTGAAATACCGTAGTAATTTGGGGAATAGAAATAAATGCACATTATCAACTCAACTCTTGAGTAGCTCAGTGATAAAAACCTCTTATACACCTGCATTTATGTTAAGGTTGTAAAAAATAAATAAGCCATACATACTATACCTGTGTATACAGTATATACCTGTATCTCGTACGACAATAAGAAAAACAGCTGATCTACAATAGCTTGCAGTGTGTTACATTGCAAAGTGTTTTGAGCTTGAAGATCTTCTGTTATTGCTATTTTTGAAAAAATAAGGTTTGCCCAAAATAAGACGCCAGCGTTAAGGTGGTTGCACTCTGGTGTGTTTTTTTCACTGCGTTTTGCGGATCCGAAAGTATAGTAGTAGGCTATAACTAGCTGTCAGCCTGTCACCAACACCCCACTAGACAGCTGCAGTGGAAAACTGATCAAATCGACCCGGTAGGGAAAAAAACTACGGACGAAATATTCAGTAGCAATGTGCATACCGGTCTATGATTGACAAAGTGAGGTTGATTCTTTTGTTTCGCTCCGATATTTTCACACCTATAGGCCGTCCTGCTTTTAAGCTTTAACAGCTTGCTATCACTTTACAACAGACAGAAATGTAGCTTTGGACTCCTCTTTCCTTTCTGAAACGGCCCTAACGCGGAAACATTTGCATGTGAGGTGCCTTAAATGAAGCTGTTAAGTGAAAGTGGATTATATCTGTACACAGTGACCTTTGGGCCCAGATAAGGGGCCATCAGCAGCCTCCCGCCCGGCAGGCTGTGTGTTTTTAATCTCCTGTTGTTTTTCCCAGAGAGGGGGACATTTGCTGATAGACTGCCTTAACCCACTGCGGATCAATACTGCAGGAAGCCTTTGTGATGCATATCCAAGCAGGCCTCTCTCTCTGTCTGCAGCAGGCCAGAGGGGGGAGAGAGACTCCATCAAATCAACCCTCACATCCTAACATAGGCATTGTCTTGGCAACTGCATTTATTTCATTGTCTTTTTTATGGGTATTGCTGATAACAGTCAAACCTGTGGTGGACAATACGCACACACCCGTTGACAATGTTTATGAGCTGTGAAATGAATAAGGGTTACCTAACATCTTAGCCTGACTGGTGGCATTTTTCAACATTTCTTTTTACTTTTTTGACAGCAAGGGTTCTCTGAGTATTGATAAGTGATGAAATACAATGGCAGTAAAGGCCCCTTTGTATAGGCCTAGTCATGTACTTGTGCCATTGTAGTTATCAGTATCTTGTAGACATTATAGAAACCCTATATCATCGAGTCACATTTATGAAATTTAAAGACAAAGAACACCCAAAAGGCAAAACATATCCACTGGCACGGAAAATAAAGAACCATATACAAGCAATACAATTATTGCAAATTGTGTGCTCCAGGAGATTCTAGCACACACAGCATTTTAACTGAAATCGACTACTGCAAGGCTATGATTTCGACCAATATAGACCAGTTTCATATTTCTGATCTGAAGCACAGTCAAATGTGAGAAAATACCTCAAGTTTATGTCAAGCACATACCAATATCTACCATTAGCAATGAAAGGGGCAATCTAAATTGCAATTTTATTTCTCCCTTACCCTCAATCCTTCACTCTGGTCCTGGGACTCTACATCATTTCTGTGCACACACGTCTCCCAGAAATGAATTCTGAAATTAAATTCAGGGACACACGGCCAGCCGCTAGTGTTAACAGATCAATCAGCTGGTCAAACACCAGGCCGGATCCGCCGGACGCCTCTACAGGCCAATCACAAAGCGGAGATCCGGGTTGTCTGAGTCAATAGCCCAGGTCCAGGGCCGTCCGGACCACATTCGATCAGGGCAAGCCCTCTGTCAGACAGAGAGACTGACAGATTGATGGACAGACAGCCGTAGTCCATCCCTAGGCTCTATATAGATTAAAGCCAGCTTCTGTGAGCCTATAGTCACGCTGCGGTGATTGTGCCTGCAGGGCCTATGGGCCCCAAGGGGGGGTAGGGCTTTACAGCAATAGGGGGGAGGGGTGAAGGTAGGAGTGGACATCCAGCCCAGGGACCGTGACCTCTTTGACCTTGCCAGAAGGGCAGCAAATGTTTCAGAGCTGATTAGCGTTTTCACAGCATAGAACTGCGCACTGTTAACCCTTTGGAATCAGATAACATGAGGGAGAGAATGAGGAAATCCAAGGGATGTGTCATTCAAATTGTTTAAAAAATATATAAAAAACATCATCAAATTGGTCAAAATGTTTCTATTTAATATAATTGTGTAGATATATAGGAGACATCATATGTTTAATGTAATTACACCAAAGAGCAACAATTGTTATCTAGTAAGTACAAAGAAGCAGCAGTAGAACAGTAGAATTGCTGCTTAGATGAAATACCTAAACTAGCCACAAAGGGGTGGTAAGTGGCCATGGAATGACTGCTCAACTAGACCCCCTCTAGTCTGGATAATTCAGCTTGCTTCATATCCTAATGGAGAAGCATCTCCCTTCCCTTACAAATATTTACTTTGTTTGTACAGTTGGCCTATACAGAGTACACTATTCCAAAAAGCATACAATTCTACTAATAGCCAACACAAGACTATTTAGCATGTCCTTTGACTGACGCCAGCATGGAGTCACAGTATTGATCCAAATTAGGAATGTTAAAAGAAGAGAGGCAGAGAGCAGGTGGTAGTGGGCTAGCAAATGTAGGGATTTAGTCACTCACCGGGCATATTATATGGCCAACACTGCTGAGTGGCGAGGGGACCAATACCTAGTTAAAACAGATGCTCAAAGCAATGGGATGTGCCCCATTGTGATCGGAGTGGACAGCTGAATTGTTTACCACCAAAGGGCCCTTTTCTTCAGTGGCAGGCCTGATCACAATGGGGCCCCCGCAGTACTGACACACTGAGGATTTCTGCTAGGGTGGGGGGGGGGGGGGGGGACTGTAGTGCACGTGCATCCAGGGTCGAAGTGGGCTAGGGAGGAGGAGGCATAGTAGGGGTTTAGTAGGGTGAGCTTCTGACCGTACCCTCTTTTTTTCCTTTCTCTGTGCTCAGATGGACCTATGTGCACCCCCCCCCACCTTCTCCCCGACAAAGCCCCTTAAAGCCACCGGAGGGCAGGGGTTTAAATGTCACGCTTGGCCATCAGAGCGCCCGGCCCCCAGGCTCGTGTCTCTGGGGGGAAGCATGGAGAGAGAGAGGCGAGGGGAGGGAGACACTTGCCCTCGCTCCATTGTCCATTACGATAGGCATGAGCTACTAACTGACTCCAAATCAAGTGTATCCTCTCGCCACGCGCCCAAGCCTTGTCCTGCTCTTGCTCAAACACAATAGCCCCGCATTTTGTACTATCCATAGGTGAATAGTAGGTTTGGTCATGGTATGCTTGTCAGAGGAGCTTAAGGGGGCCGTACAGTGGAAATTCAGCTGGCCATTGGGCCAAGTGCTAAACACAGTTTGTCATCCAGAGACACATGAGATCTGTCCACATTGCACTCCGGTGTTTTCTTACATGACAAAAATCAATGCAAACTTTTTACATTCAGTCACATAAGAGGGACTTCAAAACATTACGAGGTGGAAGGAGGACGTGTGTGGGGGGTGGGGGGCCTCTGGGTGACAGAGTGTCACACTGAAATACAAGTACAGGACAAAATATACGAGCTGCTGGGCCGACTTTATCCCAGCCCAAGGTCCTGGCCCATACTTTACCTACCCACAAGATTGAGTGTTTTATGTATCTATTTGTTCTAAATAGTGGCACACTTGACCTTGAGGCAAGATGTGTGTGCTTCCAGCCTGGCCCGGGAATCATCCCTCCTGTCAGGGACGAGAGGGAGTGACCTTGAACCGGCGAGGCGCAGGCGTAGCTGAGTGCACAAACTCATTTAACTCCTGGGTTTGCTATCGACATGCTGTAATCGTTAACATTATGGATGATGAATAACTACTGACTGCCGTATACCTATATACTATACGTCGCCATGCCGACCCGCAGCCTAGGGGTCCACAGCAAGTGCTGATGGTCAGGTGCCTGAGTCACATCACTTAAACTTGTTTTTCTATGAAGCCACACTGACAACTCATCAAGGGTTCAGCACAAACACACTGTCGTGCTTGAAGATATATTTCACTTTAGTAGCTCACACAACACTGTACACTGTACAATACAAGAGTGTTAATTTAACTCTGAGAGTGTACAAATGGAACCACATGGACCTATAATGAACGCTGAGGATTTTACTTTGTCCTCCCCAGAGGATCTGCTGACATAACCACTGTTTACTTATTATGTTGAACATGTTAAATAAGAACATTTATTTTCTGCTCTAATAATAAAGTTTTCCCCCTGTTTAACAGTGTTGCCTACATTATGTGTATATATATATATATATATATATATATTTATTTATTTTTGTGAGAGAAATATATATATATATATATATATATATATATATTATGTGTATATATATATATATATATATATTTATTTATTTTTGTTGTGAGAGACATATATATATTTCTGATAGAATTAATGTTCCAACAAAGTAGGCCTATCTTTAATTGTGTGTTGGTAATAGAGTCCAGACTGACTTAAAATGTTTATGAAAACAACCCACTTTCTGCATGTTGTATGTAGTGCTTCAAATACAGAAATAAAAGTAATATTGCTTTTCTGACCATTTGACATTCCCTAAAAGCATTCAAAAGCAATATATAAAGGGCACAGAAAATTAGTCTGCAGATGGACATTGCAGACAAATGGGGATGGGGAATTTGAGGATGAAATTGATCAATTTAATAATAAGAGGGAAAAAGACAATAGAGCATACATACACTCAACCAGGTTAGTCAGTCCAGTCAGTCAGTCAGTCAGGTTGGTCTTTCACCAGTTGACTGGAAGTTCACCAAACTGCCATGGACAGTTCACATTCAATAAGTAAAGTTTTCACACCAGGTTCACACTTTGACCAGATGCTCATACACTATGCCAGCGGGAAAGAAGAAAAAGTTTTATAGAGATTCTCTCTCTCTCTCTCTCTCTCTCTCTCTCTCTCTCTCTCTCTCTCTCTCTCTCTATCTCTCTAAGGCCTGGGGAGTTTGACTTCTGCCCTGTTAGTGTTTTCCTACTCTCCAGGCTGCAAGGGCTTTTCATCTCACTGAGGTGCAAGGGCAGACACTTTGCACTTCTCCCAGCCCTTTCCTCCCATCCACATGCACATAAACACACAGCAGATTTCCATTTCTGCTACAGTGTGCTAGTTTAGCAGTTACACCACCCCTAGGCTGGCTTAAGACATAGCGGATATCCAGCAGTGTTGGTGGGATGTATGTGGGGGAGAAGGCCTCCTGAGACTTGTTTGAACCCACTCTAGATCCTATGGATGGATTCTTATCTAAGGTATACATTGTCGTACGACCACGTCGTTCACCGAAAATAACTGAAAATCTGTTGTTTTCATACATTGCATTGTGAAGTGACAATATTAGTCACTTTACAATATTCTCCAGTTGATTGCCGGCCCTCATCCATTACCTCCTACATAGTGTGTCCATACGCGAAAATGCAAGCTTTTGTTCAGGCAAAGTACTGCGTTTGTCGTTAAGTAAAATTATAACATAAGCCAATAGGAACTTTAATTATTGAGCATAGTGTGCCACTGTGCATCCTCAAACATAATTCCCAAACCTCAGCCTCAGTTTGACCATTAGTCAAACTACAATGGTTTCAAACTGAATGAAACTAAAGCCTATCAAACAGAGCAGACATACAGGCATACATTGGCAACAGTGCCCGTTACAATTGACCCGTAACATGTGGCTCAACTACAACTAAATTGTGGCTGAATTATTGATACAATGGTGTTGGCCGCATTGTGAGTGGGGGCATGAAAGGGAGCCAACATGGGAATGGTCTGCTAATTTCATATGGGAGCCTCAGGGCACATTCCTCCTAGTGAAGACCAAACATATTGACATGTGTGTTGAGGCCAGGGAGAGACTGTATATTATACACACACACACGCACGCACACACACACACACCCTCACACGCACACGCACACACACACACACACACACACACACACACACACACACACACACACACACACACACACACACACACACACACACACACTTCCTCCCTTTTTCTGTAATTATGACTAAACAATCTGTGAAACTGTGTGCTGAGATGGTGCATGTATGGAAAACCTGGCATGTTTGAGTAAGAATGTATTATGCAATATCCTATTCCTTCAAGTTCCCTGCTTTTTGCGCCATACTCTCTGTGCTCGACTGTTATCTTCACACAGAACTATCTCTTTTAAAACTATTTGTCATTGTAATATCAATGAGCTGAAGTGAGAAATGAATATAATTGTTGAGGAGTTGATGAACTATGATATATGGGTTCAAGCTTTAAAGGGCACGAGCTGTTTGTAGGCAGCCAAGGTTGTTGACCATCACCCGGCTCCTCCGCTAATTTCTCTAGAAGTGTCCAAAAGCCTTTGTCCTTCGTGTACTTTTATTTCCACCTCTCTAGGAATTGTGATGACCGTGCCTCGGGGCGACAGAGACACCTTGAGGAGCACCCACCTTTAAATCCGCCACTCCGTGACTTCAACCATGACCCCTAGCTGGAGGGTTCCCTCAGGCGAGATTTAAACGAGCTCCCCCAGGTCTACAGCGGCTCCTCTTTCACCGTCACGTTTAAAAGACTCTCTAACGGTTGATTATAATATTTATTCGAATACAAAGTGTAGATTTGGATACATGGATAAAAGAAAATAAGGGTAAATGCACCATGACATTATAGGTAAATAGTGTGCCAGAGGAAAAGGAGTGATTTTGGAGTGAGAGTGACAGAATGACAGTTGAAATGGTGAAAGGGCTGTGCTTGTGTGCCTGCATGCTCATTCTGCCTTTTTGCTAAATAGGCACGCATTTCATTCATGGAAGAGGGAGTCCCAAATGCTACTCAAAATAAAAACGCTTCACTGCCTTTAATATAATCAAATTCCAGCCATTTTTTCCCTTCTCACAACAAGAATAGTGCAAAAAATAAAATACTATCACTTACATTTTCCAATTATTTCTTCTCTCCTTTTTGCTATTATAGAAGACGGAAGGCGAGAAAAGCATACAATATCGGGCTATTGATCCACGCCCATCACTGCAGAAAAAAAGTCGGTTCAGGGGGCTACACAATTCCGACTGGACACAGCGATCGATAACATACTCTATCAGCCGTTTCCATGGCAACTCGCAGAGCGCGAGGACAGAGGCTGCAATGTATTTTGCACCTGTCTATTTCATATACCTATTGTGATAATGAAAGTGTCAGGGAAATGAATGCAAAGGTGATGGGGGTCTACCCCACGTCAACGTCCACAATTAAAGAAATTACATAAAGGTTAATTGCGTGCAGAAAGGAAAGGTGACAAATGGGAGACCGTATTCGTTTTTGGTGACCTTCCTGTATGGGTTGAAGGACACGGGCAAACCAGGCTTCAGTGTAGTCAGTGTCCACACAGGAGCAAATCGAGGACATATCTCTGTTATTTTCAGGAAAACACGCACAGATGACGGTTGAAATCGGCAGTTGTTTCCTGACACTGGAGAAGGGGGGCCTCTTTTGTGGTTGACCCCAATTTGGAGGTTGAGCAAGCATGATCAATGTGCTGGCCATTAGCTCACCATGAGCAACTGTAGGGGCAAAGCCCGAGAGTAGGGAAAGAAATACAAGTGGGGGGGGATAGAAAGAGGGGGCATAAAAAAGGGAGAGAGAGGGAGTTGGTTGAAGGATCGCCTGAGTTTACTTCTTCCCGCTCAGCAGCAGCAGGGCAGATCAAAATGCAGCAGGCTGAGCCAGACGGAATGTCAGGAGAACTTGACACCCAGACAATCGCAAGACTCAATGGCTGTTTGTCTGTCTGTCTGTGATGGGCATTGAACTTCTACTTTGAACCAGAGGCTCATTGGCCTTATAATGGTGGTGGCGCTGGGCTGGGCTGGCCCTAAGTGAAGGGGATGGATATCATGATCTGGGGCCGTGTTGATCATGTGTTACTGTATTGATCGCCAATCGAAACTACTGCTGAAAACGCAGGGCCGGGATAGAGGGAGGGGATGGTCTGTGGCTTCTCACTCCGTTCAGTGGCTCTGTCGCTGCGGTCACCGACAGCGTTGCAAAATAGGAAGCAGTGGTTTTGAGAGGAAATGTACATTCAGTGCATATATTAACCTGTTTAGAGGCCCTCTCTGTCCTGATTTGTGTTCCTGCAGATCACATCAATCCTGTGTTGTTTTCAAACAAACCAACTCAGTCACACAGCAAACACAAACCATTCACAATAAACTATAGTCACTACTCACTATACTGTTCACCAATATTTGCTAAGCACATTGATTGTAATTTGAAACAATATCAGGGTCTGTAAAAATACAATGATGTTTGTATTCCTATACAGTATATAGCTACGAGTCTCTCGTAAGAGTCTCTCGTAAGGGTCTGAAGGATTGTAATTTGTATGTGCTTAAATGTGCTAATTTTGTGCTTTTTAGCTAGAGCAGATCAGAGGACTGCAGCACAGACGAGGACAGTTGCGCTCCAGCACCACAGGGGTGGTCTGCTTTGTGAGCTGTGACAGAGAGCTATTGATGGGCACGTGGCTCTGCAGTGCTGTTCAGGGGCCACTGGCCACTGCATTGCCCTTTGACCCCAACCATGCACGGGCCTTCATTGTGAGGGAGGCCGAGACAAGAGGAGGAGTTAGGAGGAGGAGAGAGGAGGGGAACGGACCCCCCCCCCCCCCCCCCCATATAGACGCACTCTCAACCTCACCCTCCCATCCCAACACCTACATCCATCCGACTACACACCCTCCCTCCTCCCCCCTCCACCCATCCTCTCCTCCCCCACCCCTCCTCCTGCTCCACCTTATGCCGATCAATGACAGTTTCATGTGGCTTCTCAGGGCCCCGCAGTGACGTGTGTCCTATTGATTTATCGACATTACTCCAGGCAAGCGAACCCAGAAGCCCCCTCTCTCAGTAGGCAGCAGGGCTCCAGCCCAGCGGAGGCATACGTCCCCCTGCGCTGCGTGCATGGGCCCATGCCAAGTCATCCAACTGGACTGGATTCTCTAGGATGGGCACATTAGTAGCATGCATCAGGATTGTGTGTTTGTGTCACTGAGTATGCTTTTAAACCCCCCCCCCCCTCCCCCTCAAACACACATACACACACACACACACACACACACACACACTTCCCATTCAGTATCATCCGGAACTGTCTGACAATGAGAGAGACACCCAAGTACACACAAGCACGCACACACAGATGTACGCATCCACTCACACGTACACACGCACGCACACACACACACAGAGTTTACTGTCGCCTCCGATTTCCAGAGGCAACTACTATTCCACTTTTATGGTTAAAAGGTTCTATTCTTTTTCCTGTGTCAATGTCATGCTTCTATAGCCATGGCTCATCCTTGTGGCTACTGGAGGGAGGGAGGGAGGGGGTACCCCCCCCCCCCCCCACCCCCCCCCCCCACACACACACACACACCCTCAGGTTCTCTGGTGTCCAGTGAAAGGCCGGTGTAGTGGGAGTGGAGGGGCAGCTGGACACAGGATAGGGAGGGGGGAGTACACCACCATTAGGATGGGTCTGAGCTGTTTTGATGGCAGCTGGCCCTGAATAAGGGGAGGGGGCTCAGAGATCAGTGACCTGGCCACAGTGTCCAGCTGGGGGGTCATTTCACGGCCCATCTCCAGCCACGTGCTGGACGGCCATCTGGGGCTCCACTGCAGCCCCATCATCCTTGTAGAGGCGGGGATAGGTTGGTTGACGACAGAAGTCAAGAAATCTGTCACCGTATTCTGGAAGAGAGAAAGAGAGAGAGGAGATTGATACTGCAGCTGCCTGTTGTTTAAAATCACACTAATGTGAAGCGAGCGGTGGCTTTGGAGTCACGCACAGTTGTTGATGTCATAGAATGTTCGACCTCTGGTGTAACGCAAAAAAACTACAAAAAATAAGAAGAAAAAACGTACTCAGTCGACATACAGACAAACACAATGACAATTATAGCTGCGCATTGGAGACGTTGTGCCACCGCTCAAAAACAAGTGTGGAGTACAATTGTCATTTAATGCAATGAGATTTGATGTCACAATACATAACCCCCCCCCCCTAAATATTACTTACAAAATGTAAATCTACTTTGATCTGTTGTGTTTGCATGTATTCACCATTGACATCAACAAAAATGTGGTGAAGAATAGTGAAGTGGTATTTCTTCCAATCAAGTGTAAATCAGTGCGGGAGTAAAATCAGCCTCACAGATGGACCGACAGATCCTCCTTTAGCTTCAGCCATTCAGGTTGATTGCTCAGATCGGGGAACAGATTAGCACTAGTTTGGTGTCTGTGCTGACTTCACCCCTCCTCCTCCCCTTCCTTCTCCTCCCTCCACCCTTTCTCCACCCCCATCCTTTCATCGTCCTCTCCTCTCCCCAAGCCTTCTGTCTTAAACTGTTTAAGGTGATCGAATTTTGCCCATCCTCCCTCAGTGGTCGGAGGGGATCAAAGGTTCCTGACCCATGGCTGATTGTAAAGGTTGGGTGGAGGGGGGAGCTCCATAATAAATAGAGGTCCTCCTAAAAAGATCTGACCTTCACAAGACTTGCACAAGCTTAAAAATTTATTCGTTTTTTATTTTTTATTTTTGGGATTCCGTAATCCCTTTAACATTTAGCATTGCTCTGCTAATGAAAGTGATCTTTGTGTTCATGTCTGATCGGTTTCTAATTAGATTCACATAGACCCATGTGGAAATGATCCAAAAGGACAGCCACGAAAGGATTGGAGTGGTGGTCCCAGAAATACTGTATGATACTTCAAGAAACTGCAATGTGCTGAAAGAAATTCATAAGCGGCTGTGTAGCGGTGGTGGTGGCAGTGGTGGGGTGGGGCGGGGATCTTGCACCAGTGCAATCTTTGGTCAGCACTTCTTCATGGCCGATACCCTGATAGGAAAAAATCCTCCTCTGAAATTTGATTAATTGCTGTGCCCCCGCCTCTCAATCCAAACATTGGTGGAAATGGAGGCCGGTTGACAGGGCAGATACATCAGTTCGGAATGTTGCAGGCCCCTGGCAAGCAGAGGCATTTCTTATCCTGTAACAGGATATCCACATACAGCGAGGTGTGGAAAAGTGAGAACTGCATCGTCTTCATTTGGCCATAACAAGGAGAGGGGGAGGAGTGGGGGAGGGGAGCTAGCCAGCCAGCCAGGCAGCTCGCTAGGTTGGGCCGAGGCGTATCGATTGATTTCCCAATAGCCTCTGGTCCATGAGCCACGAACCCTGGCCTCCGTTGCTAGGTGACCACACCGTCCAAGATGGAGAGCGGGATGATGAAGGGTGACAGCGGAGCTGAGGGTCAGCGGGGCCACTGGTCATTCTGTGGCCCCTCTGGGACGCCTTGGACATGCAGATAATGCAATGAAACTGGACCTAGGCTTGCAGGGAGATGGAAGCATAGCAGGAATTGGTTATGTAAAGAGTATATTGAATATAATATTGCTGTGGAATCAGTCACTGATATTCACTTCTCTTTGGGGTTTTTTTTTGGGGGGGGGGGGGTTTACCTCAGGCTGTGTGTATTGCAGGGTTCATCTATTGCAGAGTATAGGCCTAGATATAAACACATTATGGTCAAATGAAATTGTAGTGTAGTGTAATGGTTATTGGTATGACAATATATAGATGGCCCCAGTTTGAGGAGATAGTATATTGAATATTCTACAAAACAAAGCATGCTTGAAAACATTTGTGGAGCCGAGATTGGGTATAGGGGCCATTGGCCACATATGGACATATTGATTTAAAACAAAAGCCTATTCAAAATATTCATTGTAAAATTAAGATACGATGGAATGGGAGAGATTCTGTTTTCAAACACAGCAAAGCATCATGTTATATTCAGCACAGAACCACTATAACACATTTAGCACTATAATCAGATTAAGACAGGGGCAGAAGCACAATTAAATATGGTTGACATTTAATGGATCCCCTTTTTAATATCATCAATGAAATGTAAGTTAGTGTTCCTAAATGAGATATCTATTTGATAAAATGGACAACCATGCGAAATGATTTGTGGCATGAAAGTAAAGCACCCTATATGGATTATTAATTATTATTTACCAATGCTTTCCTACATGGTCCACAGTGTCATTTTTTGGAGATCATGTATGTTTTGGAAATATTGATTGATACATTTACGGTAGGATTCTTTTTAATTCATTGTTGTTTGTAGGTTAATATATTCCAGTCCATTTTTGTGTTCATCCTACAGTATTGGATCACGGATAATGAATACAAGCTTTTCACAGACTGTCAACAGCCTTGAATCAGAACAATGTGAAAGAAAAATATTGTAAACATGAACTGGCCATAATCTATATCACATATTCCACAATGATACATGATACCATAGCGCTTTTCTACATATCGATTGTTCCACTGTGCGAGTGAAAAATGATATGGAGGGCAAAAGGAAGGGGAGGAGGGGGCTGAACAGGGAGACAAATGTAAAAGGATCTACATCACACTGTACGCTCTGCACAGAGAAGTTACCAGAAGGCAAAAAAAAAGCACATACGGGAGAGGGGTGGGGTTGGGGGGGGGGGGGGGGGTGTTGAGGGTCAAGGGGAGAAACCCAACCAGTCAGCCCTGAAAGGCCACCTTGCATTCTGGCTGTTGCCTGTGTTCTCTCTGTATGGAGGATTTCCCTTTATCCTCTGCCATATCTCTCATGTCTTCCTCAGAAGGAGCCCAAGCGTTTTCATGTCTCTTGGAGTTCCATATCCCGAGGAGGGTATAGTCGACTGTGTGTGTCGACTGTGTGTGTGTGTGTGTGTGTGTGTGTGTGTGTGTGTGTGTGTGCCTTTTTATCCCTCTTATCTATTAATAATATTGGAAAGAGAGAATGGGGATATGTGTATTTGCTTCGGTAGAATGTTCTCTCTTTGCTCTGCGTGCAGAGCCCTAAGCTGTAGGAGTATACAGCTGTTAAATATTCCTATCCCTTCTGAGACTGAAACAATCTCTTGCCCTAAAGCGTTGCGAGGACCTCCCTGGCCAAATATGATATCCAAATACCTTTAACAGCCACCAGCAGCCAAACATTTTAAATAGTTATGGGTTTTGAGGGCTACGGCTAAATAGGCAGTGAAACTATAGGCAAAATAAATCACACACACACACACACACACACACACACACACACACACACACACACACACACACGGAGGAAGAGAGTGAAAAAGACAGAGAGCGCAAATTGAGTCTATAGTCTTTTTTCACTGGGGATAATTAGATTGATGTTAGAAATTTGCCCCAAACATTTGGAAAATAATCATCTATTACAATTACCACTGAGGGCCCCTGTAGCTAAGGGTGCTTGAACTGTGAATGTATACATGTCATTCTGTGTGTGTGTGTGTGTGTGTGTGTGTGTGTGTGTGTGTGTGTGTGTGTGTGTGTGTGTGTGTGTGTGTGTGTGTGTGTGTGTGTGTGTGTGTGTGTGTGTGTGTGTGTGTGTGTGTTTAAAAGGGGAGAGCGAGGGGGGTGGATGAGATGGTATCAATCGCCAGGCCAGGCCATTGAATGTATTGATTAGTTACCTTTCTTATTAACATGCTGATTAAAGAGAGAAGCGAGAGCGAGAGAGAGAG